>NW_024044570.1:31251562-31850870 GCF_014851395.1 Micropterus salmoides
TGCAACAGAATTAAAAAAGAATTTCCTGTTTTGTCTTTTTAATGATCTTTTATAGAGAACGAATAGGTAGCAGATGTTCAGCAGGGTATTAAAACCCAGCTGGCCAGGGGTTCATTTGGATAATTAAAGCGGTCAAAGTGGTGTAGTGGAAGTTTGCATTTCTGTGCAAATGAACAAGGATTTCATTATAAAACTACAGAGAAATTCTTCTACAATGATAACAATTAGGAAAGTATCCATTTGAACTTTGACTTGGCTTCAAAACACACTGAAAATGACTTGCAGTGAGACTGTGTAACCTTTACAGTATCCTCTGACCTGGGCTTCTGCAGGGTTCACCTGCTTGAATGTAGGACTTTTTAAATACCACGTCAAATGCAATTTAATACCGTTTTCACAGTCATATCAGGTCATCGACACTTGCCCATTATGAGTCGACGAGGTCAGACGGCACTGACTGAAACTCCAATCTTGAGGATTCAAGAGCCTCCTGCGTGCACAGTCTACTGTCGCACCAGTCCTTCCTGTAGTTTATACATGTATAAAGTCTCCCAACAACTTGCAATAGCAGAAAACGTATGTACAGCTAAAGTTACTGCCTAAATCAGGAAATAAAAAATATTCAAGACATTTGTAAATTACATTTTTTGAGGGAACTGACTTCAATGCTTTTTAGGCATTTTTAATAAGGCTTTTCAAGACTTGCAGACACCCTGACTGAGACAAGAGTGAGATGATTCAAGATCCAAATGCCATTGTTTTGATGTTGAAGTGATTGGCATACCCATACAGAGGTCCATCGTTGCCAATAGCAGAGACCATGATCACTTTGTTGGCAGTGAGCTCCCACACCTGTCAATCAAACAAGAAAATCAACTAAGTTGGTGGTTGGTGTTATTTTAGCTGCAATAAGGTAACAAAGTATGAGAGAACTGACGCTGGTGGACCTCCTTTGCCAAGGAGGTTTCCAGACGCATGAGTCTGCTTCTTGCACACATTACACTAAAATCTTAACATGCTGATCCATGTTCCTGTCGTTCAGTATTTCCCATGAAGCCCTGTAAACGGGCAAACGCCTTGGGGTTGTCAACTTGTAACAACAAAATTAGACATTTCTACATTCAGTGTTCAATGGAGCAGGCGACGTGGTGTTTTTGTGCTCATCTGTTGTGTTGTTGCAGAGGAGAAAATGTTCCCATGCACGTGTCTACTTACCTGGTTTGACCCGTTTTGGCTGACAGTTGAACTGTTCACTTTTCCAGCTCATTAGCACATGAAAAGGCTGTAACTTAGAGGGAGGAATGGTAGTGTGCGAACTATTTCTTGCCTAGAAAAACATCAAAACATCTGCTACCAGTTTTCATCGACCTGGTCAAATATCAGTCAAGATGGTCCAAATGCTACCATGACTGTAGCATTCCTCCTGTGTGTGGCTCTTTCTGACAACCCGTCCCTGTTTTTGGATTAGAGTCTGTTACCTTATCAACAAAGGGGTGGTCCATGAAGTCAGGGCCTCCAATGCTGAGGTTGAGAACATCAATCTTCTTCAGGATAGCATAGTTGAAAGCATCCAGGAACCATGAGGTGTACGATACCTGATTAAAGACAGATTTTGGCACATCATTGACTTATGAGGAAGGCTCATGATACTATCAGTGTTATCCGAGTGTTTTGTTCTTGTTGGATCACAACAGTATAGCCGGTGTTTCCCACATATAGACTTTACATGGGTGGGCCGTCCAGGGATAGTAACGGCTGCCGAAGTATTTGAGAAAGTCAGAGAGAGTGAGAAAGAGTCATACAGCGAAAGAATGAATGTCATGGAAAGGACAGACAGTTGGGACCGTGTCATAAATCAGAGAAATGTGACCGTGGGAAGGAAACTGGGAGACAGAAATGAAATACGGGAGACTCCCATGAAAATCAGGAGGGTTGGCAAGTATGAGCTAACCGCAGCTAACTTTAGTGGCCTCCTTTGTTTACTTCCATATGACAGCATGCAACGCCGCATTAATTCATCTGCGCATGCGGGTCACTTGCAGGCAGTGGACAGTTCACATATCAGTCGGATATGGGCTACATTTGGGCTACCACCTCTAAAGCTCAATAATCAACATGTCATACCTTGCTTTTAATCCATACAAAAAGTAGCTTTTATAGTAAGTAGTTTCACAGACGTTACATTCCTTTAAGTCACCTAAAAAAAATCATCACCTTCTCTAGCAAATACATTTCTTGGAGCTTTTATTTATCCATTCATTAATATTTTTTTAACCACATTTACTACAGCTAGACTAGCACAGCGCTATGTTGAGAGCATTTATGTACCTGGTTGTTGGTGAACACTCTGAAGATGTGCAGCTCTGAGTCGGGGGCAAAGCCCTGACACTCCCTCATGCTGGCTATCACTCCTGCTACAAATGTACCATGGCCCAGACCTGAAAAATAGGACAAGAGGTTGACGATCATCCAACCATCTTTATCTCTCACAAACACACCTTTTCGGTCTCGTTCAAGCACTCCCCGTGCTGCTTCAGCCAACTTTTGGGCTTCCACCACGCTCCAACACACAACATACACAGTACATCCTGACAGTTCAGTAGTATTAGTACTAACCATCATCAATAGCATAATTAAACAGAGGAGGGCAGTGACCAGAAACAATTACTCAGTTACACGTACTTAAGTTGATTGATTGTACGTGTCAGAGTATTTTTAATGCAGTATACTTTTTAGGTCACATGCCTCTGGAGCAACTAGGGGTTAAGTGTTTTGCACAGTGGGGAGTTGAACCCAGATCTCTCACACCAAAGGCATGTGCCTTATCCACTGCCCCATCACCACATATTCATGCACTACTTTAACTCTACACTACTACATTTTTCCTTTTCTTGTTCTATTTCTTTAATTACTCGCTACTGAAGTCGTTTTTTCCGGTAAATAAGTAGTTGTTTTCATAAACATCTAATCGAATACTTTCTTGGGGGCAAAGTAACAGTACTTTTACTTGAGTACCGTTTTTGGCTACTCTACCCTTCTCTCTCATAAACATAGTGTATCATCATGTACAATGCTAGTCAACAGCCGTCATCGACATGCGTTTTCCTTCTCACCATCATCCAGTGTCTTTTCATTTGTCCAGTTGGTCCTTTCCTTTACGTTCTTAAAATGTGGGTGCTTCTCGCTCAGGCCTGTATCAAACACCGCCACCTTCACACCAGAACCTGTCCACACACAGAAGACACAGACTAAATCAATCTCATTTAAAGCAAATGGAGTGTCACCAATAACTCCCGCAACATGTTCCAAGAAGTGCATACTATTGTCAAGACCAAAAACAGATAAAGATGTTCTCTTAGTTTGTCATGATTATTCTTTCATTAAGAGCAATCCTTCATTCCTGTTTGATCTTATAAACATTTAGTGGCAGATGTCTGTCCTATTAGACAAGTCAAAAGGTCTGAGGTCTAACCGGTGTGTCCCATCTGCCAGAGTACGTCCGCCTGCAGGATCTGGGCAACGTGGCGGGGGATGGCTCGCAGCAGACGCCGGCTGGAGTGGCGACCAGTGGCGTGCCAGAAACCTGAGCCCAGTGACAGGCTGGTGCGTCTGAACGGGCGGGACGACTGCCACGACTGCGATTTTTGCATCCCACGGGTGGCGTTGCAGGGCGCAGCAGGTTCGGGTGCTACGGAGACACAACACATGCAAATGTCTTTTACGTGCTGATTTCAGGTTTAAATTTTAGAATTGTGCTTAGGATTTGAAATTCTACTTGGACACACACAGACATTTTGTTACTTGCAGTGTTGCTAAATGAACAACTTCCCCTCCATGAAAGGCTGCAGCTAATAATGACATGCCCTGTTACTGCTGTCTGCCACTTCAGCTCCTCCTGCAGACAACACACTCTTCCTGTTAACCTAATCATGCTCATCATGTTCTGATCCCTCATTTCAAGTCATTTCTTCCTCTTTCTTTCTCCCTCCCTCCTTCTGTCTTTTAGCTGTGACGCGAGGCTGATCACCCCAGCCCCATTGGAGCCAATCTCATCACAGTTTGGATCACTTGGACAGAACAAATTATCACTAGGTCATTACCAAACCGCAGCAGAGCCCTGTAGGGCGTTTTATGCCTTTAAAGTAGGAGTGAAATGCAGGGTGAGGTATTCTCTCTCATCACTCCTACTAATGAATTGCCACACTAGACAGCTTCTGCATGGAATGGAATTGAGTCATGCAACAGAATTCCAGTGAACACGGACCTTTTCTCAGGTATTCCACTTTATAACCGGGTTCAAAGCTTATCTACACCAATCTACATTCCCAGGAGGACAGATAGACAACACAGCCACTTTCCAACCCCTGATTGCTTCTATTTACTTCAATTCAATTCAGCGCACGTGACATAAATGATTCAACATGCACTCTCATGCATTCAAAAGATATTCGGTTAACAAACCTACTAACTTGGTTATTTATTGAGCTGAACATGGCAACACTTGCTCTTCAGTATTTTCATAAACTTCCCCGGAATGCTCCAGTTGAGGCTCTTTTTATATATAGTTTATGGCTGTATGATCTGGTGTCATGACCTGCTTAAAGCTTGAAGGAAGCTTCTATGTGAGTATGAATGGGTTGAAGAGGAGTCGGTTTGAAGGTTCCTCCCATTTACTTCCATTATAACTGAACATTATAGCTGAACATGAAACAGAGCCGATAACATAAACTATAACAACTAATAAACTCTTCCTATCATATGATGTTTTTATTATCCCAAATGCTTCGCACAGTAGATACCCTTTCATTAAGTCCAATTTTTTAAATTCAGATGGAGTTTCACAGAGATTTAAAATGAAACAACCCTGACTAAGAACTTCTTCAGGACATGAAATGTTTCATGCGTGACACATGGCCTCCATACTGGTGCTGCATGTGTATATGCAGGCTGTGGGCACACTGAAGTCTTTCATCCAGTGCCAGGCACCCACTGTCCAGGCAAGCCCCACCACACTGACTCACCTACTCCCTCCCAGGGTGAACAAACACAAGACGTTCTCTGTCCTTCTTCCCATCCCCCAACACCTCACACACATACACACACACCCAGCATCAACACCCACAAGTTGGCCTGCACTTCACATGAAGATATACAATCCTTTCTTACACCACAAACACAATGGAGAGAGAAAGGCATCCTCCGGCTCAACAAACAAAGAGAGATTCTGTGAACTGTAGCAGACACAAACAGCTTTCTGTATCTTTTCAGTTTTATATTTCATGGGTGGACGTGCCAACCGCGGAGACGCTGTTATCTTTTCCCCCTACACAGTAACACCATATTGTCAGACTTACAGGGAACATATTTGAGCAAGCGGAACACTTTGCGTTGCGGTGTGACCCTCTTGATGTAAGGGTGGTCCTCTAAGGTCAGGAGGCTGCTAGGCGTAGCTTGACGGATGTGGACCAGCTCGAAATCACTGGGGAAGTCTGAGGCTGGGTTTTCTCTGGGAACAATGTGCCAATCCAGCGCTCCGTCCCCGGCGTTCCGCAGGGCGCTGCTGATGTACAGGTTGCGAGCTTTGGCCGAGAAATACCCTGTAAATCCTACGATGTACTCTGGAGAGACAGAGAGGGGAAGGTTTTTAAAGAACATACAGGAAATGAGATGTGCTCACACAGTGTGTATTCGGGTGAGTCACATTTGCTTGGACCCACGGCCCAATTCAAGCAGGTTCAAGCTGTTTGTTAGCCCACAGCCTGCTGACTGCTGAGGAGTGTTTGAGCAACACACAAAGACAGTCAATGTACGTTAATAAAATATATAACATCTCTTCTGGAATCAGTAAAGTTGCAGACAGTGACATTATATGAGAGTCAGTTATTATGAACAAATCAGGTGTTTTACATTAGCTTTTATTTTTCTGATTCCTTTCTTTCTGACCCTGAGACAGATGATTGATTGAAAAAAAAACAACAACAAAACCATCTGTTGATTTGCTTTCCAAACAAAAAATTCTAATTCAAAAACAACTCAGGTTTTTATTCCTGTGTCAGAATTTATATAACTGATGGACGGAGCCTGAATAGCAAGTTGTGCAAACTATAGATGGATAGGGTGTGCCATATCCTCATCTCAGCACAACTCCAATGTAATGCCCTGTTGTAACTGACACCTGGGTGTGTCTTAGGGCTCATACAGATGGGGTTACATCTTGATATTCAGTGGATAAAAACATAGGCTATATTAAGTTCCTGCAACATTATCAGTTTGAATCGCTTATGACTCTGTTGCATTTTATCTTGATCTCTCACTGTTGTGGTTCCAGCAAGAATAAATCCAAGCATTTCTTAATGAATATATTCAGTCATTTGTATCAAAAGATTAAAACCGCCTGTTTTTCAGGTTCCACCGTTTATTAACTTCCGTGTCGTTTGGCTTGCTTGATGTATTTCAACAAAATCCAAAGCACGTCCTGGTATCTCCATAATGATTTTTACCTAAACTGATTTCTAAACTATAAGCAACTCTCACCCATTCAGCCTCAGCACTGACTGTTGAGTCTCTGCCCAGGTTCTCCCCGACATCTGATGGACTGAGGTCAAGAATTAATTTGAGGAAATAACAATATGTCAAATAGTAAACCAGTATTCCCACCATGGTGTACTTCTTAAAGTTGGACTGTTGCAAAGCAAAGAAACATTAAAACCTTCATTACAGCTAAACAGTACACAAAACAAGCTTGACTCCGTAACAGAAGTTTTGAGAGAGCCTTTCATAGTCATTGGATTACTATCTGGACATGGCTTTTGACTGATTGGGACCGTTATCCCAAAGTTATTGGAAGACTGAGTATCTCAGTCAATTATTAAAGGTATCATCCCTTATTAAGGGCCAACATGATCAGGACATCCCTATCCTAGATATTCCCTGACTTACCCACAGAATTTAGTAAAATCTTTGACGCCACTTTATAAAAAAAACAGAGTTTCCACAGCTTATAAACACACCATTAAAAACATATCCACCAGTGTGAACAATTCCTTCTTACCATGTTCCACCGTCTTGGAGGAGAATTCCAGTTTGAGGGTTAACTGGGAGCAGTTGGAGCCAGATGATGAAGGAAGGGGCTCTGGGTTGGGGGCATGGTCAGATCCAGATTTGGCTCCTCCAGTTGGCTCCATCCCGACCAAAGGCAGGAAGCCCACCAGCAGCCCCAAAAGCACGGATGCCCACACAGGAAGCAGGAGCATTTTGAGTTGTAAACGTAGCGCAAACAATCAGTCTGACCAGGCCCTTTGAAACTTGGCAAACCGGCAGGTGTGCTGTTTCAGATGAGCAGCTAAAACCTGGTTCAGAGTCAGGGGTTGGGACAGTGCATTTCAGGTCCAAACCTCCAAAAATGAGTCCATACTGCAAACGGCCTGAGCAGTTAGATTAATTTCTTTCTGCGTTTTCTCTCCATGGCGGTTGTCCACGGTGGAGGTCAGTGGCACAGCCAGAGTAGAAACATTTTCGTCATGTTGACAACTGGAGGAGGCAACCAGGAAGAGCAGTGGATGGATGGGAGGAAGGCGGGAGCAGCGATGGAGGAAGGTGTTGGTGTCAATTTAGGAGTTCCACTGCAGTCCTTCTTGCTTTTGTCTGAAAAGGAAAAAAGAAAAACAACTAAAAATGGTTAATGGTTAGGACAAAGCTTGTTGACATTTAAATGGAAGGACCTGAGCACAGTATAAGTACAATATATGTTTTATACCATATCTACCAGCACTGAATAAATCTTCAAACTTGCTATTGCACACACAAACATGAATTCTTATCACTTCAAATTAATGGCAAATGGATTTTGTGACCCTGCAAGCACATACTCCGAGCATATGGAATCAAGGCTCCATTAGTTTCACAGCTGTGGCTGTAAAAAGATCTACATCTGATGGCCAACACCCAAGATTCACTGACAACACTGTTGTTTTGAGGCCAGTACCCCACAATCTTATTATTTAAGCATAATGAAAATATAATAACCATTAATCGTCTGCTATTTGTTTTTGCACAAAACCCCCGCATAATGTGTTTGGCAATGAATCTTCAAATGTGTTTTTAGAGAGTTATGAACCTGAAAGATAATGGTTTAGTATCGTCTCTTTTTCCTCCTATTTGTAAGAGGAAAAGTTTGTCATTCTTTCAAAAGTTACAAGGCCTCATTTTGATTTCAGAAAACTAAGATCATGTCAGCATAACAATATAGACTATAAACATTTATTGCTACTCTTTACTGACCTGCATATATGCAATGAAGATATGACTATATCAGCCCTGATATATCAGCCAGGTTTAATCTTTATCAACCAAACTCTACTCAGGTGCAGCTCTATCGGTCTATCGAAACTGAATGAAAGGCTGTTCGTGTGTTCTTGAGATTGAGATTTTCTATCCCATCGTGCAGCGTTCAGAGATAGGAGTGTTTCCTCTGCTGGACAAAGGGGAAGGAAAGGGAGGTGTTGGGTGCAGAGAGATGTGGTATTAAGCACTCCTTCCATCATTTAGCCGCTCATGAAGAGTTTGTGCTGCCCTCAGAGAACAACCCTGTTACTAGATAGAGCACGTACACAGAGATAAAACTCTCTTACCTGCAAGGATGGCTTACTGAGTTATACAGAAACAGCCAACAACAACTAACCGCAGACCCACTGAAGAAACTCAACACTCCCAACTGCTTTTAAACAAACTCTCATCCAAAACAACAAACAATGAAACCAATCCTACATCGCACAAAGATCTTTCCGAGTAGATACACACTACAGATACACAGACACACTACCAACCAGCACAAAAAGAAGACCGGCTAGACTGACCTGACACACACACATATACAGACACACACATTCCTGTATCCTTTGGGGCTGCATCAAAAGGGAAATTCTGGGCAGGTACAGGATAATTTCCCTCTGGTCCAAGGCTTGGACAAACCAGTAATAAAATACACATCAACAGACACTGCAAGACACACACACACTCATTTGCCAAGCTCAACACCAGAGCTCATGAGAACCAGCTCCACGCTGACTGAGGGTCCAGCCCCAGTTACATAAGACGACCTCCCTTTCCTGCAGGATCTGTAACCGCCTCCTGCCTTACACCAGAGGGACACAGAGGATGGGCTTTCAGTTCCAGTTCCACACATTTAAGAGGATTTTAGGTATTGATTTCATTGATTAACATTCACAAAACCCTCTCAGTGACGGCTAGCGTGCCGTGGAGCAGTTGCTCTCTGAGGGCTGAGCTTTATCGCTGCACAGAACACTTGTGCAACATGTTCCAGAGCTGAGTGTGCAGTTATGCAGTAAGCAACATGCACGTGTTTGTATACCTTTAGCCTATTTATCCAGGCAGGCATGACGCTATTGTCACTACAAATCAAACGCGCCCATCGAAAGGATGAAAACAAGTTGACCACCCCGTCAATTATTGTAAACTTGTGTGCGCACTACTTAGCAGCAGGCACACTAGTGGGTTTGATTGCTATGAAGAGAGAAGCAAAAAACAAACAAAGAGATTTAGTTAGCATAGCAGTGTATAAACAAGTCCAGACTTTGTTCCCTAAGGTTTACTTGTGGTGATGATATCTAAAGAAGCCATTTACTATCAAATCGCTTCAGTATAATTTAGGGAGTCTTGTTCATTATTTATATTTGTTTAAGAAGATTGCAACTTCTGTAAAAAAGAAAAATCACAGCCAACATGTAAAGCGCTACAGTTGTCTCTGTGTCTTTAGTTTAAGCTTAAGTTGCTCATAATAATCATACAGCTGCAAAGAGCCCAAGTGCAGAGGAGTAAACTGTTTCAAGATAAAATTTCAAAATACTAAAATAGAGTCAATGTGTGATATGGTCTCCGAGTGGGATTGGACTAAAACTATAAAGAAAGCTTAAGTAACGTGAGTTTTCTGTGTTGTGAAGGACACACCGGAGCCCATATAAAAAAAATTCATTACACTAATCAGAAATTACACAAAATCCTCGTCCTTACTTTCATTTTGTG
The DNA here is from genome assembly GCF_014851395.1 of Micropterus salmoides. Lineage (NCBI taxonomy): Eukaryota > Metazoa > Chordata > Actinopteri > Centrarchiformes > Centrarchidae > Micropterus > Micropterus salmoides. The sequence continues at coordinate 31,261,604 of NW_024044570.1, forward strand.
TGTGTGGTCCCATGACTACCCCCTGCACAGCCTTAATGATACAGTAGATAAAAAAATGCACATACGGCCGTGCACAAGTCATGCAAGTGTAGACTGCATAATTAAAAGCCCCTCGCTGGTCTGGTCTGACAGGAGGGGGCTCAATCGCTAGTTCCGGCTCGGGGCAGGATCCCTGTGAGACAACAATGCACGGCTAACAACTACTGGTTTTAGACCCAGGGCTGTATAAATAGCCCCACTGTTTAGGGCAGGGCTGTAAAAGACTACCTGTGTCAACAAAACACCAAGAAAAAAAAATGGCATCAAAGCTCCAAGCAAATATAGATTAGTAGCTAGGAAAGGACCCCCACCCCAATCAGAGAGGCCCAAAGCAGAGTAATCAATCTACAAGCAGGTTCTTTAACTGTTAGCAGAGGGGTCCCTTTGAAAATTCTTTCAGCTGAATTTTGGTGAAACTGTACCAGATTTATCAGGAACCATGCCTCCTCCAAAAGAATAAGACAAAAGCAGGAATAAATATTAGAAAGATAGACTACCAGATGTTAACAGCAGCTATTTTGTTGATAAAAAGATTTGAATATTTCTACAGTGTGTATCGCATAAAGGGCCATTGGGGTGCAGGGCACACTGCATCTTAACTTGTCTCAACAATGATCCAGCCTTAATTTTGTTCTACTTAGTGTTTGTGTTTGACTCTCTGAGAAAACCAAACGCACTACCAAACACACACACGTTTAAATACAAGTAGTTTACATTAGGGTGCATAAAAGGTTCAAGTGTTACCAGGATTTACCTTAGGCACAATTTCAGCGTCGATCAGGCCACGAGATTAAATAACGTTAACAGTTTACTGCTTTCCAGTGAAACACAACCTTTATTAAAAAAAACTAAACATGTTAGCTGAGTTACAAAGCTAGGTTAGTTAGTTAGCAAATGTTAAGCCCAATATCAAAACAAAGCTATTTAGCCACACAGAAGCAACGACTTTATCAGCAAAACATGCAAGCGTCAGCAGACAGATGCTGAGGCTAAATATCTCTGAAAACAATTATTTTATCAACAGTAAATAGTTATTTCAAACCCATTTAAACGCGTGTTAATGTTGCAAAAGCTACACGTTTCCACCAGAGATGGGTTTTGTAAACAAGACATGCTAATCGATTTTTCAGACCAAGCAGTCTTTCACATGTACAGCATTAGCTAGCTAACGTTAGCTTAGTAGTTTTTTACAGTATCTGCTGGTGCTTTGTGTGTTTATTATACTCACGGGGCTGAACAACGTCTCACACGCCACAGTTATCTGTATGTATCGTTTACTACCCCTGTATTCATGAGCTGATAGCTATTCGGAAGGTAGTTTAATGTCCACAGAACAAAAGCTAGCAGCAAACTCACTAAACGCTACAGCCGCAGACCACTGACGTCTGGTTATGACGGGTTGCCAGGTTTGGTTAACTTATGCTCCTAAACCGCTGAGCAGTTAACTCCGCGAGACATTTCAGATAATATATATATATATATCGGGAAGAGATAACTGTTTTCCTGCATTGTTTTTTTAATAGAAACTTAAACTATAATTCACGTAAGAAAATAGCTGTCATGTTTAATTTCTTCTTGCACTTCAAAGGTACCTCTGATCATAGTGCGTGAAGCGTTGTTTCAAATTTGGCAACCCACATGGCCTCCAGCTGGTCCAGCTTTCACGGCCATGCTGCGGTTCTGCCAGCAGTGGGCGCTGTTTACTGTCAGGCAAAGAAGACAAAAATAAAAGATTAAACCATAATTCAAGTAAAACACATTTAAAGTTTTAAAAAAGTCAGAAATTTAAATTCATCTTTTACTGTCTCCAGAAGTTTGGTTTTAATAAAGTACAAATTTCCTTACTATTTAGCCTTACTTTCATTTGTCAACTGACAACTGTGATTAAAATTAGTAGATAATATGCGTTACAAAAATGATCATAGTTCACTAGATTTCACAAGCAAAGTAACATGATTTATTTTTAGTATTTTGAGTGCTGATGATAGGTTATCACTATCACATTACAATTCAATACCCTTGGTTAAGAACATTAGGAGATTGTTTTTGGCCACAGCGGCACCCTGCTTATGTCTAAAAATTATTATTATTTTGATCGTTTGACATTTTAGTAATTGTTTTGTTTTTACATTTGATACTGATTTCTATTTTTAAATTTATTATTATATTTTTTTTAATCAATTAATTAAAAAAATGTTGTCTATTAATATACACACATACACACAAGTTATTGTTTCATTTATTTTATTTAAATTTTTATATATATTTAAAAGATTTTACACACACACACACCTTACTGTTTTATTATTTTTATTATTTTTATATTTTTTTAACACAAACACACATACGCTTTGATTACTTTACGCTTTAATTACTTGTTTAATGAAATGTATGGGGTTGATTGATGTAGTTTGTATGATGCTTTGGCAATATTGTTGTTACACATTCATGCCAATAAAGCAAATTTGAATTGAATTGAATTGACTCCTTATTATTACATTTGATTGCTAATACAAAAAATGTTGTTGTTTCAGTGCAGCTACAACTGAACTACTTCAGGCCATCTAAAATTATAACGCCAATAATTTGAAGTCCTGCTTTACATTATGGCAAATGAGCAGAGGCAGAGGAAGAACTAACAAATATTATCAATTACCCTGAAAACAACCGTAGCAAACGAAATGTACTCAAACTAAAATGTAGTCTTGCTGTGCACACATTAACTTCCACATAAACTCGTGTTATCTGTTGGACCAATCGCAAACAAGCCTATTTCCTCTCTCAGGGAATAGTTTAAAAATCCAAATGCAATCAAGTAAGTCATGGTTTGAGTGTTTTATTGTCACATACAACTCACCGTTTAAAAAAATAAAAAAAAGTTAATGGTAGATGAATCAAAGTGTTATCATTCATTTAAACAAATAAAAACAAAGGATGAATAACTGTTCTCAGGTAACAGTGTTGAGTTGGCTACTTCATTTAGGACAACAGCATTTACATAAAATCACGCAGATATATAAAAACATGAAAGGAAACACTTCCCAAGTGCTGACATTCTGCAAAACTGATTTGGTTATTCATTGAACATGGTACACATTAGGCACTCAACAATGTTGCTGACTAATTCAACCACAGCAATTCCTTTGAGCCCAAATGATTACTTTGAGAGTCTGAGTCTCAGAGCTGAGACAGGTTAAATATGTTTCTCTCGCATATATGCTATGCTCTAGGAGCAACCAATGAACTAACTATCAGAACGAAGGCAACCTCCTTATTCTGCATGTTGAAGAAGATATGACACCTTAAATCTTTCTTTTAATATGACCACAGCTGCTTTCTCTTTGAAGGCACTTTAAATGCACCTTTCTTCAAATTCTTCAAGTCTACAGAGTATGCATGTTTGATATAAAAAAGACACTTTTTGGGTAGGGTATCTCACAAAATGTAGACAGAGTGAAAATTTATGTATGTACCAATACTAGTTCCAATGTAAGCCTGACTTGCATCTTTTATAAACATTTAAGTCTCACCAGAAGGTGTGACATCAGGACAAAAACAGCTGTGGGACAATGGAAAACAAGTTTTTAAATCTGCCTTACATGAAGGAAAATAGAAAGAGCAGAAAGATGACAGAGAATCCTGGAACCAGTAAAGGACAAAAGACAAAAAGAAAGGGAAAAACTGAGGTCAGCTGACATGGCTCGATAGGTTTCCAGTATGTGTTAAAAAGTTCACAACAGCAACACACTTTATAAGTCTGGAATAGATCACAGCAAAATGCTCATAAAAAGAAGAAAAGACCACACTGTAGCAACTGATTTACTCTGGGAGCATTCTGAAGGGGCAAAATATATAAAAACGCAATGAACTGGTTCCATACAAAGGAAGACTGCAGTTGTAAAAACTAACTAAATTCTATTTAATGAAGTGCTTTGCCAGATTAAAGTGGGAACAAAAGGAATAAAGGCAAAAAATCCCAACCTATTTTTCTGAAGTTGTGCTACTTTTGGGAAATGTTTAATAGTAAATTTGGGGAGGAATCATTTGCAATCAATTATTTAAACATGGATATGATGACCAAACAAGCAGCTTCATTCATTTTTCATTTCACTTTGCCTGAACTGTTTAAGTTCAGAAAATTCACTTTACTGAAACGCAGCCTTTTAACATTTAAACTGCAACACAATATTACAAAAACCAAAATCTCCATTTCTCATTTCAGATTATTGATGAGTAATGCAGTAGTCACAAACCTTATTCTGACTATCCACACATGATAGGTATTGGACTGCATTAGACAAGTTATGATTCTGACTGAAAAGAGTGCTACAATATATTATGCTTTTACTTTCAACATTGTGGATTTGATCAACTAGAGTTCACACTTAGAGAACAAAGGCATCCTTTCCAAACTAAAGAAAATGTATGCATAGGATTACGTGTGCTAGGTTTTGTTATTTAGAATATTTTAATAATTATAAGTATTAATGGTCATTTGATTCACCTCTACATGCTCCTTATTATCTTCAGTGGTTTCCATTTAGGACAGTTGTTTTTCTGAAGGGTCCCTACAACCTGTTTAAAAGCTACTGTAGAACTGAACGATCCCGTTAGCCTCTGTTCCACAAGCAGAATCACATTTCTGGGATTTCCTCTCCATATTCCGTGCTAAATAGCAATATCTACTACCCCTTACAATGGTTAGTAAGGTTTGAATACTTAACAAATTTTAAGAAAAAAAATTCCTTTGAGGGCGTGCCAATGGCTGACTGTGGTGCGATCTGTTGTTACTGAATGCTAACAGGACAGATGAAATAAATGTTTAGGAGCAATCCCACTGAGCTACAGATGTTGGTGGAACAGAGGCTAGCTAGAAAAGGTGGCAGGACTTGGTTTGGGTTGCACCAACAATTTGTCAATCCATAAACAAGTTTTAAACAGCATTTCAATCATGTGTCGGGACTCGGATCAAATATAACTTTTACTCTTCAATCTAATGGGTGATGCATTTGCAAGCTAACATTAGCTTCATCAGTGGGTCCAGTTAGCTACGAAACACCTTGTAGTTAATGTTTAGTTACAACTCATTTCTTATAAAAGAACTAGTTTGTGTGCTGCAACCTGTTTTAATTTAGTGATGTGTAAAACTCCACTTTGTAAACACTTATGTTATAACCAGGCTAACTCTGAACTTACAAAGAGCTGGTGCAAGAGCAGCAGCATAACAAAAATCTTCATTTTAGCGGGATGCAACATGTGCCACTTTCACTGTAACACCACGCAACGCCGGAAATGACCACATGCCCTTATAAAGACAGATAATTATTAGAATACTGCTCTACAGCACGAAGGGATTGTAGCAGTACTTCATGGGTGAATCTATGGATTTATAAAAATCTTTGGGAGTCGGGCTGCGCGGCCTATTGTCTAATATAATACATTTAAGATTTAACATGGAAAACAAAACAGCTTCACGATCTTTTGACAGCTTCAGAATATTAACATGGCAATAATGGCAAGATTAGATGAGCTTAGAAGCAACTAAGATACGCCTTCATTTTGTCCTTCAAGGGTGTGTGGTTTTGTTGCAGTGTGTTTCCATTAACCACATCTTAAGACAAGGTCTGTACAATTAGTACAGTATAGTATAGTTAATTCACAGCAATTTTCAATCAGGAATGAGTTAGGGGAATTGGTTTTCCCCTCTTCTTAAAGTAGTCCTTTCTTCTTAGAAACGTCAGTACCCAGAACTCTGTTCAACAGATCCTCATGCAAGGTCATTATCCAGTGACCATTTGAATGGAGACTAATAATCATGTCAACAATAATAAATAAATATGTAGAAACACAGGGATCGAAGGATCAAAAGCAAAGGAGTGGAAGGCACCATCCTGTCGGAGGAAAAGTGAAGGAATAGAGAGATGATGTAACCTTTGGAGTTCAAAACTTGACTTGTGTGTCCTTGTCTGTGTTCATCAGGAGACACACTGCCATAGCAATTCATAGATTACATTGTCTTCATGATCATTATTGACTTGTTCTATAGTCTCAACTGGCAGCAGTTACTTTTCAACCTTAATTCTACGGCCTTGTAGCCATGGATTGAGTCATGTTCATTGTCCTATTTTTTAAGGCAATGATTTGGGACTTAAAGCCATCTTGGCCTCCAACATTGGCAGCGACTTTGAATGACAATAGTGAAAGTTCAGTCATTGTAGTGCTGGTTACCCCAAAATTATAAGGTCCGCTCCAGTCACTGGCTGTCCCCATCCCTGTTTCAGCCATTGTACTGCTGCTGATAACGACGGTTCAGCTCGCGCAGCTCCTTCTCCCGCACCCGCCGGGCTTTGTTGGATTTGGTGGAGCGGCTGGAGCGAGTGGACTGGGCCGACTTGGTGCTGTGGCAGCGTGAGGACGCCCGCTTCAGCAGGTTCTGAGATATACAGCGCTGAAGGTTCTTCATGGAGGAGGCGGCGGCCATGCTGACGATCCAAGGGTGCTTGAGGGCCTGGCCAGCTGTGAGCCGCTCACTGGGGTCCACCGTTAGAATCCTCTCCACAAAGTCTTTGGCCAGGTTGGACACGCTCGGCCACGGCTGCAGAGGGGGAGACAGATGTGAGACAAGACTGTAATTTAGTCACGGTACACTGAAAGTTAATGTCTGTACTCTATACAGTGCAATGGAAATGAATGTTTTACTGTGTTACGGTCATACAATTCAATTCTCCTTTCAACGGAAGAGGCCATCTTTGTTGTTTCTTATCTGAACTTGTTACCATGTTACACAGGTGTAACTAATATCACTAATTGCTGAATTGCATTGCAATAACTGGTGGAAAAGAGGCATTAATCATATTATTAGCTCCACCTGTGCTCTTTCTGCTTCCATAAAATAGAAGGGGAAGGAGAGAAAGAAATAATAGAAGACCTTCTATAGAAATTAAATGTTTATTATGTGGACATAAGAGAAACTTTCTATGTTTGAGTGAGAAGAAAATGGATTAAAGCTGAGGTAGGCAATTGATTTCAGGAGCATTTTTGTTGAAATTCAAAATCAACCCGTCTCTAGCTGGTTTCTCCAATGTTTCCTACTCTAGCTCTAAATAACAAAAAGAAAACATGAGAACAACAACTTTTGTGGTATAGGATGACACATCAAAATCAGAATCTGTGTGTTCATGACAGAAGCTGCCGGACACAAGACGTTTCCTACTTTACTGAAAAGTCCATTCTTAGTGTATGTGCTCTGGAGGTTTCCACATCACACTTGTGTAAGTTACTGGACCACGACTGGCTTTAATGCTAGTTGTTATGTCACAAAAACATGCTCATATGTAAAAAGTGTTGAACTCTAAGTTCTGATGTGCAGAGAAACTTTCCCACATAACATTTGAATGTGAAAACAGCCTTCTAGTGTTACACCCTGCACATCTATCATTCTGCACAGCAAAGCTCAAACATCCAAGTAAAGCAACAATAAACAAAACACATCTGAGTGGAGTGGGGCTTTAAATAATTGTTAAAGAACCTATAGTTTGTTTGGCATCAGCAGAGCTTTGTCCACTGGACACACGAGGGCAGCAGAGTGACATAAAGCTGAGAACTTCTACTACAGTGTACAGACAGTACATCTGACCATGTTAGGCGTTTGGTGTATTTGACTCAATGTGTCTTCTTGGTCTTTTGATACAGTCAGACTCAACCATGGGTGTAGGGTAGTAAATTTAATGTTCTTCTGGTTGATTTGTTTTTTTATGTTTTGCTTGAACAGAAATTCATGTTTCCAAAAGATCTAATGTAAAATAAAACTTCCTAAGCAAATGCTCTTGACAACTGTGGTCGACTCTTCCCGAGAAATGGACTCTATTTAGAATGAGTGACTGAGACAGGAATTGGGAATATCAACGCAGCATGCCTTTCTACACGCACGCACAGAGTTTGTACATGATGTCCTGCTTGGCAACCAGCTGTGTTTTCAGTCTCCCAGTAGACAGCATACCCCCCCCTCTTCACACAGCAGGTAAATCACCAATGTTGGCTAAAGATACATGACACATATGTAACCCTTACACATACATTTCTCCTCCACCAACAATGTCTGGGCTGTGATTAGTTTTTGGGCTGCAGCTGTAAATGTGAAGATTATTTATCACAGCTGTAAAGACACATGTCCCAAAGGGAAGTACATTTAAGTCTGCCCCACCTCAGCTCCACCTCTCAGTTACCCTCAGGACAGGATTTTCTTAAGCTCTCTGCCATGCATAGTGACATAATCCACATAAAGTTCACTGCATTGCATCCTTACAAGAAGATTAAATTACCCCGTTATGAACTGAATCGTTCTTGTTCTCAGTTATTAATGTCTGAGTCAACGCCCCTGCAAAACACTTAATCACCACGCACCATATGTTTATTCTTCTTCTGTCATAGCGACAGACAAGAAACATGGGGACGAGAGAAAGGTGTATGACATGCAGCAATCGTCGCAGTTACATGGTATGCATCTTAACCACTAACCACGTTAGGCTGCAAAGGAGATGGAGACCAAAATCAGAGCTAAAAGAGAGAACTTCAGTCTCACATTCACCGGGTGGTTGTGAACACAACTCAGCTGGATGTGTAAATAGGCAACTCGTTTGCTAACAAAATATTAACTTAAAAGGTTACAATATGAGAGAGAGGTGATTACAGCTTGCTTACTGCTTGAACTTGGATTTTGTGTCTCCTTGACAGCTACAGTGCGGCGTGGTGAACAGATCAGCTCACAAACCTCTTATATCAAGCCATCATTTGGCCTTCTCTCCCCTGTTGGTTTTCAAACTGACAACTGTGACTTTACAGAAATTTCCATTTTTGGAGATCAAGTCTGTACTCATGTTGACAGAGAATAAGGATTGCTCTGTCATACGCTCATGAGAACTTTTATGTGACAACTAAGACCACAATATCTACTCAATAACCGCCATGTAATGCTAAAAAATGCATAATTGTAGATTCCATTGAAAAGCGCTCTCTCTAATTCCAAGGAAGACTTTCTGGACATACCCTGTACTCATCCACCAGCTCTGCTATCCTATTTGCAGACCTCAGCTAAAATATGGGCTCGCTTGATGTGATTTAAATTATTAAATGTGTTAGATCTGAACTTATCTGACCTGTCAATACTTGAGAAGTTGAAATGGACGCATCCCCAGAAAACTGAGATGATTCAACTGCTCTTCATTAAATATTACAGATCTGCTCAGCTATTATTTGCGCTGGAGTGGCTGTATGTGGGGCCAACATTAACCAAGAGCCCCTTTTTGTAAAGCTCACTGGCAACATAAACATCCCACGCTATGAAACAAAGAAACGGGCAACTCAGCATTCTTCCAACTAGAAACACAGATAGAGCATAAATTATTGTGCACACACACACACTTAGTGGGAGGGCGTAATGACTTAGGGAGGACAAATAAATGAGTGTAGTGAGCTAAAAGGTGAAGGTTCATGAGGCAGACGTGGATGGGAACAGAGAGTGAGACTTGTAAAGGGTTAAGCGTGTGAAAATGCGTGTCTGTGTTAAACCTGTCACCACGAAGGAAAGGCTGAACTTCTTGGAAACCTGTTGACAAAGCCTCATGCGGTGAAAGGAATGTATTCCAAATATGGGTGAAGTCTGCTGGGGTGTCTGTGTGTGAAACAGATTTCACTCCTCACCTCTCCAGAGAAGCTGTACTTCCCCTTGAGTATCTGCCGGTAGAGCCTCATGCGGTTGTCGTCCTCGAAGGGCATGGTTCCGCTCAGCAGGATGTACGATATCACCCCCAGCGCCCACATGTCTACAGCGTTTGTATAGGGCTTCCTGACCAGGATCTCAGGGGCAATGTACTCTGGCGTGCCGCAGGTGGTCTTCATCAGACACTCATCGCCCTTCTTTCTGCTACTGGCCAAACCAAAGTCAGTGATGATGATCTTGGAATCGGCTCCAGGGTGGTAGTAGAGCAGGTTCTCCGGTTTCAGGTCTCGGTGAGTGATCCCCAAAGTGTGGAGATACTTGACGCCGTCCAGGACCATCTGCAGCACCCGCGTGGCGTCCCGCTCTGTGAAGGAGCCGCGAGCTATGATCCGGTCAAAGAGCTCTCCTCCTGTGGCGAGCTCCATCACCATGTAGACACGTTCTGCCGTCTCAAAGACCTCCATCAGCTGGATTATATTGGTGTGACGAACGCGTCGCAGAACGCACAGCTCTGACTCGCACACCTCCCTCCCCTCCCGGTAACGGGTCTCGATCATCTTGATTGCATAAGGCTGCCGTGTGCTCTTGTGTTCTACGCGAACAACCCGGCTAAAACTCCCGCGACCTATCAGAGCTTTGATGTCGTACTTGGCTGTGACCCGGGGGTCAAACTTGGCTCGATATTTTGCCACCTTCTTCCGCTGAGGGTCCGACAGTTCGGATGGGTCCTTAGGGGGCTGAATGGAAGCGGTGGGAGTGGCAGCTTGGGCCTGATATGGGGAGGTGGAGTCAGCCTTGTTACCTCCCCCTCCACCGGCCCCACCCATCTTACTCCTAGTGCCATCCCCTCGAATGAAGTGCTTATAGATATCTGTCTGAGGAGGATCAACCTGAAAAATACAGAACATCACAGATTCAAATTACAAAAAAAAAAAGAGTACAATGACAAAAGCTGATTCAATTTCTGTGTAGAAAGGAAGATAATATCAAATCAACTGTCATACATGCATATTAGCTGATAGTATTTTGTTTTACATAAGCACATTAACATAAAATTATCTTGATATGGACCCCTTATTTGTTTGTGACTACAATACACACACTTACAAAAGACATTTTAGAGTTATTAAATAAACAAACGGACAAACATAATGGTGATACTGTTTCTAAATTACTTTAAAACCTAGTCTGGCAGTTCTCTACTACAATTTCTTGTTCCTTATTGGCCGACAGGATATATGTGCAATAGCCTCATTCGTCAGATATTTCGGTCTGGCCCGATTAATCAGTCTGGCTTTAATAGTTAGACTTTAACCTGTGTGCAGTAGGGGTGTGAAACAATTTGTTTTATCATCAATTTATCTGTTGATTGTTTCTTGATTAAATCAAGAAAATAGTAAGAAACGCTCAAAGCCCAAATATCTTGTTTCGTCTGACCAACAGTCCAGAACCAAATTGCTTTTATGTAAAATATCTTAAAAGACTCAGAAAACTCGCAAATTTCCACATCAAAAAAAGTTGGAGCCAGAGGATTTTACTTCTAAAATAACTTTCAAGTATCAGAATAATTTCTGATGATCAAATTATCAATTTTAAAATGTTCTGATTGGGGTCATGTATCTGGCCTGGAATGGACTGGAAGCAACACACAGGCTGCTTCACCAAGGATTGTTCAATTTTTCTAAAAACAAAAAACCCACTGGCTTCTGGCTGTTCTTAAAAATATTAATATAATATTATAAATATTAAATATTATAATATAATATTTAACAGATTGATCAACAAATAAAGTAATCATTAATTGCAGCTCTAAGTTGACATTATCAATACTTACTGGTACTAGTGCACATAGCAGTAATGGTAGTACTAGTAGTAGTAGTATCTGGGGTAACAAAAGTATATCCACAAGTAACAACACTGTCCTACTGACCTTTTTGACCAGGTCCAAGTGAACATCCCCTGGAGGCTCAGGGAGGACCTTACTGTTCCTGCACCCCATCACATCACCTTGGGCCACTGCCCAGCCAGCCACACAGGCCACCAGGAGCCCTGCCTCATCACCCCAACAGCTGATTCAACACAGTCAGGGCATCCAACATCCAGGCTGTACCCAGACTCAGCAAGAGGGTTCATGAATAAAACTGATTACTCCGACTCAAGTCCCAGTGAGCTGGCATCAGCATTCACAGTTCATGAATACGCCCGAAACATCCACTTAGGTCCAGTTTAAAAAGTCCAAGGCTTCATGAATATAATTTGGGCAAGCACGTTGTGTGTCTCGGCTCCATCAGCAAGTCCTGTGTTACTGTGTTTTGTTGTTCCAATATTATTTTATAGGCCCATGCTGCTGGAAGTCAGAAGGCAGGGGGTACCTCAAGCCCCTTGAAGAACCTACCAGGGCCCCATCTCAAGCAGCGTAATATGTTGAATGTTTGAGAACACAATTGCATGAGTATAGTTAGTATGAGTGACACAAATATGATGACTGATTAGGGCAGGGGAGGGAGAGGAGCTCTCTTAAACAAGATGAAGGGTGTTTGCCTTTAGGAGAAATGCATAAAGCTTCAGGCAGAACATCCACAGAAAACAAGATCATCAACTCTGCACCGATCCATTGGGAGAAGCTGTGGTCATGCTGCAGATAAAGCAGCTCCCCCGGACTATCACAGGCTGGAGAACAACGGAGGGAAGCTCTAAAATGCAGAAGTAGAAAATGACATATGAACCTTAGTGATTATGGTTAGGCACACATGGGCTGAGAATATGCTGACCTGACCGGAGTCCGGCTTTCATTTATCACTCAAAGGCAGATAAGCAACTGACCTAAACAGAGAGACAAGTTTGGCACTGAAGCCACAGTTTTGTATAGAAGTTGCGTGATGAGGCCATATTGTGAAACTTTCAGCCAAAATATAATTACAGCGACCCAGTCTGTTTTGAAATGGCCAAGAAAACAAGGGACAGCTCTGCCATTGTAAGAAATAGCTGCACTATCACAGATGGTCACTTATATCCGAGTATCAAATGTTGGATGTCTGCTTGATATAGTACTGTTAAGTGTTCTCAGTACAAAATGTTGATTAACTTACTTTACTTTTTCTCTTGTAACAACAGGAAATAAACTGGAAACATCCCGAATAACATAGTTGTATAAAAAATGTAATATGTAACTGTATTAAAGTTTAGTTAAGATTTTAAAAATGGCCAGGCCCCATCATGTCAATGTTTTTTCTTTAGCCAAAAACACATTTACCAGTTATTTTTCGGCAACACTGACTAACACCAGGACAGTCTCTAAAGACTTTCACAAATAACCCCATTATAAGAGTAAAAGTGACTTACAATCTCGCCTCATTACTTAACCCGACATAGCGAAGTGTCTGAGCATGCTAGCTAGCCTGCTAGCAGCAGGGAAGGACTCCCAACTTTGCCAAATCCAGCCTCCTCACCCCACTCTCACTCAGCTGGGCTCTCCATTTTCACCTCGTAGTTTCTCAACTTTATACCCGAGGACAAACAACTCAAATCCATCACTTCCTTTGTTGGCAACATTTTGTGTCAATCCCAGAGTTTCATGGCTTGTTTTGGAGATGTTTTAAGTGGAAAGAAACTGTATGAAAACATGCACCGCTGTCTCCTCAGTTGCTTTTCTGGACGGTGTTTTTCGACCGGGACCACCTTCCCAAGACTGAAAAGTGGAAAGAGACAAAATGCGACACAGAAGTTCCGGTTGTCATTTTCAAAATAAAACGCGGGTTGAGAATTCTTTGCAGCATTTTGTGTACAACTAGATTGTTTGTGTTTTAAAGGCGAAAAAACAGGCCAATGAAACATACAACAATACATTTTTGCTTGCTTTTTATTTTTGTTATGCATATATAAAACAAAACAGACAAAAAAAAGGTACATCACTGAGGATACATAGTTAAAATGAAAAGTCACATTAGTAGGGAGTATTCAGGTCCAACATTTCTGCGTTTTTATGTGTTATCTAGCACACCACCTCTGTTGAAGAAGATACATCCAGCATTGCGGTGGCTGAATTGCCAAGGCAGACAGCTGCCCCGGGGGGCCCTGTTTTGTACTATTTCATTGAAACATTGTTTAGGAATATGCAGCACTTAAGCATGAATTACATGATATGATGGTTCCTGCTTTATTGAGCAATCTTGACCTAAAGACCTTCATTATGTCAGTCTTGTGAGTGGGTGTATATTGCATACTCATGAATTTCCAGAAAGCAAATCTTGGACCAGGTAGTATTCTTGCAGAGAAGAAGCATTTCACAGGAAGTAGGAGGAGTGGAGGGGTTAAAGAGGTTAATTCACCTGCTGATAACTCATATAATACATAAATTTGTTTTTCAACAACCCACTTTGTGCACCCTTATTTTGAAGGCCCAATCCTTCAACTTCCTGTGTACCTCTATCTGTCTCCAGCTAGCATGACGGAGCTCCTCTTTCACCCAACTTCTTTTGTAGAGACGGAACGGTCTCCCTCGGCTTGTTCCGACCCCATAAAGTCCTCACCGTCACTTCCTGGTCCCTTCTGTCAAAGTGCTGACTTCTCTCTTGGAAAAGTACTAGAAAGTCTGGGAGGCACGTTTCAAGCTCACCCACAAGTTCAGGTTAGACTAGTTTCATATACTGTGACTGTTATCTGACCCTCATTTGATATGATCATACCTCATGTACCAACATCTGAGAGCAGTGGTGATGTCAAGCAGTTATATATCCACAGACATCTGTCTAAAATATGTATGATAGGGAACTACAATATATGAATATATTTAATTTTGTTATTCCCTTTTGTGGTGGAGTCTCACTGGGACTAGGGGACCCCTGCTGGTCTGTTGGCCTGTTTCGGAGATCAACTACTTAATTCACAGCAGACATGCAGATGGATCCCATACATTCTAACTTAAATTCACCACCAAGCCACTTCACTATGCCTCCAGTCTAAAACCATCATATATGCAGGACTAAACCATATGTTTATAGACATGTGTATCACAATGTATGAAGTTTTCTATGTGTATACACATATGTTTTCATTTTGAACATCTTTCAAGTGGTCTATGAAAATAGATATTTTGGATTTATTTAAAGAGATTCATTTGCAGAGGTCAGATCAAAAATGCTTTTCAGTTTCTGCTGCATGGGCAACACTCTATATAACATACCGATGTTTTAATCTGTTACGGGGCATTTCCACATGGTGTCACTATAGACATAAAAGTCACTTTCAAGGCCATCTCAAACTATGAGGCTACTTTTTAGCCATTTTATTAGTCTGGTTCTTCCTTTACATGCCAACACTCATGCCTCCACAGTGCTTGTAAAACGGCCTGGGATGAGGAGCATTCAGTTTCAGCCTGCTTGTTCATGAGCAGGTAATAAAGAATACATGGCCTTGGCTTCAACATTGATGTGATAGAGTGTACTGGACTCACTGTACGCTGACCGTGACTTGTACGGCCTGCACAGGACGCAGGAGAGTTTTGTGGAGTAGCATTAAAAGTGGGAAATTAGTAAGAGGAAGACAAATGTTCCGGAAAGAAAGTCAGAGAGACTGTAAAATTCATCTTATGATGCCAATAAAGCTCCTTGAATTGGATTGAGGGACTGAAAATGAGTGGGAGAGGGGGGGTGGGGGTGACCGAAGAAGACAACGGATGACAGATGGTGGGTACCAGACAGAAATATAGGGAGGGAGGGAGGGAGGGAGGGAGCCGAGAGATGAAGCGGTGGAGAGTAATCAAAATGGAAGGGGGGAGATACAGAGAGATAGAGGAGGAAAGGAAGAGACAATGCAGTCAGAAAGAGAAAAAGAAAAGACAAAGCGAGAGGACAAACGCACAGAAAGAGAGTCTCTGAGGGCCAGTGCTGCCCGGCCAGCCTCTGTGCTCTATCTGCAGTGCAGCTGAGGTCAGGGCCTCTCCGGCTCTGCAACTCGCTGCTCCATCGTCATCTTCGTGATTGATCACCGCTTTGTCGCACTCTGATTAAGATGCTTTGTCTGAGCGCTCCGCTTCTATTGATACTTGTGTGTATTCCTCTGCGCCGCAACTGTCTCTCTCTCGCAACTCTCTAGTTTTGTCCCCTCTATCTCTCTCTCTCTCTCCATTGCCCCTGGTGTTGCCCCGTTGCTCACTTTCCATGTCCCCTTTCCCACCCCCAAAGGTCAGTATCATCTATTAGATCTAGATTTGCTGACTGCTGTATTATTTATCCAAACAGAGGAAGAGGAGCTGCTCTATTAAAAGCTCAATTGACTCTGTGTGTGTGTCTCTGGCTTCATTAATATCAACGTGCTGGTTTGCCCCTTGTTTGTGTGTTTGTCAGAGAAGTGTTTTAAAGTGTGTGTGTGTGTTTGTGAAAAGGCTGCAGAGGATGAGTAAGCAAGTAAGTAGGCTTTACAGTGCGTGTGTGTGTGTGTGTGTGTGTGTGTGTGTGTGTGTGTGTGTGTTTACATGTACAGGCCGTCCGGTGCAGTGGGACAAGAGCAGAGACTGTAGCAAATGACATCCTGTGTCAGATATGATCCTCGTTGGAGGATATTGCTATTTCTGTGGCCTCCCCTCTTCTCTCCACTACTCTAGCAAGGCTCCCCTAGAGAGTCAGAGAGAAAAAGACAGAACACTGCTGCATGGCATCAGCACAATCAAGTCATAGTAAACTCAAACTATTGATTACCCCAGAAGCATAATTCCCTGAAGTAATATTGTGTGACTACTAAACTGACACCGCTGGAGATAAAAATATCATAAATACGTTCACTGTAGGGACATTATTGACCAACTCAGGCAACTATTAGTTTCCACGAGAATATTATGAGAACATTATTGTGTTTTTTCTATTCTTGTTGGATCGTGCAGAATCATCATGGGAGGTGCCATTGAGACTGCAGGATTTCATTTGTTCCCTGTTGGACTGTCTGGAGCTCATAGCTGGATAGAAGCTGATTAAGTGGTTTTCACTTCAGATTGTCAAACCAATACCATCCCTACAGAGAAAAATGTAAAAAGCCAATACGCTGAAAGACAAAGACGGGTTCATATGGAGGCTAAAAGAGTGTGGGTATTTTTCAGGCTGATGTGTTTATGTTAAAATACAATAGGGGGCAGCGGACATGTTATCGTCTAATTAAGTTGACATAGCAAACGTTTTTCTATCACAAATCCAGCAGTTACAGAGCAACATTATCATTCATTTAAAATTGTGTTTCTGGCCACCTGATGAATTTAAGGCCAATATTCACTCTACTTTTAGCTCTCCACCAACTCCTGATGGAAATGGCTGGCTCTTTAGCTTCTAAAAGCTCCACTGTGTTCACCAGCTAGCTTCTAATTTTAATAATCTATGTGCCGTTTGCTGCCTGGCAGGTATAGCATGCATATAGGTTTTTATTGCTTTTTGTTTTTTGCAGGAAACAGCTCTGTGCTGCAGCCGAAACAACGTCGATGAGAACAGCAGGGTAACCCTTTTTACATTACATGTAGTCATTTGATTCATGTAAATAAATGTAGCAGGATATAGCAGCGCTAAATTGGACTACTTTTAGGCGGACAAAAATAAATTGATAAAGGACTGGGCATCAATATCTATATATACATGTTACTTTGAGGAACATAAACATGGTTTGACCCTCTTTTTCATTCAAGAAAATATATCAAACTGATAAAGGCATCAGTGTTCAAAAGCTTTGCCTAAAATAAATAAGTTTCCTGATCTGGAAATATCTGACCACAAAATAAGTAAAGTTTAAAAATCTGAAGAAGCATTAAATACCTAACCCAGCCCTTTAAAGGACTTATAGGGGGATTTCTCCACCAGAATTTTAAACTGTTAGACTTTCACGTTCAGAGGTAAAATTTAAACATGACCACAATATTCCTGAAGTCCTTGCTATGGCCCTGCTGGAGGTAGATGAGATATAAAGTAAATAACACATGAGAATAGATGATAAATAATAAATAAATAGATGATATAAAAATATGAAATGGATAAAACCTTATCTAAAGATAGATGGAAACTTACTAGTATTTATTGCTGCTCTTACTAGTATGTATTGTCAGTTGTAGATCTGTATTTGATGCTCTGTTGATGCTTGTTGATGTTGTTCCTCAAATGTAAGTCGCTTTGGATAAAAGCTTCGGTCAAATGAGTAAATGTAAATCTTAATCTCCACAATGAAAACACCCAAAGACTGACGGGTTGACAGAAGGTAGATGGATTTGTAAGCTGACAGTGAAAATGGACTGAACCGCAGACCAACTGAGCTAACAGACATAGTGACAATGATGAATGCAACCAAGTTTGGACCAACTCCTGTCCAATGACAACACTGGAAAGTAAGAAGGCAAGCCGACGTGACAAAGCATTATTTGAGATACCCTTAAGTTAAAAAAAACAAGTTAAACTTAAGGCCTAATAAACCACTTTAGTAGTAGTGAATAAGAAACTACTGTGGTGATGAAGTACTTAAGAAATCCTTAGACAGTGGAGTGTGGGTAGATGTTAATTCATTAGCTTTCAGCTTAGGAGACTGGAGTAGAAAGCCAGGCACAGAGGGATCTGCAGGCAGACAGAGATAAATAGAGCAGCCATGTTTCAGAAACCACAGCGACAGTTGGGGAGAAGGACCACATTTACTCCACTACTGCTTCAGTGTTCAATTTTGAGGATTTCATATGTGCTCCACAGCAGGTAAAAGCAATCTGATTCATTGGTAGCAAACTATTGCTCGGGTCCAGCCATTTGAATCTCCATGTTTGACTTGACTGGGCTACAAACTGCTGAGAATTTGTGGGATTCTGGAACCACTGCAAAGACAGCAATGACCAAAAAACACCAAAAGCTCAGGCCTGACAGCATGTTTTGAACGCCCCTCTACCGTCAACATTTCTCTTTTCTTACTGTTTCTCAGCTGAGGTGGTAGATGAGACTCTGAAAGCCAACATCTGTCATCCTCTTAGCACTGAAACAACCCACTGAGTTTAATCTGGTTTTCAACACTGTCTTTACAGAGTTAAAGTCCACTCAGCAGTAGTCTTAAAGCTGTCAAAATTTTGGAAGTCACAATATGGATTGTTTTAAATTTGTTTTATATTATCTGCAAAATTGTATGGAAATAGATGATAAAGAAAATATCAGCAATATCTTCTTGTTGTGTTATGCTCCAACTTTGTTGATAGGTGGCATGAAATTCTTTAGAAGAAAAATAGAGTCCAGTATTACAAAGATTCAAGGCATTCAAGGCATTGAACAAGGATTCCTTAAAATGTCTTAATGAAATTATTGCTATGGTTTGCTATTTCAGCCAATATAGAAAGAGGTGCAAAATGAGACACAAGACATAAAAGAGTTGTCCCAGTGCCCATGGAAGTCTCCTGTCCTGTATGCAGTGCACCAGATGCCTTGCAATTTTTATGGAGGCCCATGACAGCTGAAAGGAAGGAACAAATAAATCAGATAATGGTGGAGACCAGCATGAACACTAATACAGAAATCAGTGAATTTTCAGACATCGGTCAGTTTCAGCCTCTTACATATAGGAAGAGCCTTAAAGGATAAAGTTCAGATGCAGAAGTCTGTCTTAATACAACACTCACACTGCACTACAATGCCCATATGTACATAGAAGATTATTGGTCTTTCCTTGCTGTTATCATTCCTCCTCTTCATACTGGCTGTGAAAGAATCTCTTCCTAGCACAAACACATGGGGAACGAAATCCACAGTCGTCATTCTTATATGAGTATTTAACTCAGCATTTTTGCACACAGAACCAGAGAAATCATCTTTTTTATTCTACGCATTAGTCTTCCTTGTGAAAACCTGGCATCTATGTTATGCCACTTGACGCCGACCATTCAGTTGGAGATTCAGGTGTGTTATGCTAGTAGCGACTAATGTAACCTCAAGCCATTAGCCTCAAGCAGACATGAGGAGCGGGCTACAGAGGTAAGTCCACGTCGCCAGATATTTTTCTGTTTCGAACTTCAGCCCCAACAGACGATTATCAACCAATTAACAATTAACAGATTTCACAAAAGGCTTCACACAACTCTGCAAGTACTCTCCAAGACCTGATCGGATCAGTGCCTTTACAATTTTTAATGTAACAGAACAGCTGGGCAACTGCAGAGTGTCTGCAAAAAGCATAATTATGAAGGATTTCTCAAATTTGAAAGTGATTTACCACTAAGCCTATCAACTACATAAGTCTGTTTTCAAGTCATTCATGACAAATCAATAATACTATACAATATTTGGGCTGTAAAAATGAGCTGTGGTTTGGGGAAGAAAGTAGGGAATATTTTGTCTGTCATCCATCATTTATCAAAAAAGACAGTTGCAACTGTAAGAAAGAAGCATTACTTTTGCTAGATGGTGATGCATGCCTGACATTATCCAATTGGTACTGAAAGAGTTATGTGAGTCAGGACCTTCCTCCACCCAGGAGCATCAACTTATCAGAAAATATGAAAAACATGAAAAATACGAAATAACAGAGGAGAGGATTTTAGAAACAACACTGGGTGCATTGAGGGGTCAATGTTAGATTAGAGAATGATCATCTCATTTGTTCCAGCATTGCTCGCAGCTTCTCTTACAGTCTTTGAGTTACCTCTGTGCAGCTGAATGGGAGAAATTCAAATGTGCTGAAATATGATTGGAATTGATGCCACCAGAGTGGAAAGATGACGTGTGTGGCCTCATTTCTAAGTGGAAATCAAACTTGGAAGAAGCAGTTCAGCACAACCTGTACTTACACAGGGTGATGCTATAAGACAAAATGCAAAGTTGTGCAGATCATATTCTGGAAAAAGTTTAAACTGCATTAAACAAAGCGAGGCAAATAGACAAGAGGAAGCAGGTACAGGAGCATCACTGGTTGGAGGAGGTATGGGTAGTTCAATTTCTGATAGCTCAGCGTTGTTGAATGCATCCTGAATTAGCCCCAAGTGTTTTTACGCCTGATGTCTGCCTATATACTTTTTTGCTTGTCATGAAGCTTTATCATGCTAAATCACCCCATATGGCCATTACCAAAACGATTCATATGAGCATTTTCTGGTCTTCCACTTCTCTGATTAATGTCTGATTATGTCAGGGTAACAAAAACTACTCAGTTAACAGAAAGCTACAATGATTGGGTTTATTTTTGACACTGGTTCTATCAATCTAACATTGTAAACTATGACCGACAAGAACTGCATTGTATTCACCAAAATATTAGCTTAGATCTCAGAACGCAGAAACATCATCATTATCCAAACAATTACAATTGCTATATATGTCAGAGGTCGCACGCCTCTGGAGCAACAAGGGGTTAAGTGTCTTGCTCAGGGACACATTGGAGGATGTGTCACAGTGGGGGATTGAATCCGGTTCTCTCGCACCAAAGGCATGTCTCTTATCTTATCCACTGCGAAAGCGGTCAGGTGTCAGAGTCAGACACTTTGCACATCAAACCTTCTACTCCCAAGTCTTCAAAAGATATTTTGCAGTGCTATAGTATAGCTTAACAACATCATGCTACTTCTGCAATTTCTTCTCAGACACAAGTAAGATTTGCATGACTGTAAGAGGCTGCTTGTCAGGAAGACACTTAATGACATTTTGGGAAATATGTTTTCTCACTTTCCTGCTTTCTTGCTTAGAGTTAGATGAGAAGATTGATACCACCCTCATATTTGTATGTTAAATATATAGCTGGATTCAGTCACTTAACTTTCCTGATCATTAAGATCTGTTGGATCTGTCTAAAGGCAATACAAAAACCACCTACCTGCACCTCTAAAAGTCACTAATTAACAGGCTATTTGTTGAATCAGTAACTGAAGTGTAAAAACAACCTTGTTCAGCCAATTATAGTCCAGTGCAAATCACAAATCGATTACACTTCGGTTATTGTACAGGTTAAACAAATTAGATATTATATAATGAGTTAGTGAGCTTTAGAGGAGCTGATATGCAAATCATTACAGACTTTGGACAGAGCCAGGCTAGCTGTTGCCCATGTGTTTCCAATTTTTACACTAAGCATCTGCTTGTCATGAGAATGGCTGAGTGCAGTCTTAGGTGTGGGCCCAAATGCAGACAAAAGGTGAAGAGGATGTAGTTCAATTATTTATTAAAACCAAACTTACTGAAAAAGTCTTCCAAAAAGCACAAGGCAACAGTCCAAACCAAAGAGTAATCCAAAGGCAATGAAAATCCAAAAATGAACGATAACAAGGACAGAACACTCAACATAGACGAGGACATCACAAAGACTAAACAGAGCAAGCCAACATTTAAACACTAGATAACAAGCAGGGCGGGACCAAGACCAGGTGGAGAGAATCAGACACAGACACAAAGGCAGGCAGAGTAATCACAGGGAAGCAGATAAAAACAGATAATGCACAAACACAAGACAACATCACAAGGCAAACTAAACATGACAGGAAACAAGCAGGCAAGACTAAAAATAGTCAAATAATAAATCACCAGACAGAGAACAACAAAACACAAAGCAGACAAAACTAAATAATACAAATAAACTACAATCAAACAAGAAACAGACTAATACTAACATAAAACAGAACACAAAGCAGACAAAACTAAATAATACATATAAACTACAATCAAACAAAAACAGACTAATACTAGCAACAGAACACAAAGCAGACAAGACCAACATAATACAAACACAGAACAAGGAATAAATACAAAGACATAAACAAAAGTCACAAAACCAAAGTACAGGACTAAAAACTAAGATGCAAGGCAAGACAGGTATGAGAACTAAACATGAACAAAAGAATAAACAAGGCTACAAGGAAAATCCCCAAACCAGGACTAAACACAGGAAAACAAGAACACAAAACCACATTCCTAACACTGCTGGCTGTAGCTTCACATTTAATGGACAATTATCAGCATGATATCAATCTTCTTGGCAGTAAAGTGTGCAAGCATATCTTCCAAAATGTTGAACCACTTTTTTAGGTGCTTTAAGAAATGACCAACACTCTCATTTTTCTGGTGAGGACAGTCCCTTGCTGAATTCCCACATGACCCATGTTCAGCAACGCAGTGCAGAAACACATCTTGCGAGGATGCAAAGTTAATCTTCTGCAGATAGAGTTGTCACGCCTTTGATGACAGTACAGGAGAATACATAAACAAACATGAATTATTCTGCTCTTAGAATGAGCACAAACCTGAAACATTGGCTTTGAATGTTGGATGAGATATTATTGTGTAGGAGAGTTGCAGTAAGCTAGGAATCGGGGAGTACTGGTAGATTTAGGGCAGTATATTCCCATCAGAGACAGACAGCACCAGTTTAACATTTGACCTAGTATCCTGGCACAATACTCGAAGGACTATTTATTTTGTAGGGCTGTCCATGTCATGGGAAGAGGTATTAGATGAGGCATAAGAAAGGAAGACACTGGTTCAGCAAGCTTGCGGCTGAGGCTGAAAATCAGGACTGAAAGACTGAAGGAGACTGAGGGAATGATGAGGGATTTGAGAGTCCTCTGTCGGACCACCATCCAAAATAAGGAGGTGTCAGGTGCATAATTTGGCAGAGCATTTGTCATGGAGGTCCAGGAATAAAACACTGACATGTGTATTCGCCACTTCTTTCAACTTGCTGGCTAATTTTAAAAATATACCTAGTCTCCCCACGGCGAGAAGTAAAGTTTCTTCCTGTCACTTCTATGGAACTCGAACAAAAGAGCGCAATACCTCATGTCCTGTATTTTGGTAAATGTCCTACTCTTCTAAGCACTGGTCATTAGACATTAAAAGCAGCTTATGAGTTCATTACTGGCATAATGATCATTATATAATAATCTTCTGTTCAATTTGCACAATGTCTAAAACCTCGAGGCAGTGAGTACCTTCTGAAGGAACTGTGTGGGTAACACGCTCATTACAGTTCCATTGTGTATTATGTGTTGACAGATTGTATGTAACTTTAAATGTAGTAATAATGAAACACAACAGTGCACTCAATGTAAACCAAGGACTTCAGGTCATACAGAAAAACCCAGAGAGCCAGAAACAACTGTTATTTGGTCAAACACGTTCTACTTGAAATGATTCACATGGAGGGTCAATGGTGTGATTTAATGACATCCATGTCACTGTGCATAATGTCCATTAAATTACTGTTAAATGGCAGAAATCACCATCAGGTTGTTAATGTTACATACACAACACTAACATGCTGCACACTTACAGCACATTCAACAACTCCATATATACTTCTTTTTTTCTTTTTACAGAAGAGCTCATCAGAACTGATCCCTATATTCATTAAAAAGTCTATTTGGTCGTACTCTATTTTACACTATATGGATGAACATTATGACACTTTTGTAGCTCTGTTTTGTGACAGATTGCTTTGCCCACTCTTATATTACAACAACTTACTGTAATACAGAATTAGTTGCACACAGTGGTGGAAGAACCTTTAACCTGCTGCTAACATGTCTCATGTCCTCTGCCCATTGGCAGGCGGCCAGCTTTGCACAGCTTGGTAATACCAATATAATGATTGATGTATTTTATTTTATGTGTACTGTTTATTGTTGTCCTGCATGCTTGCATGTAACAAAAGTAGGTTGTGTGTTGTTACTCTGTGTTATTTCCATGGCTAGCTGTGTCTAAATGGTGTCTGCCGTAACTGTAATGATGCTTGACTGTTTCTGGATGTTTCGTGTGGTTTTATGTTGTGAGAATTGTTCTGTTTTGTTGTTGTTGTTTTTATAGTGTCTTGATATACTTTTTGTATACTGTTTATTTTACCATTTTTAAGGTTTCAAAACATCTTGCCGAAGGACTGCAGTTGAAAATTAGCCAGTAGGCTAACACTGGCACATTTACAGTAACGTTGATTAGTGTGTGCTGTCCTTATAAATAAATAAAATAGAAATGGAAATAGAAGAAATTAATAGATCCTGAACCTAAGTATAAGTAATACCACAATATAAGAATACGCCATTACAAGTTCTGCATTCAAGTAAAATATGTAATATATGTATTATATGTTGTATAATTGGCAAAACATACTCCTAATGCAAAAGCATTATTATTATTTATTATTTTACTGGATTGTTAAAACAGCTTTAGGGGAACACCCAATTGTTGTGGCCAAACTGTTGCTCATTTACAAATTCAGAGATACAGAGCAACATTAGCATTCATTTGGAGTCGTGTTTCTGGCCACTTTAAGTATGTAAGTCTAATATTCACTCCATTTTTAGCTCCTAGGGAAATATCTCTTTAGCTGCCAAATAAATGTTCACCAGCTAGTTGCTAACTAGCTAGGTGATGGGTAGGTAGTATACAGTGGATTTGTTAGAGAGTTTTGTTTTTTTTTCTGAAAAGCTGCCTGCTGTTTCTGCAAAGGAGGTTGCTGAGGGCAGTGAGACTTAAAAAAGTAAATGTATCATAGAATATTTATATTAGAATATAAAATATTAAAACTGATACATTAAACTGCAAGGGGCTTTTATTTTTTTGTTAGTCAAGCTGGAGCTAAATTTAACTTTATATGTTGCAAGATTAACTTCTAACAATTCAACATATTTTATAGCTCACCTTGTGTTTTGTGTGAAAAATCTTCATATAGGCAGACATTTTGATTTGTATATAGTAGGAAAAGCAAATATATTACAATGTTACATTAACAATGACTCTGTTCTATTCACCTGTCCCAGTAAGCCTTGACAGTGATCCAGCATGCTGTACCCTGGAACTGAAGCAGCTAAATGGAACCAGCCATTAATGGTTGTAATTATACATGCGCCTTGACTGTGATTTGTCATAAATGGCTAACTAGTGTTAAGTTTGGTAATCCTATTAGACCCAAAAAGCAGAACACAGACAAGGGATTATGAAAAAGGTTAAAAAATAGATTTATTCTCAATGTTAGAGATGCAAGTTGAAAATCTTGGTCAGAGTTTCCTGGTAGAGCAAGGCAGGCAGAGTGAGCTGGGCAGGCGGCAGGAAAAACACGAGACACTGGACAGAGCAGTGAGACCGAGCTCACCAGCAGGGAATGAACATGAGGCAAAGGTGACAAGAGTCAAGCAAACACAAAGAAAAAATACAAGCCTTGTGCTGGAGATGTGGCCGTAGCGTTAGTACCATGGTGGCAAACTGAACAACCTGGCGAAGAGTGGAGTGAGGAGCCGGGCTAGACATAACGCAGAGTCTTGATTAGTGGAGAGTGGGAGAGCACTGCATACCCAGAATGCAGGGTTACTTGTGGTTGCTAGAGTCTCAAAAAGCCAAAGCGTTCAGCTATCAAGTTCCTCTCCTGTGGAACCAGGTTCCAGTTTGGGTTAAGGAGGCAGACACCATCTCCACATTTAAGAGTAGGCTTAAGGTAAAACTTGTAGTTAGGGCTGGCTCAGGTGAGTCCTGAACCATCCCTTAGTTATGCTGCTATAGGCTTATGGTGCTTTCAGACCAAAAGCCAAGCAAGCGTTCCGGGCAGTGAGTTTACATACAAAGTCAATGCAAAGACACGTTGAGCCACGATTTCCTGTTGGGCACAGTGAAGTGACGCGAAGGGTGCGGTGCCGGCGACGCGAAGGCAACGCGAAGGAATTTGCGTGAGTAGAGTATTTTCAACTCAAGCGAGAAATTCGCATGACGCTGAGTCGCGATAGCCTATCAACATTGAGAATGTCTGTACGTCACCGAGGCTTCAGAGCGTTGTGTGGAGAGGGCCAGGCAGATCAGGCGATTGAAAATCTCATGGTCGGTGGAGAGCTGCTAAACTTGGGTCAGAGGAGCAGGGAGCAGCGCTCCAGCTTTTGGACAAAAACACCCATAGTAGGACTGTATTCTGCTCCTGACAACTACGCCGTTTACTCGTGGGAGGAGCTAGGAGTAAACTGCTTTTATGAAATTACCTTTTTACTTTAGTTTTTGGGATTACATCGTTGATTTATCTTCACTGGAGCTTCTCAGCAGCTAGATTCCGAGCACATCCAGTTCCAGTGTTGTTAGCGTCGTTTGGCACCATAAAACAACCGGCTCACAGAAAAACACAAGTCCATGTAAGGATCCAAAACAACAATTTCCCAACAATAAAGGTGTATGTGCTGAAGCCCATCAGACCAAACATGTAAAGGTAAAAAGCAAATGTGGAGCGATTTGTTTACTAACATTAGCCTATAGTGATGCAGCCAGGAGCAGCCAGCTAACGCTACAGTAGCTCAGACCTGCCGCCGTTTGCTTCGTAACATTCAGTTTATGTTTATTGTGGTTTTTATATACAGTCTATGTGTTTACCAATACTTGGGTACACAGCTTCTCTACCTCAGTCGCTGTAACTAACATGACCCACATAACATAAAACCATGCAACAAAATGGCCACAACAACCCAGAGGAAGAGCCATATCACTAGTAACAGTAAAGTTACTTAAATTTACATTTACTCATTTGACCCTTACATTTGAGGAACAACATACAAGCATCAACAGAGCATCAAATACAGATCTACAACTGACAAAACATACTAGTAAGAGCAGCAATAAATACTAGTAAGAGCTCACAGTACATATCACATCAATGGGGTAGATACCTAGGGAGGAAGCAAGAGTTAACAAAAAGTGCAATAAAAACAAAAAGTGCAATCTATACAAGATCATCGTAGGGGATAGAAGAAGAAGAGCACAGGAAGTGCATGTTAGAGGTTAGGGGTGTTATAAGAGGAAGTGTTCTCAGAAGAGATGAGTTTTCAAGAGCTTCTTGAAGTTAGAGAGTCGGGACCACAGTAGGAGATGTGGCTTGGAGGAGATTCGTAGGAATAGGGTCCAGTGGGCATGTAGTTGGACGGCTACGGGTCAAGATTTCTGATACTTCACTCTCTGTGAGAGGAGTAAACGAGGCGAGTGAACAACCACTGACCTGGGAGGGCAGAGGAAAAGATGTAGTAGGACTGCTACAATGGTTGAGTTTGAGTGTTTCAGAGAATTGGCTGCACACACCTGGTTGCAATCTTAGAACCACACCGCTAGTGGCCGTTGAAAACTACATAATGCCCCTTTAAATGTTATTGTCCTGCTGACTTGTTGACAGACCTGACAAAGTATGAATTCATATGTTTAACAAATCTGCATCATATTGTAGTTATTTCGGCATCAGTTTGATCCGTTTATTGCTATTTAATCACAGCAAAATGTTTACTTTGGGTTCATACAGCTGTAGTAATGGCGAGTTGTGTTTATTCGCGTTATCGCGTTGTGTGTGAACACTCAGCAGTTGTCCAGCGATAAAACCCCCGCGAGGAGAGCGTTGCGCGGATTAAATTTGCATTTGGTCTGAATGCCGCATTAGACTGCTGGGGGACTCCCATGATGCACTGAGCTCCTCTCTCCTCCTCTTTCTCTCCATCTGTAAGCAACGCCATCTCATTAATGCATATTACTAACTCGACTTCTTCCCTTTCCTGTAGTCTTGTGCTTTCTTATTCCTCTCGTCTCTCCTCCTGACACTTTCTGCAGGTGTTTCTGGCTCTGGAACTGTGAAGTCTGGATCTGTGGTTTGAGTCACATGTTTGCCCCTATGTTCCTGCTTGGCACACTTTGCTTCAATTGTTATTACTAGTCTGATTATTATTATTATTATTATTATTAGATTATTATTATTATTATTATTATTATCATTAACATTACTGTAATAATTAGTACCATTATTTATTTTCAGTCTGTACCACCATTTCCTTTACTTTACTGTCTGTATTTCTGTGTGGATATTGTGTTGGCTAATCCCCCCTAACTCTCTCGCTCTCTCTCAACCCCAACCGGTCGAGGCAGATGGTCGCCCGGTGGTGAAGTGATGGGTCTCTGTAAATAATATCACAAAGAGAACGGTCTAGACCTGCTCAATATGAAAGTTGCAATGAGATAACTGTTGTTGTGAATTGGTGCAGGTGAATGCTCAGCAGGAGAGAGACGGGAGCGCCACGCCCAGACAAACACACACAGATAACAGACAGGGGACCAACAGGGAAGGGTGAACAGCTGAAAACACTAGGAATGAGGAAGAGGCACAGCTGGACCATGACACATAGTGGTAAAATATATGAAGTGTAAAATAAAAAGTACAAAGTTTGCCTCTGAAATGTAGTGGAGAAGTATATTGCACATGAAAGTGTCTCTAAAGTATACTTAAGTTTCTTTCCACCACTGGCTGTATGAAATGAAAAACATTTGTGTTTATTTGTTCTTTATATCAGCCTTGTTGTTGTAGCTGTGTTGTATGTTTAATTCCATGTAAGAACTAAAAGTGTCTTTCACACAAGTACTAAAATTGTGTTTCTGAAACCTGCAGCTACAAGTCTGTGCATCACATACAATTTGTCAAAAATAGTTTGAAACCTGGTTCTCTTGACTAATTACATGCAGGTGAGACTAAAAGAAAAACCTGAATAAAGGAACAGAGAAATGTCCAGGTGCACATTTTTCCCCTTAAAGGGCCTGAATACTTGATGTCGGTTTTTGCTTGACCTTTGGTCTCTGTGGTGAATTAGTTTCGGGGCACGTTTTCCCTCCCAGCTGAACTACACCTGAGACTGTTTGGATAGCTGCTGGCATTGAGGCGTAGATTTACGTTTCCAAACAGATACAACGAAACAGACACACTGATTCAGCGGTGAGAGGAAACACACACTGGTGGTGGATGAGCGCTGCAAGTGTGAATTTTCCAGGAGGGAAAACATGTTGTGGTTTTCACTTTACCCTCCATCCATCAGCAAACAATCTCTCTCTTTTTCCCTCTCTCAAATTTCTCTCACCCTGTTTTTCTCACACTCCTCCTCTCCTTCCCTGCTGTATTTACTATCCTGCCATCTCTTTTTCTTTTGCTTTTTTTCTCACTTTCTCTCCTCTCTATCTATAACCTCCTTCATGACTTTGCTTGCTCTCTTTCTTCCTCTTCACAAACCAGCCCTCTCTCTGTCTCTCTCACCATCACCCCCTCCTGCCCCTCTTTCTCTCTCTCTATGGATAATTCATCAGTGTTTCTCAGAGCTGCTGTCTGCCTGCCTGCCTACTGTGATTTCCACTGGGACTCTTTCAGGGACCATTCGCACCTCAGCCGGGAATTAGAGCCACGACTACGGAGGGAAATTAATCACAGCCACCTTATACTAGCCTGCATACACAAACGCATACACATACAGGCGATTATTCTTCTGAACTTTTCTCTTTTTCATACACACTTACTCTCTTGCTCTGTGTTTTAACTCTCATTCACTTACAATTTCACCCACATGCTTTTAGAGAGATGCACATGTAAACACACGCATTTCCTCCACATACCTTTTTTGGATTTTACACATTCTTGATCTGAAACATCATCGCAACTACATGCCTAACCCTTACCCTTCTCCCTTTTCTTCCCTTCCCTCGTCTTAACCCTCAATAAACAGTCTCTACCCGTGGGGACCAAAATTTGTGTCCCATGGGTCAGTGTGCATTCAGGTTAAAGTCCCCACCAAGACATAAGAACACACACATATACACAAATGTGCTTCTGCTGGATCTAGTTGTAATGGTGGAGGTCTGAAATCCTCCCTCTCCCTTTCTATGTTATCGGCTCTTTCTGTCCTCTCTTCACCATCTTCTTCTTCACTTTGTCTTCCTTCATCATATCGATGACAACCAGATTACTCGCTGTCAAACAATCTCCTTCTCCTTCCTTTTGATAATAAAAACTATTATGATAAGAAATATCTGATTGCTGTGCTTCATGTGCAACATCCGTCTTTTGGTGTCAGGTGCGTTGGTAAATATATCTGTGTGTTTTAGGTGTTTGTAGTGTATGTGTGTGCATTCATGTGCATGGGGAAACTGTAGACTGCAGAATTCGCCGCAGTTATCATGATCGCTGTTACAGTCTGATCATACAGAAGCTGCTCTGTGTGTGTGTGTGTGTGTGTGTGTGTGAGTAGAAAGCAGTGTATTGATCGGGGATCGAGTGGCTCCCAGTGTGAGCACTAGAGGAGGGACCGGAAGCACACTGAATGTCACCACACACAATACTAAAAGTGTGTGTGTCTGTGTGAATGTGTGCATGTGTGTGTGTGTCTGTGTGTGTGTGTGTGTGTGTGTGTAGAGGTAAGAGAAAGAGAGGGTGGAGGGGGGACTTTTTCGACTTCTCAACTGGCATACTAAAAATCTATCTAAGAATCTCTTTTCTGGTGGAACATGTTGCAACTAATGCGAACATCAACCAGATGCAGTGAGATGTTGTTTCATCATTGTGCTTCTTTACATGTCAGTAATAATCTGTAACATCCATCCATCCACCGTCAACCGCTTATCCTGCGTACAGGGTTGTTGGGGGCTGCAGCCAATCCCAGCTGACATCGGGCGAAAGGCGGGGTACACCCTGGACAGGTCGCCAGTCCATCTCTGGGTAATCTGTAACATTTTCATGTAAATGTCGGGTTTCACTATATCTAATGTCATTTAAAATAAACTTTTTTGTGTCATTATTAAAGAGGTGGTGTGCTCATTTTAGGTTCAAAATCTTATTTAGGGGTTGTACCAGAACAGGTTTACAATGGTTTCATCTCCACAAAACACCATATTTTGTATTACTGCACATTGCTGCAGCTCCTCTTTTCACCCTGTGTTGAAGGCTTTGTTGTAGCTATGGAGTGATACGTCTTGTCTCTAAATGATCTTTGTTGGGAGTTGCACATGCGCAGTTCCTAGTTAAGGACTACTAGCCAATCAGAAGCAGAGAAAGGCCAGTCAGCGAAAAGACGGTAAACAGCTTTGGTTCAGCAGTAGGCTACATGTTGCCGACAAGGTTGGCAATTTGGACTGGAGCAAAAAGTTTCAGAGTGATGAGTGATTAATCTGAAACATCTTTCATCCAGAAAGTTTTAACTGAGCTCTGCCTCTACATCACAGTAACAACTTTATGTCCACTGATTGCCTGGAGGGCAGCTAGTGTTTGGAAGGGAGAAGAGAGGTGTGGTGCCGCTCAGTGTTTTTCCACCGGTGTTTTTGAGGGCGTGTCGGACTAGTCGCACGGCGAGCATTATGACACGTATTTTCATTGTGACATCACAAGAAAGGGAAGTAAAGGCTGGACTACAAACGAGCTGTTTTCAGGCAGTTCAGAGCAGAGTTTTCTGTGGGAGATAGGAACATGGGACTTTGGGCTTTTTCACTTTGCAAACCTATTACGTGCACAAAAAGATATATAACTCAATAAAGGAGAGGGGGAAAGCCAAAAACCATAATACCACCTCTTTAACAGTTTTTTGTCTATGTGTTAATGTCTTCGGCAACATCTGCTACGTTTTTGTTTGAAATCCGAAACGATCTTTTTGTCCACGCCAGAGTTTTAGCTGTGCTTCTTTCTATTTTCTCTGTACTGTACTGTTTACTTTCCCCCTGGTGTTTTGTTGTCTGGATTGTACATAATCATACACACTGGCTTGTTTACGATCTCCAGTGAAGAGTTTCATTGAAGAGAGTTAACAAGCTTGCTAACGGCTTTGCTTGGTCTCATACCACTGACTCCCTTTACATGACCATCTGTACAATATAATCTGTAAGACCTCTTTCTGGAGCTTTTGACCGTATCACACAGTTGTCATCAACAAATGTGGTATGCTGTGGTATGCAAACTGTAGATGTTAAAACTTACTATTATATTGAATACTTTTAGTGCTTGTCGTCCATATTGGCTTTAAATTTGTGCTTGATGAAGATCGTGTGATGCGCTTAGATGTTCTAGGACAAGCGAGTAAGTGGACCTTGAGTTGACATTGTTTTGTCAATAGAGTTAAAGGATTTTGTAAGGACAAAATTAAAAAGAATAGCACAGCGAGTGGGTACCGAACTTGGCTCTCATGAAAAACAGAGTTCAAAGAAACAACCTTTCATTTGCACTGCAATTAGTGTCACTCCCTTGTGAAGAGAAGGAGTGTGAACTAATTTACCCACGGGGATATAAGAAGGGATAGAATATAGAATAACAAAATAGTGTCAGAAACTGCACTTGGAAAAGAACTAGATTTCTCTTCACATAAATGGACAATAAATTCCCTGCTTTGCATCTCAGTCCATTTATCTGCAGAACTATGGAGGATTCAGTGTGGTACAGTGCATCTGCTGCATTCAGATTCAAACATCAATGTTTTATGGTACCGCTGTCCAGTTTTTGGAGCAGGAATACACAGAAATGGTGAATTAAGTGGCATCCCTCTTTAAAGGCTAGATTGGAACATGCCGTGAGTGAAGAGGAGCATCATTCCCCTTCAGAGCGGCTTGATAGAAAGGATAGAGCTCAATTGATTAGAGTCAATTAGAGAAAAGGTCAGGCCACAGCTGGGGCAATAAGGCTACTGTCACTGGGATTACTGCAGCGATAACACTATGGAGAACACACACACACACACACACACACACACACGTACACTTGCACATCACACATGTGGGATCTCATTCAAACCAGCACACATGCAAGTACATACAATAGAGACAGAGGAACAGAACTTATCCATGACACAGTCTTGTCAAGCTAAGAAAACCAATGTTAACACACACACACCTACTGCTATTTATCTGACTGCAGTTCTGAACATTGGATCAATCCCCATCATGTGTAATGAGCCTTGCAGACCATTTACTACTCTGTTAGATCATCTTCACTGACACTGAATATGTGTGTGTGTGTGTGTGTTTCTGCACTTCTGTAAAATGACTTTAATTACATGTAGCTACTGATTTGGTTGTTCAAGGTCATGCACACACCAAAAAAAGAGATCTTCCTCTTTTTTTTCTTATAACAAACCGTCTTTCTTTAAGCATCCCCTGACACCCACACATTCTTTTGCTAACCACCCTCTCCTCTCTTCTTCTCTCTCCTCCTTCTCCTCCTTCTCCTCCTCCTCTCTCTCTGCCATCCCCAGTATAACCATTCATTAGTATAACCTTCACTCTCTTTCTGTTCTTTCTCTCTTTCCCCTGTGTTCAATCCTCCCTTGCATATATCTTCATAATCTGTCCTTCAAGTTCTCATATCCCCTCAGTATGTCCTTTTCTTCCTCTCTCAGTTCCTTTGCTCTCTTTGTCACTACACTCCCCAATCCATCCATTCTTCTCTCATTCTCTATGCTCTACGTACATTCAAACAATAATGTTGTTTTAAAAGCAAATAAATTGAGAGCTATTGGGAAGACTCTCTCTCTAAAAACTGTACATTCAATATGATTATTTCTTCTTCACAGCTTTCTCTTTTCTCTACTTTTTGTTTTACTTGCAGTGAATGTTGATGTTCAGAATGAGAAAAGGGGTCCCTATAAGTTATTGATGTGTTACAGTTTTTACAACTGCTAACATATTTTTGTCCAGTCTGTAGTCACACAATTAGCCCAACATTGGTCTGTTCATACCATACCATTAACAGATGTTGTTTACACAGAATACATTTTTACACTGAAATGCTATGTTTTTCTTTACGTACAAGCTTACCCAATACCAAAGTTATGGATGTTTTTGTGTTATTTACAAATGCTAGCACACAACATGTCAGAAATAAATTTATTTCTGACATGTTTAACCTTAAATAATGTATAAAGCGTCAACTTCTGCTATACAATAGCAGCTCAAAATCTATATCGAAACAGCTGATAAGCATTTCTGAATGAACATATCATTGTTTTTTTAAATAATTTGGGTAAAATAGATGATCACAGCTACAGTATCTCACAAAAGTGAGTACACCCCTCACATTTTTGTAAATATTTGATTATTTCATTTCATGTGACAACACTGAAGAAATGACACAATTGCTACAATGTACAGTAGTGAGTGTACAGCTTGTATAACAGTGTAAATTTGGTTCACCTCAAAATAACACATCACACTGCCATTAATGTCTAAACCGCTGGCAACAAAAGTGAGTACACCCCTGAGTGAAATGAAAGTCGTTGTGCTATGATTGATTTATCTGTTCCTCTTGGAAAGAAAATGTGTTAGTGTTTCGACAGAATGATTTGATTTTGAGTCAGTTTGCTGTGTTTTGATAGAGTTTGTGTAGAATGTCTTTTGCATTTAGAAATATAGAGTTGGTGTTTAAAGAAATATTGAGATACAAGAAGCATCAGTGAGTTCTTTACAGATTTTTTCATTCTTTGCTCTAAATGACGCCTCTCAGGTTACATACAGGCTGCCTTATCTTATTGTTGTTGGGACTGTATGCAGCCTGAAAGGACTACCTGCAGACACCACACAGGGCTAAAAAAAGCTACTCTCAACTTACTTATTTAGTAATATTTATATTTACAGTTAATGTTCTCCTAAAATGAAGCTAGCAATTAACATCTGTCAAACACGTTTGCCTCTTACTCTGCTTTTATTGATTGATGATGATGATTATTATTATGTATTTTTAGTAGTAGGCATAGCAGCAGTAATAATAATAGTATTCATACATAAGGAGGGTTATAGAGAAATGTTTCTCACTCATTCCCTGTTAATGTCCATTTTAGGTGATTTGAACAGCAATGGAATTCCAATGAAAGGTGTCCTCTAATGCATAATGTGGCTACTATAGTTCATATATGTGCACCCTGATTATATATTATTATTTTTTTAAAGACAAAACTGACTGTAATAGCAGAATAGATAGATAAAACAAGCTATTAATACATTCAGCAAGTAATTTCTTGGTAATTATTAGATATGTCATGAACCCTAGAACGTTGTGTAATGGAAAGGTTTAATTTCACTATCAGATATCCATCAAAACTATACATTTAAGACTACAATAATCTTACAAAATGATATGAGAATTAAATTGTAAGTGATAGAAATATTGTAGAGCTACTTAGCTTCTAATTTAACAACTAAATGAGGGGAAAATGAATTAAAAACTTAATCAAATCAAGTTCCTGGAGTTGAATCTGTTGGAAGGCTGGGGCTTTTCTGTGTAGAGTTTCTTTTTCCTTCCCGTGCCTGTTAGGGTTTTCTCGTTCCCAAAACATGCAGGTTAGGTAACTGGCAACCCTACATTTTTTGTTCAGTTTTTAAGTCTGTGTGTATTCCCATGATAGACTGGCAACCTGTGTGCCTCTTGCTGAAATGCATGCCGGGATTGGCTTCAGTGCTCCATGATGCTAAAGAAGACAGGTACAGAAAATGTATGTATATATAAAATGTATGGGTGGGTACTTTATATCAAAACTTTTTAATTACATCCCAAGACAACAGATTTATATGTGCCATGGTCATTCATAATAAAAAACTAAATGTATAAATATGAAAAACCAAAGGTTTCATCAGATCCATCAGTTTCATTGTAAAGCAGGGGTCTCATTAATGTGCATGTAAGATTTCTTCTTCAACTACATCTCCTGATGATTTTTTAAACTCAAATGCACAACGAATTCCCAGAAAAGGGCAGCGTAGAACAAAGATACACTTCATTTCATCATTTATGATACATGAGTCTGAGGGCGCTTGAGAGTACTTTCACTTTTTTTTAAACCCTCACAATTAATTGCTATTACGATACAGCTTGCCACAGCTTAGTTAGTGTTGCTTTTGTCAAAGGTATACCGGTAATCAAGTGCTTCACAGCTGCCTCTTATATGTGCAGGAGAGCTGCCGTAACTTTTGCACCTCAAGGTCAAAATAAATAACTAACGAACTTTGACGCAGATTCCTACCCACAATTTTTGGAGCACAAACCTGAGAAGAAGCTTTCTCTATAATTGAGGCCTCTGGAGCAGGAGGTTTGCTGCTCATTGCCTGTTGGAAAAACAGGAAGTCGATGGAAGCAAAATGACTTTTGAGGCAGACTGCTGAGTCTGAACCAATATCACATCACCTTCACACTGTCTATAAGTGCAGATGTTGTTTTTGAGTCTGCAAGTATTTGTGTCAGTATCCCAGACCAGTGGAGTATGTGTTTACATGTGCTTATGCACTTACTCTGTAAAGCCAAAGAGGTGTGGGACTTCATCTTCACTCTATATACTGCTGCTGCTTCTCTGTTTACTGAGGCATCCGGCAGTAATAAAATATTCATCCGCAAAAAACATCCAAATAACTGGGAGCAACTCCTGCATAACATACAAGGTTTTCACTCACTCTCTCTCAGACCAAACTGTGATGATGAAGCAGTGCGGAGATGAACGAGGGCCAGACACACATACATGCACAGGTGCGCTCTCACCTGCGCTCTGTTTTTATCTCTTTCTTAGGTTTGCATTTACAGCTTGAGGGTCCACCTCTAAATGACAAATGAGAACATCATGAAAACATAACTTGCAAATATGGATTTAAAAGATGTTGCGTCTTACAGTTATTAGCCATGCTACAAGTGTGGCTCTAGGAATGGAAATTACAGCCCAGACACAAATATGTCAACAATTAGAGAACTGGTTTTTCATTACGTTTGGTGCAGACATTCATGGTGCCCAGATGATGAATCCTTCTGACGTACTCGCTAGCGCCACCATGTCAACCTCAGGATAAATTGTAAGTCACTGTAATAACATCCAAAAATTTTATTTGACCAAAACTAAAAACATTCTCATTGGTCTCAGCTGTAGTTTGTGTTTAGTGCTGAGGGAGCTGAACATCACCTCCCTCACCAAGAAGGCCCAGCAGAGGATAGACTTCCTGCCGCAGCTGAAGAAGTTACATTACATTACATTTATTCATTTAGCTGACGCTTTTATCCAAAGCGACTTACAATTGCTATACATGTCAGAGGTCGCACGCCTCTGGAGCAACGACCACCAAGTTCAGCCTGCCAAAGACAATGATGGTGCACTTCTACACCGCCATCATAGAGTCCATCCTCACCTCCTCCATCACCATCTGGTACGCTGCCGCCACTGCCAGGGACAAGGGCAGGCTGCAGCGTATCATTCGCTCTGCAGAGAAGATGATTGGTTGTCTCCTTCCATCTCTTCAGGACCTGTACGCCTCCAGGACTCTGAGGCGTGCAGGAAAGATTGCAGCTGACCCCTCCCACCCTGGAAACAAACTGTTTCAGACTCTCCCCTCTAGCAGGAGGCTGCGGTCCATCAGGACTAAAACCTCTCGCCACAAGAACAGTTTCTTTTCTGATGGCAGTGGGCTACCTCAACATGGCCCAGGTCCCCACAGTCACTGACTCTCGTGCCCCCCTCCCCAAACACACACACACACTCATACACTCTCCTGACCCCACACTTTACAACGCTCAACTGTGCTTTATGCTCATGTTGCCAACTTTTGCACATACTTGTCAGCATTGTATTATAGTATTATTGTATCTTTTTATACAATAAAAATAAAAATTTTCTGATCTTCTTACATTTTATATATTTATTTACTATTTATGTTATGTGTACTGTAAGCACCAATTTGTACCAAGGCAAATTCCTCGTATTTGAAAATGTACTTGGCAATAAACCCAATTCTGAAAAGTCTTTCAACTGTTCAGTCAACAGAATGCAATAGAAATATACACTCTCATTCACATTAAAATATTTGTATTCATCTATTTGTCCATAACCCATAAACCTATTGTAACTTAAATTGAGGAATTAATGTTTAAGACACCCAAAAGGAAATTCTAATATATGGCCTTACATTATAACAATACTGTGCATATAAAATAGGCTATGTTTACATATACTGTATTTTATAAATGTTTCAGTGTTTCACAAGTATTACAGTTTTTCTGAATTGCTTATACACATTTTCTGAAAGCAAGGCTTGTTTTCCTGAAACTAAACAAAAACACCACAAATCTCATGCTGTCACGGGGGTGCCGAGTGCAGGCTGAGGACTGAGGTGTGGACCCAAATGCAGACGTAGGCGAGATGGTTGCAGTTCAAACAAAAGATTTTATTAAACAAGTACAGTAGTATCTACACTGGGAGCTCAGTGGCAATGGCCCAAACAAAGGTTACTCCAAACAAAAACATAATCCATAGGGAAAAAATCCAAAAAAAAGGCATAAGGTACAAACCACAGATTAATCCACAAGTGCAGGTACACTCAACACAGATGCAAGGAAGCAACAAAGACTAAAGAAACAAGCAAGCATATATACACACACACAGGAACTAACGAGCGGGGTGGGAGCAACACAGGTGAAGGGAATAAGGACTAATCAGGCACAGCAGACACACTGTGAATAAGACAGAGTGCAA
The DNA here is from genome assembly GCF_014851395.1 of Micropterus salmoides. Classification (NCBI taxonomy): domain Eukaryota; kingdom Metazoa; phylum Chordata; class Actinopteri; order Centrarchiformes; family Centrarchidae; genus Micropterus; species Micropterus salmoides. Next base: position 31,300,564 of record NW_024044570.1, read on the forward strand.
CAGCAAGGAAACCAGACAGGAAACTAACACAGAACAGAATAAAGAATAAACCGAAAAGACTACAAACACAAGCAGACACAGATCCAAAACCAAACCAGAAGTAAAAAATAAATAATCAAGACAACAATATACTAACTAACAACAGGAACAAAGCTAGACAAAAACACCAGGCACAGAAGACTACAAAATAAAACAGGAAGTGAAGTTCACGGAACACACAAGGACAGATCTACCAAAGTAAAACATGGAACGACTGCAAAATGAGGACATGGACAGGACCAAACTAAAACATGGAGATAAAAGACTAAGGACAAAGACACAGACCATTAGTAATAAAACACAGAAGTACATCGACCAAGAAAACACTGAACATGAACTAAAGCACAGGACTAAGAACTACGATGAGCAACAAGACAGTTACTTAAAGACTCAAAGGGAATGAACAAAATAATAAACTAGACTACAAAACTCCAAACCATAACAATATCAAATAAAGCTATAGAAACACAGAATCCAAAAACAGACTAAAATAGGAAAGACATGAACAAAAAACCACACTCCTAACACTGCATTTAAAACAATGTTTTTCATTGTTACACTATACAATGCATGTACAGTAGCCTGTTGTAAACTTTTGTGTTTTAATACCACATCCTTATGTCATCATAAGACACACAAATACAATATTTTGTATTTGTACACCGTGGGAGCTCTAATATGTTCTTCATACAGAGTAACCAATAAAAAATGCAATGTTCTTCCTGGCCAAGCTGCATGGCAAATCCATCCCTGAGAAGCTTCTACAGCTGTATATGCTCATGCATCTTCCATAGTTTGTAGAAGTGGTGCACATTTTAGGGATTGTGGTCAGAGACCTTCCAACTCTAGGCTATAAATACTGTAAATACTGTGTAAGTAGGAATACAGTTTCCAATCTCATACATACATACAACAAAACATACTTTCTATTTACAGTACTTTGGTCCGCTGTTAAAGATTACTGTACTACAGTAATCATCAAGTATTGAATTGGCATGCAATACTGCAGTGAGAGCAGATTTCTTACCTATCCTCATTTTGGAAAGTCAGGGCAGTGGACGCTACTTCCTGTTCAAAATTGATTGTACTCTCTGCCAAGCCTCCCTTACTGTTAGACCATGGTAATCTCATCGGAGATTTTGGCTCTCCTTGGTCTTCCTCTTCCATGTCCTCCTTTTACTACTAGGAAAGCTGACTGCAGCTAATTAAAGTTTACATGTAATGGAGAGAACTACTTCTTCTAAATATCTCGGTGTAACTATGAATTATAATAAGTAATTTAAGATTGAGGACCTGCATTATTGGTTATTGGGGGGAACTAGTGGAAACTCAACCGAATAATGTACAACTATCTGCTGAACCTGTATAATGCAGTTGTTTTTGCGTCACCATGGGTACTTCATGTTAAGCAGATCCTGGATGATTGTGGTTTGTCTTACCTTTGGCATAACCAAATGTAACAACATTAACTGGTTAAAACTAACTGTCGAACAGAGACTGGAAGACCAGTTTTTACGAAAGTGGCAAAGTGAGCATAGAAGTGTGCCATCATGTGATACGTATGTAGAATTTAAGCATGCGTTCAAACTGAAAAAGTATCTGTTGCATGAAAACCAAAAGTGTAGACAGGCTATTTGCCATATCAGGGTGAATTATGCTAGCATTCCCAAGATCATCGGAAGACAGAAAGGACTGGATAGAAACCAGAGGGTTTGCAACCTTTTGTAATGACAAAAGTCTGAGAGATGAGTATTATATTTTATTTGACTTTATCTGACAAAGAATTATGTAAGGTACCCATCTACGAGTAAGTTAATATTAGGTAGCTTCTTTTCTTTAAATATCTTTTTTGGCCCATTTTACCAGAGGTAATGAAGCTGCCCAATAATTATACATACCTTGATATAGGGTGTTGATCTCCTAATGCCACACTCTACCTCATTACACAAGTGCACATCACCTGATATGCTTAATTTTGTTGTTGCAATCAGACAAGCTAAAAGTTATTGGCAAACTGTCTTTTTGAAGAATGTTCTTCCTTTGCTTGATTAATATCTGCTCTTTTTTGTTTTCCAAGAATATGCTGTCTTTTTGTCTTTTTGTTATTGTTTCTGTTCCATACCAAATAATTATACTAAATAAATAAATTAAATGAAAATATATGTGTGTGTTTGTAAAAATGTATTATACATATTAACAACATATTAAACATATGAACAGTTTTTGTTATATTTTGAAATATATGGCATGTACATTATGTGACTTTGGATTATTGGTGAGAGACTGTGACTATGTGCCCATACAGTATTTCATGTTTATGTATGGGTTACGGTACAATCCACATCTTTGGCTCATTGTATGCAAACAGTAGCAAAAGGTTAAGAGGCAGTGTGCCCAGTGTAGGACAGCATCTCTTACCACCAGGAGATATTTTAGGAGACTCCGAGAGTAAAACTATCCCTATGGTGTTTTTGCATGAACATGAGGAGTCGCGGCAGTGTGTAAGCATCTTGAATCATATTTCACATAATCACCATAATGTGCAAAAAATAGTGTTCCTTGAATCCATGCAAACCCAGGGGGAAAACAGTGAGAGTAGAGGTTATTTTCAAGAAAAGACACATGTTGAGGTTGTCAGAGAAAACGCTCAAGCAAGGAGCCTGAGAGAAGATTCAATTAAACTGAGGCCAGGTGTTCAGCTTTGGAACTCATATTCAGCTGCTATTAGAGAAAGAAGCAGCACATTTTCTTTTTCAGCTGGTGGTACTCATTATTGTCAGGCACGTGCTGTGAGTTCACTTCATTTGCTTTATTCCAAACACGTTCAGCAAGAACTCCATGATGGTGTTTGGTGCAGTAAGACCTCCAAATTCAACTACAAATTACTTGCAAAAACGATTCATCCCAAAACATCGAGTTATCTGCACTAGACACAGTTTTAAGTGAAAAATATATAAGAATAAATCATGAAGTGTGGCCCAACAAAGAAGCGTGCCCCATTTCTGTAAATTGTAGCAGATTCCCCCTGACTACCCAAATAAAATCCCCTATGTTGGATGTGTTGACTTTTCTGGCCACAGGAAATGAAGAGTCACAATTTAAGTGAAATCCAATCTGACTCCCACACAGCAGAGGGGGCAGCACTCTGTCCAGAAAAAGCTGCACTCAGCAATGCAAGACCCTTTCCACCTTCATTACTTTGCTCTCCTTTGGTATAAGGCTTCACAGGCGAGAATGTCGTCTTGCTTACTGATGTCACCTTAAAGGATTTCTGGGTATTGAAGTTCAAAATGTTCAAACACTTAATCTCTTATAGCCATTTGGAGCAGCAAACATGCTGAGTTGCCCAGTGATGCTTTAATCTAGAGTCATGAAATGTCACAGAAAAACATATCTGACAACTTTTTTTTAGAAACGTCCAAGTCTCAAATCTGTGTTTCACACAAAAGACACAAAAAATCTTTAAAAAGTGAAAGTTAAGGGAGGTGAGGATGTACTACAGTGTGCATTACAGCAATACTGTAGTTCAACTTTTTGGGAAGTATCCTCATTCGCTTTCTTGCTGAGAGTCAGATGAGAAGCTTGATACCACTGTCAAATCTGTCAATTAAATATAAAACTACACTACAGCCAGTAACTCGTTAGCTTAGTTTAGCATAAAGACTGGAGACAGGGGGGAACAGCTCTTTCCTTAGGTACGCAACTTCGGTAAGTACAGGGGATCAAGTGTGTGGGAGTTGGTCTGTAAACTGGGATTGATGTTTAAAACATACAGTTTGGGTTATAATTTTTCCCCAAAACTTTGTTTTCTTCTACGGATGTTTGGATAACCCGAGTGCTTTGTATAAAAACTCTTCTGACTGTCTGTCTTTCTTGGTCTACCGATTTATTTCTAGCTTCAGCACCGCATTTCCGCATCTCAGCAATTAACTTGGTGAGCTCAATATTATTGCCAAAATGATGAACAAAAGTATAAAAACAAAAAAAGAGTTATAAACCAGAATTACCATTTGAATAGATGGTGCCACTTTTTGTTTAGGTCAATTCCAAAGAACACTTTAAAGTTACATATAAGAGACACAAACTGCTAAAACAGAGAGCACACAGCTTTGAAGATACTGAGCAAAGGAATCTCTGTACTGCGTCAATTGTATAAATTTAACTATGTTATACCTCGTCTTGGCTTAAAACTTTAATTTAAGTCAGGCTTGGCTTTCTCTCAAAACTTGTTCTGTGCCACAAATTTGTCCTTGCTCCCTAAAATTGACTTGCAGATGATTTCTCTTTTGTCTTGTGCTCTTTCAAAAGTTTGGTTGTCGATGAGCTTCCACATTTGGCCTTGTTTTCACACAGAATAGCTTCAGATGGTGCGGACAAACATGAACACTCCTGGAAGTAACATCTTTAAAAAGGATTAAATAAATTTAAAAACATAGCACTAACCTAAATACAGCTCATAAAACCTTGACACGAACCACTCCAATTTTTTGTTCTTTGTTGAGCTATTTCTACCGCTTTTATAAGATGAAATAATATCTTTTCTTTTTTTGCACTGTAAGTAACCTTGTTTTCTTTCCAAGCATTTAATTCCCTACCCAGAAACATTCATTTGAAATTTAGAGAGCAATATGAAAACACTCAAATAGTCAGTCATTCAGTCACCAGTTTAATGCTTTTCTATAAAGGTAGCAAAACCTACTATGGATGGATGGAAGAGGGAAAGACAGATAAAATACATGTTAGAGGAGCAGAGAAATGGGAGACAAACAGACATACCAAAAGACAGCCATGGACAAATACAAACATTCTTCACCATTTGACTCTTTGCTGTATGTGCTAATGTACAGTAAAGAGCGTTTGTTACTATCCACAGCAAAATACATCTATGTGATCTGTATGTGTAGAGAGCTCGTGTTGTCTAGTTTCCTGCTTTCATCCCTGGAAATGTCCATCCTTCATCCATGATCCCAGATGTTTGGATCTCCGTTCTGTTTGATGGGAAGCCCAAAGCCACGACAGCAGCGCCACTTTGAAGCCAGCGCCGATGTGTTTTTTTTATTTATAGGAACATACTCCCTTTGTCTCTCAGCTTCACATAGGTGTGTGATGTATGTATGGAGTGAACATGTGTGTCACAGGATCATCCATGTACACATCAGCTTTAGTCCTGCTACTTTGTTTCTCACACACAAAAAGGCAAAGAAAGCTCAGCACCGCATGCTATTTCTACAGATAAAGTTAGGGGGCAACATTTGGATCAGAAAGCGCCGGAGAAGAGCAGTTTAATAAGTAACAGTGAAATGCACAATGTGTTGTGTGGATGAGTGATTAATTCCACAAGCTAATTTACACCACAGTGAGATATTTGATCTCTCTCTCTCTCTCTCTTTCTCCCTCACACACACACACACACACACACACACACACACACACAAGCACACACACAAACACACACAGGCTTGTGTACAACCTTGAACACAGAAAACAATCACTGTCTGAGGTACAAAGATGACAATACAGTGAGAAAAGGACAAACAATCAAGTTAAATATCTCCATAGAGTTTATGTTGAGCTTTTTTTTATATAGTTTACTGTGCATTTAACTAAAGGTAGTAATTTTAAACAACACAGTAAGTGTATTGTCCTTAGCCTATTCACCTCATTCCTATCCCCATGATATCACCTGCGGATTATAGAGAACCCAAGTCCTGACGCCACGTCCAGTAATCTCTGTTCCATAGCTTCTGTAACTCAATATAAGCTGTCATCCAGGATTTCTTTAATCAGTCTTTCTTAAAAAATAAAACATGTTCCGGGGGTTTATTTAAGACAAATCAATTACAGCAGTTGCTATAAGAAAGTGAAATCTTCATGATTTCAACAAAATAAAACCAAGATGAGTACGGAAAAAACTACAGCTCCCATGAAAATTTACAAGCGTGGCCGTACTTAAGACATCATAACTTGGCTTCATTCATATCCATAAAATTCACCAACTACTCTGTAATTTTTCCACAAGTGTTTTTAGAAAGAGCAGTGACGTTTAATCCGCAAAGTTCTGAGCTTTATAGGTAAAAGTGTGGTGAAATATAAAATAAAACTGGATAGTTTTTCAAAAGTTTGTCCTTGTTTAGACATATGCAGTGAGCCACATGAGAAACTGAGAACAGCCCTGCTCCCAGGCTGGATTTTTAGTTATTAGAGCAGTTACTAACAGGGATTTTTCTTACTTCTGGAACAGGACCTGGAAATTACGGGTTCACTTTGGCTCTCTACAGGCGTCCGCACTTGTGAGAGTTAGCTGTATGCTACAGAAACAACTCCCCGAACTCAGTAACATTTTAGCTAACGCTGAGCTAATTCAGGGCTACTAACTTCTTCAGGTCATCTTCCCATCACTCTGTAGTAGAAGGCAGAGGTGTGATCACATTACCAAGTTCAAGGTGTCACCAGATGTATTCCCACATCCTTTATTTCAGAAAATTGTCTATGAGAAGAGACTGTACCATATTGCTAACTCTTGCAGACTCCAGGGAATTGAATAACCGGAAGTTGCGCCGGTAAATCACGCAGGATATCATGGGCCTATGAATAACATGGATAAGATATAAAGCACAACTAGACTAATAGAAAATGTTAAAGCTTTAAAAGTAGCACTTGCACGGCATATATGACATTGTCTATATACATATGAATGCATTTGCATTTCTTGTCATAAAACAGTGATATGACTTTCCACATTAGAAATAGCTGTTTCAGTGTATTTTGTGTGTGTGTGTGTCTGTGTGTGTAAAAACGAGAGGAGCCTTTAAATGTTATTTAACTACTCTCTTCTTTCTCTATATCAGCAGTAAAATTAAGATAAAAGGGGAAAAGTAAAATTATTTTCTATCACCCTCCTCAATCTTCACAAAATGCATCTTCAATGGTGCACATAGGTCAGTGCCATACTAATCTTGTACTTCACTTTCCCAAGTTTTAAGTCGTAATTGGTCTTCTTTTGTCTTATCAGTAATTAAAACTGGCAGGTCTCAGGTTCGAACACTGAGTCTGAAAACACAGCCGTGCTTGCAGCCATTTGCTCGAGGCCAGTATATGAATTTGGTTCCCATGGTGAGAGTCTGTCTGTCTTATTTCTGTTCCAGTGTTCCACTTAAACCTCTGGTCAAAATGTCATGCATTTTCCCAGTTGCCATCTGCTACGTCTCTCCCAGCATACTGTGTATGAAACATTTGTAATATTAGTTTTTATTTTATTTTTTTCAAGGGTTGACTATTATAACATGTTATGTAAAAACTGTGGTATAAAAAGCTAAAGCTTTAGCCCACACCTTTTTCAGGAATTTTTTTTTTCATGTCGTTTTGTCGTTTTCTTTTTAATTTAATACCTTGCGCATTCATTTTGGAAGATTGTCAATAAGGACTGAAATAGTCAGTAAGCAGACATGGTGTTTGGTGCCTTTTTATCTCTTGAGACTGGAATAAATGTTCTTATCTAACTCTTGAAAAGACACGTGCATATTTCCCAAAATTAGTAAATTAGTTTTAGGAATTAATTTCCTTTAAACAATTAAGACCATTGCTGGGAACTTCAGCAGTATCTATCTCTACACTGCATTTTACATGATGCACCAGTGGGCTGGATTTGGAGAAAAATGCATTGATCTGCTCTATGGCACTAAACTGTTAGAAGGCACTGTACTTCCAGAGAAAAAAGATGCCAGGAATAAAAGTTCTGGGCAATTTCACCTCCAACAGATTTAGGGTTGAGCTCTGAGAGCTGGTTTCCTGTTCCGGAGTCGCTAAGCGTCAGAGCTAACAAATCATTCTCATAGCTTATAGTCTTAATATACTGAGCAAAGACCAATGTAGAAAACATTCCTTAGCAAGCATTTTTAGCCCACACTGACCTTTGCTTTTAAAACATATTTACCCTCTTTAGTAGAGAAGGAGTCTTGCAGAGGGGGAGATACTGTAAATTGCAAATCTTTGTTGTGACATGAAGCACAGGGTGTATGTAAAAATGCTGTCCTAATATAAAAGAACATTAGCGCTAACAGCAATGCAATAAAAAGGCTAGCAATTGTCTCTGCCATTTCCTCACAGTAATAACACCAAATATGCTGTACCATTAATGTGACAATGATGTATTAGTGTTTAACAATGTTTCCCTTTCTCCTGCAGTCGCTTCTGTCCAATTTAACCTATTTGTCAGACCACCAAGCTGTTGCCAGAGGCGAAGAGATGTACAGTCTCAAACACAGCACTGGAAAATAATTCCCTGCTCTGCTCTGGTCAATAACGTTGCATTTACCCTGCAGCATTATTGAAAACCATTTTCAAATTGGATTTGTCCACCTGCCTTACACGAAACATATCTTTTCATAAAAGAGATTTTGTGTGGGTTTTTTTGGTGTTTCAGAGCACCTCAGCGCAAAACAGACTTTAAAATCAAATCTGAAGCAGTTATTTTTCCATAACACAATGCTACTCTGTGTGGTTATGATGACTGAACTCGCCATAGGTCTGTATTTTGACAAACACATCCAATCTGATTTTCCTATGTAGCCTCAAGTTTATGATATACTCAAATTAGCCTCCAGTGACAACATCTTATCTGAGCTCCGCAGAGATAGTTTTCAAATTACTGCACCTTGGTGAATCAGCCATTGAGGCCTCTAATTGCTAATTCTGTCAGTTTAATTAAAGTTCAAAACTACAGCAGCCTCTTTGAACCATCCAAGCATATCGCTTGGCTAAGTCCCTTAAGTAAAAAAAATTGCTGGTGGCTGATTGGAGTTTTTTTTCTCTCTATTTGGATTTCACTTTGTATTCTGCCATTGGGCCCCTATAGTGACTGGGTTTATTCTCATCATTCCAGTGACTTAAATCCAGCCTCAAGATCTAAAATTGGTCAAAGGTTTATTTCTGTTAGAGCTTCTGTGTGACAATGAAAAGTCTTCTTTTGACATTGAGGTCCCAAACCAAATAAGACAACTAATATTGCCACCACTGTAATCGCCATACTACTCTGTTCAACTCATCCCCGTAGGTATGTTTAACCAACTTGCCACTGGCAAGGTAGATGGGCTAAATCAGTTCTCAAGGTGAATCACGGCTCTCTTTAGAACTCTTTGTCTAATCATTTATTTATTTATTTCCACCTCTCTTAAAGTGTATGTACTGTTGCAGCCTTTGAGGATTCTGGTTTGTGCTTTTTCACATTCTAGCGTAAGTCTTTAAAGTCGGCCCAGCTTTGATAAATTTTTTGTGAAGAAAGAAAAGTAACCCTACAACCTAAAGCCTCCTGTGTTCAACACACTCTCTGCTAGACAGGAGGATTCAAACTTACACAAACAACTAGGCAGAATGGTGTTTGTTTTCCAGGTGCACTCATCCCTCTCTCTGTCTGTCTCTAATCTGATAGTATTTCTGATCCTGGGCCAGACAGAAGCAACTGTTACCCGCAGCCACTTAGAATAACAAGCAGCTTCAGCAGGCCTGCAGGGCCAAACTACGACTCCTGGAGCATGAAATACACTTGGCTTGACTGGAGAACATATTGGTTCCATACGGTAGGGCTACAGTGCAGGATGCCAAGGAGGAACCCTGGAGAATTTCATACTTGGGCAAGCACCAAATAAAAACAACTCCAGCACGCTCTGACTTCACTTAACTTCAGCTCAAAACTCATGTTGCTGCCACAGCTGCAGAGGAAGCTGATCCACTTTTTTGGCAAATAATAAATCTGTGACGTTTTACACAATGTTAATTGCTTAATTTTCAAAATAAAAGAATAAAAATTTGTCTATGTCATTATTTTTGTCTCTCAGCAAACATATTTCTAATTTAAGTCTAATGTATTTATACATATATAGTCTAGTTTTCTATATAGCCTTTAGTCTAAAAGACTCTTCTTTTCAATACTGCAGTTGAGACTGTATGGAAATGGGTTTTTTTATTTAGTTTTTGTGTTCCTATATCATCCTATGTGGTGACAGTACATGATCAGTGTGAAGACAAATTGCAGGAGCCATTATTCCCCGTTTGATGACATTGATATTTCCGATTCCCTTAGATAATGTTGTTTCTCAAAGGCAGCTAAACACCAATCTAGTTCCTCATACCATCCAAAACAATGTTACTGCATCCCAAAGCATTTTCAAACAAATCTGTATAACCAAAGCCAATATCCAGTGCTGTATGTGCCTTATCTAAGGACGAGTACTTAGGGAAACAATGTATGACTTTTTGAGCACCAAGTAGTTCCTTTGTTTGGAAGAAAACTGTCAACTGTCAGGAGTTCATTTTTTGTTTTTGGGCCGTGGGCTTTTTCTAGTCATTCCCAGATGACAAAAGTTTTGTACACTTTATTGAGCCAGGATTCTTGGGAGCAACACAATTGAATTTATATGAATCATTGAAGTGAGAATTAAAAAATCTCTAGTCTCATAAAACCAGACTAAACACCACACTGCATTTGTGCTTTACTAGCAAACAAGAGTAATTATTGGTTGTTTAAAGCTCTAACACCAAATCAATCTCTTAAATCAAAATTATTAAGGACACAGTGAAATGTCAGAGTATTTTAAGGTTCTGTACTGTGATGTGGTTCGGCATCTGACGGGAAAGGGTATCACTTTGAGAGGGATATGATCTGATTTGGGATTTGATATGAAAAAGTGAGTGCAACTTAGCAAAATGGAGTGTCTGGAGAACCATTGTGATTTGCAGCTGTAGAGGACTGTTGGCCTTCACCCACAACTGATGATCTGTGTTGTTAGATCAGGAAGTGGAGGACAATGGAGAAATGAATAAATTACACTGCAACCACACAATTTTTGAAATATTAACGTAAATGTTTTTCCCTGTGGATCTCCAAACACACACCCCTGCAAGCACCAGGCTACGAGATAACAATAATGCTAGTCTAAAGTGCTGTTAATTGAAGTTGGGAGGGGTTAGCTAAGCACCCCATTACCTGAAATTTCACAGATAGCAAGAGATAACCAAACAATTAATGCAGGACAATGGAATAAGACCTTTGAAAATTTATTTTTATTTGACTGTTTTATTTCTTTAATTGTGCTTACTGTGGATTGGGCACAGGTGTTTTTTAGGAACATCTTGCTTTGGTTTTCTTTTGCTATCAAATTTTAGGAACATTTTCCTCAAACATCTTTAAAGCAAACCACAAATGAACAGGCCTACCTTCCTGTACAGTACAAATGTTTGTATAATTGGTATTCATGCTTTTAGCTTGTCATTGTTGTTGGTCACAGAAACGGGGGCTTCACAGCGTTCAGGGACCAGGAGGGAAAGAGGAAAATGGAGACTTATCACAGCGCCTCACATCCACTGAGTCAAACTGCGAGGTAGGTAAAGCCGGGTATGTTAGATTTACATAATTATCAAATTCATCATACAGTAAAGTGGACAAATTAATTAGTTTAGCTAGTTGTCGGACCTGGCCTCTTCATCACTTTGTTTTCAGGTTTGGCAAATAGGCCGTTATTATTTTTATCGTCTCACACTCAGGAAGACAGACTCCCCATGGAACCTTCATATACAAGACAGATGACATGAGGCTGCTGTATGCATCGCTTTAAGTATGTATGTGTTTGCAGGCCTGTTTGTACCGTGGTTGAGTATCTCTGCATGAATTTTGTGCGCCTTTCTAACAGAGAGACTAATTAAAAGGCAGAGAATATGCATGAAACGGCACAGGCAGTTTACAGATACATTATCAAAAAGACTGCCAGGCATCTCAACATGCAGTAAGAAATATTCAACCTCTGGCAGGGCAGAGGAAAAAAAACGGTGGAAAGTCTATGGACTTGTCAAAGAAAAAATACACAGAGTTTATATCTATTCACACTAGTCCCATTTCTTTGGGGTAGTTATACCCAAAACAACAGCAGCAGAGGAGAAAGTAGCATGAGGAGGTGGAGGCAGGCTGCCAGATGATTAGCGCCCCCTCTTAGAGACTCCTGGTTGATGTCCTCCTGGTTGGGTGAGCCGTGCGGAGAGACTGAGGCTATTGGGTGGTTGTTGCGGTTGGAGCACATATCGTACAGGTTTCCGGAAAACTGCATCTTCTTGGATTCCTGGCGGAGAGATTCCCAGACAGCTGCAGCTTCCTCCGGACAGCCGGCCATCGCCACGTTGGCACAGTCATGGAACTCATCCCATGACCTGAAGAAAAGAAGAGGAGGGTGAGAGAGAGGAAGAGACAAGAGGACTCTGTCAGATGTGACATGGGACAACTTGTAACAGACCTAAAACCAAATGAGTGAAAAGGTTATAGTAAGTCATAACAAATAGTAAAAAAACTAAAATATTGGACGGCTTGAATTACTAAAGTTCCTGTGTTTATGACAAATGGATGGATGATGGAAACCTTTGTTCAGCAAATCTCACTGCAGCGTCAGATGTGGCCCTATCTGCTGACCTCAAATAGGGCCACAAAGAAACACGTATTATTTCACACAAACAACATTTAGTTATATTTAACATGTTAATTCTAATCGTGTTCTGAATTTATTCTTTTTAAAGAATACAATTTCTTAACCACTTTCATTTAATAAAAAAGAACCAATGAGAGTGCTGATGAAGAGTAGTATTATTGATAAAATGGTACCTGTCCCTAAACACAAGTTTAACACTACAATTAAAGTATGCTTCTCCAGTAAAATGTGGCCATTTCCACTATTGAATCAAACCACATCTGAACCCAAGCTAATAATCTCCCAGAGACGCATGATTACTACTGTATGCTCACATGATTTAACTAATGAAGATCTAAACAGACAGCTCTGATAATAACTGACGAAGATGAAGTGACAGTGAGGCATTAATCCTTTCACCGAGTAAATCAAAGTAAATCTATTTGTTTGCTCCCTTGGCCTCTTTTTGCTGTTGCCAAGAAACCATCTGCTGACCTTCACTGCTCTGAGAGCAAAGGTTGCCCTGTGGTTTAGACTGAAACGTGGAAAAACCTTCATTAGTTCAGAGATTGGAAAAGCTGTCAGGAACTGGGTTTTTGTTGAATCACTGCTGTGTTATATCCATCAGAAACAAAACAGAATTTTGAAAGATGTTCTTAGACCTGAGAAGAGTAACAATAAGGAGGGGGAAAAGGAAAGTAGAGGAGGGAACGATGATGAAGAGGAGACAGAAGGAAGTAATCTTACACAGAGCTCTCTTGGATATAAACACATTTTTTTCAGTGAAACACCATTAAACTTTATTCCAGTAACCTTCAAGGTCCACATCCAAAGCTGTGTCTGTCTGACTGTAATTGGCTGCTAATTCTCCCTCTCATGAATGTGTTGACTAAGTTGTCTCTGAGGAAATACTGGCTGAGTGTTAACTAGAAGAAGAGAGAGGGAGGGCTGGTGGAGAAAGCAGAAGCAGATGGCTCTGATCAAAATTTGCCTGACACAAAACACTTAAAGCACTTTAACACACAAAAACACATTAAAAGTCCACATAATTAATACCAGCATGCTGCCTTCCCACTTTCATAACAGAGGAGATATGTGCTTATGTCATCCAGACACAGAGTCTTACATACTCGTTTGCTGTCTAACCTGTAGTCAGATAAGGAGATTGATACACGTCCTCATACCTTAACGGCAAAACTGATCAATCGTCAAGCGTTCCAAAAAGACATATAAGACAGTTGGAGACCGTTCCCCATTTCGAAATGTACGATTTTTGGCAAACTCCCAGTCCAGCGGCAGGAGTACGATAGTCATGTGATCTAAGTCACATGACATTTAACATGTGGTAAAAGATGTGAAACTCTTGTAGTTTGGTTAGTTTCAGGCAACAAAACCACTTGGTTAGGTTTAGGCTAAAGATTGCGGTTTGGGTGAAAGTAAGTACATTACGTAAGTCGCATGACGTAATTAATAGAAGTCATGTGATGTGAGTCATCTACAGAATATCATTTAGCTTAAAATATGTCAACTATCACGCGGGACTCGAACCTCGATCGAGTTAGTGAAAGTCCTTAGTTTACTGCAAATTATTCTCTGTGTTCTGAACAGATGTTGGTCGACAACATGTTTAGCCTAATATATCCTTCGCTAAACCCAATCAGCATCATAGCTTGGCAACTGTAACAACTCTTTATCATAATTAATTCTAGGACTAACTAGCTCTAAACTGCATAACAAGCACAATGGTGAGGTCGCTGACTTTTTGCCTATAACAAGCAGGCCCGCCCACAGAAATGACTGAGCCCCTGAAAAGTTCCAGTAAATAGGCGCTCCCCAAATCTGCTTTCTCTTGTTAACGCATGGTGTGCTCTCTCTCTATCTCCTAAATAAACACATACATGGCCTGCCGCATGCGGTGTACTTTTGATGTTTTGACGTTGTGTACAACAAACATTACTCCATACCATACTATTTTCAGTAGAGGGGATTTTCATAATGAAACAGGCTACATTTTACTAAAGCAACATTAAATAAAATGCAATTTTCTGTTGTTTTAATGAGTAATAGTGAGTATTTTGGTTCAAATAAAATTTGGTTATCTTTGCTTATATTTAGGATGACCATCACTAGTGCAGGACTGCATGGGGCCCCCCAGTGGCAGGGCCCCAGAAAGCTTTCCCTTGCCCCCGCCCCCCTGGAAGGCCCTGATAACGTGTATGAACGTGTATGCCTAATGGAGCTTTAAGCCTCAGTCTTTTAGCAAAATATGCACACAGTCGCACACAGTCATCAAGTGCATATCTAAGATCCTTTTCACAGGACTCTTGCTTTTAAAACAAGTCACCTGGAAACATTAACAAGTCAACTGGTGGCAGCCTTTTAAACTGTCTTGTGGAGGTAATGATAAAATCTGCTAGCAACAATTGCCAATTCTGCTGGAAAACCCCATGCTCGCAGGTTAGACTTGAGAGAAGGCTGCTTTTGTTTACCTCTCTCTGACCCATTGTTTCAAATATTACTAAGAATTTCAAGTTGAAAAATTGGTACTAGTAGAGCATGTACAATGGAAGACAATATGGAAATTTATAAATATTTAAAATATTTAATCATGAATAATATAAGAGACACTGTTATCCAGTCATCACATGACAAGGCTTAAACTGGATATTTTCTCTTGTACATTTACCTTACACATACAATAAATGCAAATGTTCTGGTACCAAACCTTTATTTTTTCAGGAACCCAAACTTTATGTTAAAACTATTAAATCCTCTTTTTAAAAAAACTGTTTTTAAAACGTTATCCATTTGTACGGCTATCCAAAATGCATCAAATAATTATCGTGGATGATTAAACTTTATTTATTTTTAATTTATTTAGTTTTCTATACTCGTCTGGGCATTCTTGTATTCACTGAAACTGTAAAAAAATAAATACATAAAAAGAACAAAAAGCTTAACAGGCCTAGGAACCAGAGGTGGAGGAGAGTCAGACTCGAGATGCAAATTTGAAGACTTGAGACTTGCTTGACTAAAACAGATAAAAGACTCGACTTGACTTTGACTTGGTGTTCATGACTTAAGACTTGACTTAGGCTTGAGACAGATGACTTGAAAATGGCTTGATTTTTAAAATAAATATTTAAATCGCATTCAATTAACTTAGGATATGCCTTGAATAGGCGTTTAAAATGATTTTTTACTGACACATGTTTGTATTACGCTATTTTTCTACCCCTTTTCAATAATCAATGAAGCCAAATAATAGAAACACCTCTGTGTACAGGTGAGGAGGTTGGGACTCGATGGTCAATTTGCACAAACTATAACTACTTTACTACAGTAGCATTGTGTTTGAGCTGTGGAAAATGTCAGCCAAGAGTGTGAAACACTGTCACTGTTTCTGCACCACAGTCCATTATAAACCACATTATAAACCACACATTAGATACATTTTATACAAACATTGATTGACAAGGGAAACAGATTCATTCTCTCTGTGATTATAGACCACTGCCAAAACTTCCCGCCATCAATAATAGCTCGCCCATGGTCAGATTATGGTGCTCCGAGAGCGGCAAAATATATAAATAAATAAATACTTTGATAGTGGTGCTGAAATAGATCTCAGTTACGGCAGCAACAGTTACTCACATAATCACTTCCTCTTTAGTGGTTTTGCCTGCAAAATAAAAGCGCAAGAAGTTTGAAATGCAGTATTTGGAGATGAACTGAGCTTTTACTTTGAAAAATTCTGAATGACATTAAAAGAGTCTGTAGCCTGCTTGACCCACCTCTTTACGAGCCATCAGAAAACGTGATTCCCCTAAATGTCCTCTGCCTGAAGATTCAGAGAAATGAAAAAGCGTCCGTAGGTTGATGGATGCGGATCAAACACAGAAACAATAACAGTGCAGCACATGCCGTGATCTGAGAATCCATTTGTTTTTGTTTGTCCCAATGAGTGATCAAACACACATACCTTGAGCTGCAAGTCCAGCGCCTTACCAATTGAGCTAACAAAACATGTGAGTGCAGGTCAATATTATGCCTTATATTCTTATCCACATCCAACGGTTGAAAATATTGCTTCATTGCAAAACTTATTTGCTGACCCCCGCACTACATTAATACTACTTCTTCTTCTTCTAACGTACATATTCAGCATAGTGATGAGAGTCTACACTGCCTGAATTCTACCATTAGCAAGGCGAGTACTGGTTCCCTTAGCTGCCTCTGTCACATATGCTGCATTCACATGTCGGCAGAAAGGGAAAAACAGGAAAATGCCACTGCTAGCCTGATAGTCACATCAGACAATAGTCCTAAATGCACTACTTTTGTTGTGTTATTTAGGGATTCCTTAAAACAAAACAGATTCTCTGTATGTATAGTTAAATAAGCTGACTTGACTGTATTAATATAAATCTTTAATTTTATTAAATGCAATTGCAATGATGGCTTTGCAGCTTTTAGCCAACAGTGTGTTGACCCTTCTGATGTTTTCTTCACCAAGTGAGAGAGATCCTGGCTGTAAGAAATTCCTGATATTTCTTGACTTGAATTTAAGACTAGGAGGCTGACAGGAATTATTTTCCAATGGGCTGCTTGTATATATGAATGGTATGACATGAAGGCAACGTACAGTCTCTGGTCCGTCACGTGATCCTTGCTTTGTAGGCCGTAGCAGGCCAGCTTCCATTTCAAAACTAAGCTAATCACATCTTTAATATATCTCTGTGAACTAATATCAAACTTCTCATCCATAACACAGCAAAAAGCAGCTTTGCACAGCCGTTGTTCTGAGATGAGTCTTTCAGAGAGTTATACCAAAGGAAAGGTACACTAGAGAGACAAAGATCTAATGTATTGTTGATGAGTCCAGCTCTGAATGGAGCAGTTTATCAGTTTTGATTTATCACTGTAGTTGGCGAGCAATCGATCAGCAGAATCTAATTCAGCCATATAAGATCAATCATGATGGAATGGGACGCTTTCCTTTGTTGCAGTCCCACGTTGTGATGCCCTGAAGGCGTACATCATGGCTGATCTTGCAAAGTGTATCTGTAATTCTCACCTAAACTAAACTCCTGTATCATAACTCTTGAAGAAGTAAGAAGTGGCAACATTTTCTCCTTTCAGAGGACTTTTCTTAGCTCAACTGTATGTCATTTTGAGGACATTTGCTTCTGATCATAAGTACAGAAATGCAAGCACACAGACACACACACATATTTTCATATCTCCGTCTGACAGATTCCAGCGCACATCTTCCCCTTTGCTGTTAACTGTACACAAATATATTGCAAGTTCTTTACATCCTTTAGCCACTTATTCACTTCGACACAGCAAGGAAGGCACACTAATGAACACACCCACATGCAGCTTTGTAAAATTAACAGTCACCATCACCGCTGCAGGCCTGGCCTCCCCTACTGACTCTGCAAGTGTGTGTGTGTGTGTGTGTGTGTGTGTGTGTGTGTGTGTGTGTGTTTGGCCTGCGTCCAGGGCTAAAATACTCCAGTGGTCCTCCTTGACAGAATGCTGCCAGAGGAGGACGGCTGCCTACGTGCTGCTGTGGGAGGAGCAGCTTATGGAGTGTGTGTGTATGTGTTTGGGGTGTGTGTGTGTGTGTGGGGGGGGGGGGGCAGCATCTGGCTATTGTTTGTGTACCTGAGTGTGTATACATGTGTGTTTGTGAGGATGACACACTCAGATAGAAATGGCATCATGTGCAGTGGTGCAGAGTTTTTGGTGTGTATGGGTCTGAGTTTGCGTGTGTCTTCCTGCAGTGTGTGTGTGTGTGTTCGAGTGTAGGTGTGTGGGTCTTTGCTCAAGTCACAGGTGGTGCAGAGGCAGCAGAAACACAGTGAGTACACTGACAGACAACCAGCTGCTTTCACAATAACAAAACCTCCTGAGAGCATGTCTGTTCTGCAGCTAACATGCTGCTGCTGACATCCGAAAACCTCCAAACCCAAGTTCTGATCATATTTTTTGTTCTTTTCTGACTTGAAATTAATGTACACAGCCCAGTTTCATTGCTCTGTCGTTCATTGCTCATTGCTGTTCATTGCTATGTCACAGGATGCATTAATCTGGGGCAACCTTTCACACATTTACATTTAGCAAAACAAACTTGTTTAGGGAAATTGGAGAAGGCAATAGAGTGCAAGTGAGGAGAGCAGAGCAGTGTGAAACATAGCAGAGCAGCACAAGAGTAGTTTTAAGTATTTTTAACAAAACTTGATATTGCTGTAGCTGATGGAGCAGGAGTGTTCGGAACAAGGGGTTTTTGGAACAAGTTACTATGTGTAATTTTAAAGGAAGTTTGACATTTTGATAAATATGCTTAGTTGCCTTCTTGTTGGGAGTTAGATGAGAAAATTGATACCGCTCTCATGTCTGTTCTATAAACATGAAGTTGGAGCCAGCGGAGGGTTTAGCTCAGCTTAGCTTAGCACAAAGACTGGAAGCAGGGGGAAACAGCTAGCCTGACTCTGTCCAAAGGTTAAAAAACAAAAATAAAAAAGTGCCTTGTGCCAAAAAAAGACACAGTGCCAGCACCTCTAAATGTTAATATTAGCTGTTCCTTTAAAGTTTTGGTAAAAATCAAACACTCCCAAGTCGTCACATACTGTACGGAATGGTCAAACCTGTTGGCGTCAGTTTGTAACACACTGGCGAGCCCTTTAGAGCCATAATTCCACGCACTGGGGGAAGCCATGTAGCATCATTTATGAATGCTAAATAAAGGTAGGTGTAGGATCTTTAACACAAAAGTCAAAGTAAGGAGGTGGTTGGGGTGGACGGGTGACCCAGAAACCAGACTTTCAACCAGGAGACCAGTGTTTGATTCCCATGGGACACAAAAAGTTTATTCAAGTTATGTATGGTTACGTAGATTGCGTAAGTTGTACAAGTTACGTTACTTAACTTCCGTAAGTCACATAATGTTGTTATTTAACCCCAAACCATGACGTGTTCCTAAACCTAACCAAGTGGTTTTGATGTCTACACCAAACCTAATTGTGACGGTTCTCAACAGTAACCACTAGTTTTATTTTGAAAGTCTAACTGGACGTGTGCAGTCATTTTTAAACTAAACTGGACAAAAAACATTTGCAACCCTCATGAAATCATGTCTAGTTTGAAAGAGGGCAAAAAAAGAGTTGATCTTATTGATTTTATTCTTGTTACTTTATTTTAATTTCCTTTTTAACACTACATTACTACTTCACTAATTGCTAATACAGTGAAGACTTTCAGATTCATGAGCGTTACGCATTTTACTATGAAGTCATAATAGTACCAAGCTAGCTTAGAATATTCAACAAATCTATCCAAGTTTCACTGTCGTCAGAGCTGGAAATAACACAACATGGGTGTAAAAATGATTTTGTCTAAAACATCAGTTATGTGGGTGTTTTTTCACATCCTGCAGAAACCTCAGAGAGCGTCGTGACTATTCTGTCCAAGGTTGATGTGCTAAAAGGTTAAAAAAAACCTGACACAGCCTCTCAGATCCAGCGAGTTGCAAGAAGCAACGAAATGAAAAGAATTCTTGCTATTCTTGAGGATGCGTTTGACAAAGCTTTTATTTAAAAATCATCACACTTCAGCTGCAGTGGCCTTCATCAGGGTTACCAGGTTGACGTGCTTCAAGAAGGCTTCCATCACCTTGTTGAAGAGAAAAACATCTTTCTATTTTCCACTCACACAGGACTTGATCTATATTTTGCAGAAGCAGTATCTCAGCAGTGATGGTTTAAGCATTCCATTAACTTTTTTATATACATGTTAAACAATGTATTTTATGTGGCGTTTGTGAGCAGCAGAGGCTTTTACAGATCTATAATCACACATTCTTTTATGAGACAGCTTTTTGTAAAAATTTAAGAAAAGGGAAGAATTCCTTCTCATCATTTCTAAATCTACACACTAACCAGACAGAGAAGCAGAACTTGGGAATATTAAGGCATCTTTGTTTGGCAGCAGTTTAAATCCTAACTGCTGCATCCTAAATGAGTTGTAGAGCTGAAAGTGACTTAGAAGGCAGGAATAGAAATACAGACACTACAATGAGATGCAATGAAAACATGAATGGTCTTATCTAAATCTGTAGAGGATAAAAATATAAAGGCAACTCCAAAGGCTGCTGTGAAAGAAGACTGAGTGAAAGAGAACCTAACCTTGGGGGGGGGGGGTTGATGAATAATATATAAAGTATTGTTGTTCATAAACACAATATAATAATATGTATGTCTATTAAATAGTATGTATTATGGTTTTGCTGTGTTGTATACCTTGTGGCATACATCGCAATATCATTGTATTAATTTATAATATTAACACATTATATAACACGTTACATAGAGTTGAATGTATTTTTCACATTTGATATCAGTATCAATTATTTGATGGGGACTGGCCAGGGTCTCTCCAGATAACGAGCAAGAGATTTGTCTGCCATTCACAGGTGCTGCCACAGCAGTCAAGGCTGAACAGAGTACTAATATTCACAAAACACACATCAGGATCACCACACACCCCTGCCCGGCGTTACTGGCCTTTATTAATATATCACTGAGAAACACAACGCCACCAGAATAGAGAGGTCCAGGAAAAGAGGCATGGCCCACTGCATGATATTAAATCACATTTTTAAAATATATTTTCTGCTTTAAAGAATACAAAAATCTGCTATTGCTTGAGAGAGAGAGAGAGTTTTCTGATATCACCCATTTTAGCAATCACTAGACTGTAACCAAGGCAACAAATTCCACATTTTTTACCTTGCTCCTCTTATACTTTACAAATACTTTATCTAAAAGGTCTGAATGAGAAGTTTTCTCTAGAGTTATGCTCGAGCTACATCCTTTCATTTAGGCGAGACCTCTTTTCAGACTTGAAATAAAATGTTTTTATTTATTGCATAGTTTGTCTTTTGTGATTTATTAGATCTTTTCTATGACATCATTCAGATCACAATCTTAGATATGTCTTTAATCCCTCTTTGGTGTCTTTGATGGAGCCTATCCACTACTGCATGTCTAATCAACATAATTAATGGATTTTGGAGAGTTCACCTCATTTACACTATTTAGTTTGTTATCAGAATAGCTCAACATTATTCTGCCCTCCTGATCTCTACAGTACAGTATCAGAGTTTCTTGGAACCTCAAGATTAGGGGCGGCAGTAGCTCAGTCCGTAAGAACAAGTTCGGACCACAGATATGGAGTATGGACTGGTAGCTGGAGAGGTGCCAGTTCACCTCCTGGGCAATGGACTTAAGCAAGCCCCTCAACCGCTCAGAGCGCTGCACCCTCGCTATGAAATCTCTGTGTGTGTTTGTGCATGTGTGTGTATTTCAGACCTGTGTGTGTATAATACATTAACAACAGAGTGAAAAAACATTAATAAAGTATGTCTTCTTCAAGCTTACCTGATAAACGTCTACAGACTTCATAAGTAAATAAAGTGAGTGTGATCGACAGTGTTTGGCTTTTAAAGCCCTGTTCATTAAGACTCAAGTCTTGAATCAGTCCTTGACACAAATCTGGGGAATGATAAAACTGTTTTGAACTAGTAACTTGTAGATTGGACTAAAAAGAGATGTTCCATGAAGAGGAGGGCAGACCCCGAATAGTCGAAGATTCGATGCTTAGATAGGAGGAGCCTGATTTGACTGCCAATCTCATAGTCAAATCTTCCCAGAGGCTTATGAAACAAGGATTGTGCCATTTTGGCTGTATAAGGGTGTTCGATGTCTGATTTTACATAGAGCTACCGGGTTTCGCCCAATAAGTTAATGTACCACCTATTATGTTATGAATATCAACATAAAATGATGTAAATAAAAATGTGAAAATAAAGAAGCTTTTAATAAATCTTGTGCGTGAATAAATCCTAAATTGTAACCCTAACCCTTAAGGAAAGGGGGGTCAGCGCGCATGTGTGTGCATAGCGTGTGTGTGGTAGAAGAGGAATTAAAACGGAGCACCAGCTGTGCCAGTATTGTGCCGAGTTTTGCATGCACATTGCTGTTCGAAACATTTATCACCACTGATGAAACACGCAAAGAATAGTATATCGTTTTTAAACAGTACATGGAAAAGACCTGAGAGGAA
The DNA here is from genome assembly GCF_014851395.1 of Micropterus salmoides. Taxonomy (NCBI): domain Eukaryota; kingdom Metazoa; phylum Chordata; class Actinopteri; order Centrarchiformes; family Centrarchidae; genus Micropterus; species Micropterus salmoides. The sequence continues at coordinate 31,323,180 of NW_024044570.1, forward strand.
CTGCGAGGTGTGTGCAATTCTCAGTTTGGCAGGCATGCACATTTTTAATTTAGTGATTAGAAACCATGGCATGACAGTTACATATATATACATTATATCAGTATTGTAAACATGACGATGAAGCTTCCCTGACCATAACTAAGTACGTATTTAAACCCAAACCATTTTTCCTAAAGTCATTTTGGTGAGTAAACCTAACCAAACCTTAATCACAGTGTTGTCACAGTGATTTGACAAAGAATGTCATCCTGCTGACAGGACCATCAGATCAGAAAACGTTTTGTGTGTCGGTAGAGGGAATAGTTAAATTCAGTTTAATTTGGATAACTCCTGTGGATGCATTTATACCTAATATGTTTTTCCTATTCCAAACTTTTCCAAAATTTTAGAAGTATGTGTGAGTCCCCTGCAACCTTCACCACTCTCAAAAAGTGTGACTGGAAACCAAAAATAAATAAAATGTAATTACTTTAGAATTCGATGAACTATTCAGTTGTACTATCTGTAATTTTTAATTTCCAGATGGTGTTTCAAAGCCTTCTCCACACTGTCAGAAATACAGTTCCGGGAGGAAATACTGAAGCATTTATGTTTTTATTTTTATTCTTTTAAAACATATTTACGCTCAAAAACACTGGAATCCATTTTTAATATACCCACTGTGTGTACGTTTTTAATTATATAATGTAAACTCTGTCTAGGTTGTTAAAATCCACATGCTGCCATGAATAAAAATCAATGTAGTATTGGAAAACCGATATAAGAGTAGATACAGATCTGACCCAAAATCTGCAGTAATTTCAGAAGAAATTGACAGTCAAAAAACCCTCGTCTCTCTGCACTCCGGTGTCTTGAGCATGTATGTTGGTGTTGGTGTGTGTGACCCGCCCCCCTCTTGCTAGCTTGCAATATTTTCAGCCACATACCTGGCTCAAAACTTCCACCATATTTACACACTGACAGAAATGTTGGGACTGTGTGCAACACTGCCTAATCTTCACATTATTATGGCTTGTCGCTAATATTCAAAACTTTCACAAGTGATTTAAACCATTAATAAACTTAGTAGTGATAAACTATAAACCCTTTATAACTTTGCTTTAATGTAAAGTGGTACCTATTTTTTATCTGAACCCGTCCTGTTCTTTTTAAAGCTGCAGCAAAAGGTTACTGTTTAATTCTATTGTGCCTAATTCCTCTGTATCTTTAGGCCCAAATATTTCCTTTTCACCTCCCCTACTCTGGATCCACAGTGAACGATTGCAACTGCATAATGCCTATTGTGAATATGAGGAATAAAAGCAGCGCTGCACTCCTGGGAAAGCTCTGACAATGGAGCAGCCTTGGCCTAGATGCAAATCATAGCCTCTCATCCAGACTACACTGTAGCATGCGTGTGTGTGTGTGTGTGTGCAAGTTTGAGTGTGCACATGCTTGCAGATCTTTAGAGGGGAGAGCCATGCTACCTCCTCATTAGGTGGCTCTGATAGAAGCGCTAAAACCATGTTCCTGAGTGGCGAGAGGGAGGGAGGGAGCTGAAAAGAAAAACAAAGTGGAGGGATAGAGGGAGGTGAAAGAAGACAAAAGAGAGTGAGGGAAAAAGAGAGGAGGAGGAAGAAAGAGAGAAGAAAGCATAGAGGGATGGAGAGAGAGAACGAAAAATAAGAGAAAGAGAGAAGTGAGGCGAGGACACAGTGTAGACTGGGGAGCAGTGTGTATGTGAACATGTGGATTCTGTGTGTGTGTGTGTGTGTGTGTGTGTGTGTGTGTGTGTGTGTGTGTGTGTGAGAGAGAGAGCTCTCTTGTCCCTGCATTAGGCAACACTCACACTAAGGTGGCTGGGTTGCAGGATTAGTAGTTTAATTGGTACCTCAAGGAATAGAAGAGACTTAACAACAGTGGAGTGGTACCATGGGTGGGCTGCAGGGCCATGGTGACACACACACACACACACACACACACACACACACACACACACACACACACAGTAACCCAAGTTGTTATTCTACTTGTGAGGAAATACTCACACCCCTATTTTAATCAAAAGTCAAACCAAAAAGTTAAAAACCAAACTTTGTTTCTACAATTTTGAAAATGAGAATGCTCTCACATAAATGCACACCGATACAGACACATAAATTCACATCCTCGTCATAGGGATAGTAACGCTACATTCGTATGCTCTTTGGATGGTTCAGTTTCTCGAGTTGGGAAGTTGTTCTTCCGACTTCGGCGTGTTCATTAGCTGTAAGTCGTAATGTGGAAACAACATGGACATTAGTGTATAGCGTCTGTCCAACAATTCTTGTAACTTTCGGAAACGGACCATCAGACATTTGCACCCACTCCACGTCGTGATTGGCCACCTGGGTGGACCTGAGAAAGGAGCCAGGGTTTGAACTTCTCTCTCTCGAGCTCTCATTTTTCATTCACGATTTTTTCATTTCTCACGTGAACAAAGGCAACACAACGAATGCCCTCCAGTCGAGATGAAGATGTGTGACCCTTGGGCACAGTGGTACTTTGAGCTGAACGCTAACATGCTGATGTTAAGCATCATCATCAAAATCAAGCATCAACATCTTTTCATGCTACCCATCGTAGTTTAGGATGTTAGCACACTAACGTTTGCCAATTACTCAGGCTGAGGCTGATGGGAATGTAAAAACCACTAGGGGAAGGGGTTCACCAAAGTCATTAAGATTAATCCAGTGGGGATAATGGATATCTGTACTTAGTCCTATGGCAAACCAAGATATTCCACTAAAAAACAAAAATGTCAACCTCATGGAGGAGCCAAATGGAAAGTTAAAGGATTGCCACAATTAAAAGGATTCATCTTCTGGAGACCATGAACGCCTGTACAACAATTCATGGCAGTTCATCTAGTAGTGGTTTAGATATTTCAGTCTGGAACCTTAGTCTCAGGCCGACTGATCAACACTGCCATCCAAATAGCAAAGTCGAGGGCATGATTCAAAAAGGAGGGGAGGAACTAGAAAAGGAGAGCTTGACCAGACAGTGCAGTAAACACTCCTCACAGGAGGACTCCATTAGGTTTTCCTCAAGGACTATAGTGTCACACTTTGTAGATCTCAATGAAAATGTGTCTTGAACAAAAGGAAAATCCTCCCTGGATTCCCTGGAGTCAGTTCCACTGAGTCGCGGGGAACTGATCTAATGTCTGTAAGCTGCATTATATAGAGCATGTATCCACCAGGTTTGCAAATGTCTCATTCATAATGTAGTGACATAGAGTGCTAGTCACAATTCCTGTTACATTGCATTAAATACCTACTGAACCTGTCAGCTGTGTAATACAGCAACTTTATTTTAGTGTAAAGTCTACTTTGACTTCTATGGTTGATCTCTACTGTTCCTATCATCTGTTTACAGTCTGCTCATTCTGCGTACTTCAGGAGTTCAATATGATTTTGGAACCGTACTAATTTCACTCGACAGAAACATTGCTTTCAGATCAGAGATCCTATTCTAAGACCCTTCACACATTAATGGCTCCTTTCCCTGGTCGAGAGGATAGGACCTCTCGGGAAGATGGATAACAGAGGTATGTATAAATAGAGCGTTGAGCAGGGATGACAGAGAGAGAGGGAGGCATGATGGATGGATATAGGATATAGAGAAACGGGGTGGTGAGAGAAAGAAAAGGTGGGGAAGACAGAAGGGAAGTGCGTGATGTTCTTCATCTTTAATCAGCGTCATCAGGCCTCCAGCAGAAACAATGAGACGTTAAAATGAGAGCTGCAGAGTGAAGATATGCTGGGAGAAGAGAGGAGGCAGCGCTGTTAGGGAGTAAGTGTTCAAAGTTAAATCAAACTGGAATTAAAACTTATTTTTGCTAAGGAATCCGTATATTCTTGGTGTTTGTTGTGTAGCCTGCTTACTTAAAATATCAAAATGGCTAATTACCAGAAATTGAAATTCCATCACTGTTTCAGCAGCAGTGACTGTGCTCCGTATATAAGTGCTCTCCTGGGGGCAAAAAGTCCTTTGCTATACAGAATATTTGGTTGACTGATAATTTGATTTGTGTAATATCTGTGTAAGTCAATCACAGGAAAGGTTCGAAATACACAGATTCACTTTCTTGATCTACCTATCCCAAGGTTATCAGAAGGACCTGTTTGGGACCAGTAACTTCCTGGATTCTCCACTGGTCAAGAACGAAAATAGTCCAGCACATAACCCACCGTAAAGGCTTTTTATTGTTTTTTTTACACTCACTTTTTGTACGTGTTTAAAAAAGACAGAAGGTGGACAGAAGAGGTGGCAATGGCGCAGAGGATAAAGACACATGCCTTTGGTGTGAGAGACCCAGGTTCTATTCCCCACTGTAACACATCCACCAATGTGTCCCTGAGCATGTTACTTAACCCCTTGTTGCTCCAGAGGCGTGCCACCTCTGACATATATAGAAAATTAAGTCGCTTTGGATAAAAGCTAAATGAATGTTAATTAATTAGTGAGCTTTGGAGGGGCTGGTAGGCTGATTTTGTTGACAGAGCCAGGCTAGCTGTTTACCCGTGTTTCCAGCTAAGCTAAGTCATCCAGATGGTGGCGGAAGCTTCATATTTAGCAAACACAAGAGTGGTATCAATCTACCTCTCTGCAAGAAAAATAATATTTCCCAAATGTCAAATGTATTCCTTCTTCCACAAAGGCAGTTAACTAGCTGGGGACAAACTAGGTTGTGATTTGAGGACTGCCTACGTAACTTCCTGACTCTTTATGTTATGGCATGTAATCATTTGATTCATAAATTAATGTATGCAGGGCTGAGATTACAGGATTCAATTCATGGCATTTGCCACAATTAGACCAATGAAGGAGAGACAGCTAGCATTAGGTAGAACTCCTACTGTAAAATTCACGGCAAACACACTGCACAGTGTATAGGAGCTGCTGACCACTCAGCTAACATAAATCGAAGTTGGTTTGCTATGCAGCACTATGATATGGTCTATGACATGGTCCTGTGTATAGGGCACCACAGATGATGGCAGTCCATTTCATAGCAACGCTGGTTCTTAAATGTCACCACTGTCATAGGTAACACCCACCCATAGGCCTGAATCCTCAACACTGTTTCCACAAATATTTTGTATATATATATATATATATATATATATATATATATATCCACTGTTGAAAAATGGAAAAATATGAACATATTATGTGAGTAGCTGTTGTATCATTATGTTTATATTTCCTTATACTAAAAGTGAGAACTTTATGACCGAAGCTTCATGTAGCGTTTTTTTAATCATCAGTGTCAAATTAACAGTGATAACTCAACTTCAACTGACACGTGGCAGAGTTGTGCCAATCTAGCAGTCATGCTGCATAAATCACTGTGATCATTTTGTTTGTGTAAATGAAAGACTCAGTATCTCTCTCATATAATCCTAGTTGGTAAAATCATTTTTTATTTTATCAGGAAGTTTCCCACAGTCCTGTAATGTGTGCTTGTCAAAGACACATCACGAGGGGAATTCTGAATGAAATGCTAATGAAAAATTTGTTTGCACGAATGGAAGAAGAAATTTCAGAGATATCAATGTCAGTCAGTAATGTCAGCTTGGTGCGCAAGCATCTTCAGTATCAAGCTGTTGACAGAACTCAGAGCAGAACAAATCCACTAACTGAAGCTCTCCCTTCAGAGTAAAAGGTCCACTGTGCAGAATTCCCTATCCATGTCAATGTATTGTACAGGCAGGTCTCAGCAGTGTTCTCTTTTTTATGTAGATAATAACACTGAAGAGTCTAATTTAAAGCAAGTAGTTATATTACATTTATTCATTTAGCTGACGCTTTTATCCAAAGCAACTTACAATTGCTATACATGTCAGAGTTTGCACGCCCCTGGAGCAACGAGGGGTTAAGTGTCTTGCTCAGGGACATAATGGTGGGTGGGTCACAGCGGGGGATTGAACCCCGGTCACTGCCCAAAGGCAGGCGTCTTATCCATTGCGCCATCACCACCCCGTAGTTAATGTAACACCTTTAAGCCTCAGTCCATGATTGCACACAGGTTATGTACACCACTAGCACATACTAAAGCCCCTGATTCTCCTTCACATCAGCCAGACACTTTAGCGCAATGGTCCGATTTGTCTATGTTAACATTGCCTTCATTTCATTACTGTTCACACATAAAAGATTTTAGTAGACATTGTTCTTATAGCTGCATGTGAACAGGTCATGTTCAGTGAGGGATTAGAGAGCCAAGACTTCGATCTGTGGTATTGTACAGATGTATGGCCTGGACGTGCCCTATTGATATCAAAAAGCAGACTGACTTTGTGGAATTATAAAATGCTTGACTAAACTTTTCTTTCCAAAAGCCTTGCATACTCAGTTCTGGCTGAGAGAATGTGTACTGCTTTCCCCAGAGAGCTCGCGGCTTTGTTTTCTAAACCCTCTCTCCTAAAGTAACTGAATACTCACTACAAATGACCTAACTGCCCTGTGGGGTTTAGAAATGCAGATTAGAATACTGAAACTCGGCAGGCTTTCTATTTATCCGACTCAGTGTTTTCGGAGTTTTAAAAATTTTTGTTACAGCATTTGTGTGTGTGTGTTGTGTGTGTGTGTGTGTGTGTGTGTGTGTGTGCTTAATGTGGCACTGTATGTGTGCTATTAAGACACTGACCTGCAGATGGAGTGTATCTCGTGTGTGTCTTCGTCCTTGTGGGCGCTGTCCGTCAGACTATCGCCTAGAGCCATCAGACACTGAGCAAAACCCTTGTAGATGGAGTGACACCTTCTGGCTGACGCTGCAGCAACAGGGCTCGGGCTCAGCACTGGGAAGCACACACAGAAGCGACACACACACACAGAGAAAAGATGAGTTAAAACTTGTTGTGAAATGTGAAGACATCAGAAATATCAATGCAACAGTTGACAATAAATGGTTTTCTTTTTGTTAATGACTACAGCTGTTGAGATAAGTGTGCAGATCAGGAGTGTCTATGCAGTGAGTGACACCGCTGTCTATGCAGCGTTTTGTTTCAATGATGGACTGAGAGGTTCAGTATTATCCATCATACACACAAGCTACGAGCTGGGGGTCCATCTTCAATCCTTTCCCCTCTCGCTCATTCAGCGTTTAAAGGCCGCAGCTGATCGATTTCTCACATCAAAGATGAGACAAGTCAAGGCTCGTTGACCAGGAATAAAAACTACAATAGAAGAGAAAATCCCTGTCCAACAATTATTTTTCCTTAGTGATCACACACACACACACACACACACACACACACACAAAATCATGTTTGAGTGCCAAAACCCAATCACCCAAACTAGCTAAAGCTACAGGAACACACCTTACATTTAGTGCAACGATTGTTTATTTGACAACCCACACAAAAGAAATATTTCCACCGCTATATACAGATATTTTAGTCCTCTGTGGTCAGAAGGTGCATAGTGAGCGACTAAGAGAAATCCCAGTTTAGAAGGTGGGATTAAGAACGAGGATTTCTTCCTACAAGCTAGCTAGCTAATATTCATAACAAATAGCGGCAAAAGCAGCGTGAATTGATGGCAGCAAAACAGCAACATATTGTCACCTTATATAGTTGTCACGGGGAACATCTGTCTCTTTAACTGCTAAATGCTTCACCAGCCAGTCGTTAACTTTGTCTTGTCTCTCTGCAGTTAGTGAACAGTGGGTTTTTAAAGCTGTTTTGATGGAAACAGCTGCCATCTATGGCAAAAAAAAAAAAGCCGACACTGTAAATCAAAACAGTAAAGCTGTGGGTCAGAAAAGTCAACAACTGCAGAATCAGGTGCTAATTATCTGGGTGTTCGTCACTATGTGCAACCCCTATCACAACATTACACACAGTCTTTTAAATCATTGTTGATATAAAAATATTGATTTCTAAAGCTTTAACTTAAAATAATGTAAATGCTCTATGAAACGGAAATAATGTTTTAGAAAAGGATCCAACCAGGAGCAATAACAACAAATCTGTCAGGTGACAAGCAGCTCAGGTACAATCTTGTCAGCTTTCAGCATGGATTGTCGGGACACCTGCTGACGGAGAACAAGCAAGACAAGTTGTTTACTGTCAGTTCTAAGTACATACAAAGATTAGGGTAGGAGGTGACATGCATGAAAATCTGGGCTTTGGCAGGAGAGAGAGGAATTGGATGTTTTTTGTAGAGTCTGCATTTTAGTAACAGGTGTCAGGAAGTTTCCATACACCTACGCTTTTAGGTATCTTAATAATGTTGGTGACTATAATTTCTGATTTGAGGTCAAATGTCCACAACACTGTGGATCTTTTGTAAATTTAACTAAGCTCAGCCATGTATTCAGATTCAGTCTGCACACAGTCGTGTTGCAGAGGAGTAATATGTCACACCAGGTGAACCAAAAGATGAGTACAATTAGGGGCCCATCCAGGAAACCACTTCTTGTTCAAGTCTTTATGAAAATGTGGAGAAACTCCCACAGAAGCTTCTCCCAGGATTTCAAAGTCAGGCACTAAAGTGCATGCTTCATGCATGCACAAACACACACACCCCTGAGAACCCAGTCTTACAAGTCATTTACTTTGTACATAGCTATTTACAGGCTCTCACCACAGCCCAAAGCTGTTTGTTGAGTTAGACTTGAGGAGGAGAAAAATCTTCAAGAGAGATGTGTATTTGGTTGATGTATTTTGAAATAATTATTAGCAATCATTCAATCGTTTTGGTGTTGTACCACCAGTTATAGAGGATTGAAATGACAGTTAACTAAGCTTTCATGTACACACTGCAGAGACCTCGATCTCTTCTGGGACGTGGGCACTCTTTCACTGGTCTGATCTCTTCTCATCTTTTAAGCAGCAGCAAATGAATGTAATCAAAGGTATGAGAAGACTTCGAGGGGTGCATTTAGAATTTCTAATCTCGCTTCCTTCATTCAGCTCAGAGCTTCTTCTTTCTTTCTCAAGATTTCTAGCCTGGTTCCAGATCTTTCAATTGCCGCCCACATCTCCAGATTTCTCAGTGATTCAAATGGGTCTGGTGGTGTGCCGTTGTTTGCCTTGTTGGAAAAACCACCAATAAGAGCTTTGCCAGGATTAAGAACGGGAGTGTCTTCAACAGGAAAACCCTGTCTTTTAGAAGTTGTGTTTTTATATACAAGTATTAAAGCAACATGATCTTTTCCCAACCCTAAATTTATAATCCTCAAGATCATCATGAAATCAAACCCAATATTTGATTTTTGTTTTTCGGCAATAACCATTCAATGTATTTACATTCAGCAAGTACCTCTATATATAGTACTTTTTATTGGTAGCGGTGGAGTCTGCCTTTCTAACACTGGACTCAGATTGCCTACCTAGGCACGAGGGATTTGCATGCATGTAATCCAGCATCGACCTCATTGATATCAGCCTCAGTGTTCATACAGAAAGCAAAGCAAACATTTCGCAAATGGGCACATCGCAAATATTCATCTTGAAAAATGAAAAGCCAGAGCCACTGAAGTACTAAACACCAGGATTCTGCTCTGATCTGGAGCCGTTTGCCAGCGAGAGCTCGGAGTTTGTGTTTTATTTATATTTTTTAATTTCTCCATGCGCTCCAAACACAACGTATATATATTGTGTCATAGCAAGTTATGTAACATTACTGGCACGTCTTTCTTTTTTCTAGAAAGGTAGTTTAATCTGTGCTTCACCTTGAAAAAAACATGAATATATGAATATATATTTGTCTTAAGGTCCCCTATCGTGTCTTCTTACCTCCATCTCTTCTTCATTACTTGTGGGATGAGGGATGGAGAAGGTAGAGACAAAAGGAAGTGCAGTGAAATGTTTTGGCAGCTTCTTTCTTTTGCCAACTGTCGCTTATTCCTGTCTTTCTTCTTTTTAAATTCATCTCTTTACTCATTCATCTCGAAGCTCCTGTCTCATGACGGGCAATGCACACCAATGACTACCTGACTATTGAATTACAGTGTTTGAATAGCTATCACTGCCTGTACACTAGAGAAGGGTGATACAGAGCGGATCTCTCATTCAAAACTGTGATCTTAAATGTAAAAACAGATCCATCCAACTCTCATGCCATGTAAAAGACTGACAGCAATGGAATAAGTACTCTGATTAGTTTAAGTACCAGATACAATTGTGTAAAAATATTTAACAAGTAAAAGTCCAGCATTTAAATTCCAGTAAAAGTACTGGAGTAAATGAACGTACAAAAGTATTCAATAGTACTGATGCATTATTGCAGTAGCAGCATTCTACTGTTGTAGCTGGTCGAGATGAAGCTACTTTTAAATGCTTTATATACAGTTAGGTATCTTCGTCCAGTTATACCCAACCTAGGGGTTAAGCCCCCTCCTTAGGGTCACAGCATAATTGTGAGCGGTCATAAGATAGTTGAAGAGAGCTTCGAAATCTTCGCGGACTATATGTCACAGCTCAACAACACCGGTCTCCTTTGGTTTCTGGCCCACCTATCCACCCGTCATTCACCACTTTTATGTTACGCTGTGGGAATGAGAACGGGCTGGTCTTGTGTTGCTGTGCTTGATTGAGGTTTGCCTGTGTTAGCAAAGCTGTCGACTTGAGCAAAACCATCCAGAGGTTTCACAGAGTTTTAGTCACTAGCTATGAATCTCCAGTTGATGTTAGCAAGCTTACTAGATAACACAGTCGTGCTCTTGCGTCAGTTGCTGTCTAGATTTATTGGCTAGCTTACCACCCGGGTCAATATCACTATAAAGTGCCTTTGGTGTCCTCCTCAGAATTACTCAGTCATCATGAACAAATTGTAAAATAATTAAATTCTGAGATTTTGTCATAAATTACCAAACATTTATACACACACCAGTACAATGATAAGTCTATAGAAATGTGTTTCTCTCATTTTATACCATTTTTTTGATTGGGTGCATGTGGTATTTGCATGTCCTACGTGCTCCTCTGCTAACTTCAATGAGTGGTTGAATTACACAAAATTTGTAATAATGGTCCTTAGCAAGTTTGTTCAGAAAACAAGTAATTTTGATGATTTATGTTCAATTTTCATTATAATATTAAAGATTTTGTATGTGTTCCTGAAATTGCTGTCCTCCCTGTCATTGTGGAATAACTGCATCTTTAAGACACAGGCAGATATATTTAGTGACATCATCACCAGCAATTTGATTTTGTTCAATGGAGGTTTAACCAACTGGTGGAAGTACATACAATTTCTACACTTAAATTTCTTAATTTTCATCTTATTGTGTTTGTAATTGGATGTCGTCAAGCTTAACATGTCCACCCTGTCATAGTGAAATATTAATTTATTTAAAATAAATCTTAATTAATATTAACTTTTTAGAAATTCAACATATATTTGCTAAACAGTACACAGTCACCTTCAAAATGAATCACTTTTCTAACTGAGGGTCCACCATGTGCTCATTAAATGCTAACTTTAGTGAAAAAATGTCCACCCCGTCATGGTCCACCCTTTCATCAATCCTTCTATGACAGAGTGGACAAGGTACATTACATGAAGGACATGGCCTTAGTTTCCCCACATTCTTATAATTTTAAACATATTTAAACAGGTATTACACACATATATGCTTTATTTTAGTGTAGTAGGAATGGGCAATATGGAGTTTGTGTGGTAATATTGGTACCAGCAGGCCTTTTGATGATCATGATTTAACAATATTTTACAAACTTCTATGTAATTAAAACAACAGACTGCGATCTAAGCATATAGTCTATATAACAGATTTCACTACCTATTACCTATTATTTAAAAAAATACAGCTGTAAAAATGTAAAAGAACAATACCTAGGCTATTTGAAAGAGCAATGAAGAGAACTGATCGTATCCCCAAAATGAAATTAAAACAATAACTTTTTTAAAAATAAATCATTCAGTCTGTTAAAATTACTAGTTTCTTACCAGGTCAAAACCATTACTAATTAATAATACTAAAAAGTTAGTGGCATGATGTGTGTTTGGAAGATTTTTTAATTGCATGGCCATTTTGTTTTAAACTCTGTGTTTTTTTTTAGACTTATGTAATACTAGAGTGTTTCCAAAAGTCATTTATAATGCTTAAAGGTTTCCTGTTGTTTAACAAATTTGTTGTCTTCTAGTTCACCCATTAAAGCCTTTATCCATGTTGTCATGCCATTGTCCACCCTGTCATTTCCATGTTTTATGAAAATAAACAAATTATTTTCACATAGTTTAAAATCTTTGTATGATTTATTTATGAAAAAATGAATACCAAATAGTATTGGTTGACAGTTTGACCAGATATGTTTGTTGTTTTTTTATTTAGAAAAGAAAGTGCAAATATCACAGATGACAGGGTGGACATATTTTGCGTTTTGTTCATACTTTGTAGGCTTGCAATTAATATATAAAAAGTGCTGGAGCTTGACCAACATGCATTTCTAACAAAATAACACCTACTTAATAAAATGTATATAAAGTTAAAGGGAAAATCTCACCTTTTTTTTTATAGGAATTATGATGTCTAGTGATAATGACCCACCCAAGATTAAAGCAACAACAAGCAATGCTGCTGCTGGTGGACAGCGACGTCTGTGTCGTGCCATAGCCGGGCTCAGCACTCTCTATGGACATAATGTTAGCTAATGGTAGGGGCGAAGAGACCGAAGAGGACGTTGACGAAGGAAGTTAAGAAGAGAAAAAGAGATGGACCAAGCAAGAGACTGCCTGACATTGGCGAGAACTTTGTAAAATAAATGGATGACAGACAAACGTAAGCTGGCATTCCTTATGTTAGACTAGTAAGCAATATTGCTATGTCATGTGTTGTCGCACTTGTTTGATGTTTGGCTGTGTTAGAAAAGTTGTCAACTTGCTAGTTTCAAAAGTAATGTAATCATAACAAATGTACGCATACAGCTGTCCTTATTTATGATGGGTGAATTACCCTCCAAAATAGAACAAAAAAAACTAATCTTCAATGTTGCTTTAAACTAGCTACTTTAGCAGTGAGTGTTAATGTATTTACATGCTAGCAGCATAGAGCTTAGCATGTTTTCTGGCTGCCTGTACAGTGGCTGTTAGAGGATGTGACGTCAACGGCTGGACCTCAAAAAACTGTCATCACTTTTCATGGTAGTTTGTTAAATATTTCAGTAATGCAAATTTTTTTGATAGGTAAATGAAAAGGTTGACTCCTCTGTCAATGTAAAAATAGACCCAAACCCAAACTGCACATAAGTGTTTGAGGTCTCCCTAAAGAGTAACACAGTCCCAGAAGAACCTCATGACTCGAAACACACAAAAAGCTGAGACAATGTAACCGAAGTGTTGGCTCATCCCAGAGGAGCGTCATTGTCACTTGTTGACAGCCGGCTCTTGAAGAGTGAGATCATTTTGGAGCTGGTAGTGACCGATATTTCACTGAGCTAAGATGGCCTCCTTCAAGGGTGTGACAGGCACAGATGCATCATGTCATGATTAGTGTACAAGACGGCGGGGATAACACTCCTGAAGAGTGTGACTGTGCCAGAAGTGGCCTGTCGTGTCGAGTAAAAGTCGGAGTGAAGCCACGGCTGGAGCCTGGCAGGTGAACAGGAGATGCTAATTGGGTCAGACACTGCATCACCACAACTCTTCCCCCTCTCCCCAGAGACCTGCTGTTTAATATTTAATAAACCAGACCTCCCCCCCATTCTCTTTGTGTTGGTTTTTTTTTCTAGGAAACCTATTGATTTCAGGCAGGGTTGTTCGTGGGGCCTTTAGATTATTGGCTTCACTCATCTCCATCAAGTTTTAATGAATACCTGAGGAGGAAAAACAGCTGAAGGAGAAAAGAAGACAGGCGTCAGAGAAAATTATAGGTGGAGATGGAGGAGACGTAAGTGGAAAGGAGAAAGTGACCAACAGTCCTGGAGTAATGACGAGGGAAGGAGTCACTGTGAGAAATTTGGGAGATTGATTAAAAGTTGTCATTGAGCATTTTATCAAAAGTGTGAGGTCACTGCCTCACTCACAGTGACAACAATGATTTCTTTTTAACATAAAAAATACGCTAACCAACACCTCAAAAGCTAAAAAATCAACATGCTGTATCTTGTTTCTAGCTGGGAATTATTGATCTTCTCATCTCAAGATCAGAATTATAGTGAATACAAATGTTAAGATATTGCTTTGAATAAGTGCTGTCTCACAGAAAACAATGGCAGTAATGTTAGGTAAAACAGCTAACTGTTGCTTTCTAAAGGACGAATTTATGTAGCAATATGTATATGTGAGTTACATCTAGTTCAGCCCATTACATTGATTACATGTAAATCAACAGGATATAGGGTAGTCCCATGATGCACTGATTTGAATTTCTACACTTCTTTGGAATAATCCCCTTCAAAACAAAGTGCGATACGATTGTCTCCACCTGCCTCTATTGAACCTGAAATGAGTTCTGGGAGTGCAGTTGGGAAATCAAGGCAGGGAAGCACAGCTGTTCAACTGACAGGCATTTGTTGTTTCTGGTTTGGCTTGTAAACTAATGATCTGTTTGCAAGGCTTGATTGAACCTTTTCCACCCCACGCTGAGGTCACCGGGGCGTCTGACAGGGCAGCATGGTTTAACACTAATGGCTCAGTGTTTTAACACTGTAGCCTCACAGCAATAAGGATCCCCGAGGTCAATCGAATTGCCTTTACTGTGTGGAATGTTTTCCTGGCTTCTCTCATAGACTTCTCTCAAGGACATGTCAGGAGCCTGTAAACTATCCAGAGTTTTTCATATATTCAGAGCCCTGGTCATTTAGAATTCATTAGTCATTAGTTAACTTCAATCTCATGATGCAACTAGACGAAAAGTGAGGGGACCAATTCATGAGGGGAACTTGAATGTCTGTACCAAAGTTCATAGCAATCTATCCAATAGTTAGAGACATTTCACTCAAAACCAAGAATCTAAACCTCATGGATGTGCTAGAGGAAATGTCAAGGGATCAGCAAAGTCATTAGGATACATCATCTGTAAGAATGGCTGTACAAACTTTTGAGCCATTCCATCTAGTAGATGGATCACTGGATAAGTAGATAACAGGCACTAGAGGAAAACTCAAGGGATCACCAACTCACAAAGCTAACGTTTGCTTGCTAATATAACAGGACCCATTTAACGTGAAAAGTAAAAAAAGACAATCATGGGTGTTTGTGCCAAATTTAATACAATTGTTGTTAAGATATTTCAGTCTGGACCAAAGTGGTGGCTCGATCGACTGAGACTGACATTGCTATCCCTGAATGTTTGCTAGTGTGTCTGCAAAAGCAACAAAACAGATGTGTGCACATTTGCCAGTCTTGAGGCTTGTGTTTAACCAGTCAGTGTTGTCCAGCCTTGTGAACACGACCCTGAAAGTTCCTGGGCCATCAGAAAAAACTACAAACCTGCAGCAGAATCGGTTTGGGGTTTAGAACTATGGCCCAGCAATCAAAACGAGATCTAGATTCAAGCAGTCGACGTGTAGGTAAAGCTCTTAAAAAGTGTGGTGTATAACATATGTGCATTTGACGCATAACAGTTTAACATAGCACTGTAGCAGCTGGATAGAGGATTAGTGACCTTTAAGGGGAGAGCAGAGGGTCAGTGGTTACGTGGAGGCTCAGACCCTTATCTGGTGTCCAACAAGATGTTTACACTAGAACTTTGCTCTTATATGGATTGGAGCCTGGTTCCTGGAAAAGCTCTTGAGGTTTAAATAGGCCAGCAGTCCAGTGATGTACATTTACTTTGTTCAGGGTCTGACCCTGATTCCTGCTTAGTGAATGCTGAAATGGGTTCCATACGGGATAAGCAAGTAAAGAAAGTAAATCAATGAATAAGTCCAAGACAGAATTTAAATAAACTGGGTCTTTAGAGAGTTATTAAAGCTCCTGCGGGGCTTTCCCCATTAGTCAGTGGCAAAAATCTGTCAAGTTAAGTGCAGATGTGCACTCACCGGCCTGAATATGAATGGACTCCTTTAACCCCAGGACTGAGCTGCAGAAAGCCGGTTTGAAAATTGGAATTGAAATACAAAAAGTTGCTTTATGACATTTACATTTATTCATTTAGCTGACGCTTTTATCCAAAGCGACTTACAATTGCTATTTATGTCAGAGGTCGCACGCCTCTGGAGCAACTAGGGGTTAAGTATCTTGCTCAGGGACACATTGGTGGACGTGTCACAGTGGGGAGTTGAAACCGGGTCTGTCACACCAAAGGCATGCATCTTTTCCACTGCCCCCCCCCCCCCCCCGACATGAAGACACTGGCTAACAGAGACAGGGGTGTTCAGTAGAAAAAAGACTGAAATGGGGACATGAGAGGGAAAAAAACCACACTTGAAACTACAAATGCTTATTAGAAGTATAACTCCAGCTGCAAGGGACACATCTGTGCTGAGGGAATGTGCAGATCAATGAGGGGACAGCGATCAACTGCTTCTCAACCTGCCTTGATTAATATTTGATATCTGAACTTAGAGTGAGCCCCAAGACTGAGAGAGGGAGAGAGAGGGAGAGAGAGCAGTGAGAGCAGAGTTGAAGAGTGACTGATTGATATGGAGAGCCAGGGATATCTCCAGGCTTTGCAGACATGATTGCGATCAGAGAGAGATATAGGGGATAAAAAGATATGAAGAAGTGTAGGAAAGCATTTTTCTGAGGGGGTTAATGAATTGCACTGATAAATAGTATTTGTTTGGCACAATTGTTTAGGACTATTGATGTGAGGAAACGCTGCTCTCACTTCAACCAATGCAGTGGGGTATAATATCAATATGACAAATGTTAAAAGGGTTAGACAGATGCTATCAGATACCTTCCTCAGTGTCAACAAATCCCATGAAAAGACCAACTGTGTGTTAGTCTGTAATGTTGTTTGGGATTAGGGGAATAGGCACTACTAAAGCACAACATCAACTATCATTAAAAAGGCATTTGTCCTTATATTACGTGATTTTGAGGCCCTGTCTTGAAGTGAGTCTGTGTGTGTTACAAATATAAGATCACAACACGGCCATACTGTACACAGTGTACAGATGAAGGAATGGGGAGCTAAAAGGGGTCCAGCAGCAACTCCTTTTTGCCCAGATTCACCATGTTAGCATATCCTTCATGTTGCTTGTGACATTTTTCAGGCATGGATTGATTTTTCATATATATCATTTGGTTTGCTACATTAGCAAGTATTTACGGCAGCAGGTGGAAATCACCTCAAAATAAACTACAGTTTCCCATGTCAATGGAAATCCAGGAACACGTCACCCAGTGCAACAGTGTGGCTCAGTGAAGTGTTTGTCATAGTTTTTGGGCAATAATGGAGGGGTATATAGGGGAATAAGATATATCAGGCTTTGGATACATCATGTTTGTATTTTCAAAAGAAAAACCCCAAAGTTCAATGTGGCATGCGTCTTCAAGAAACAAAACTTTATCAATCAAATTTAAGTAAGCAATATGCAGTGACAACAGTGCACTGTGATTTATGTTGTTGTTTTGAAAGACGTGACCCATTTGTTGACCTTTGCGAGGTGTTCATTAAGATTCTCTTTTAATGTCTTTGATTTGTTCTCTCAGAAGACAGCTCACCTTTTCCCCTCACATATTCCTTTGAAATTCATCTTATTAAAAGAGTTTCTGAGAGTATATTTCTATTATGAATGTAATAAGTATATGCTGGATTCTACTTTCTCTCAATTTAAGATTTACTCTGACATATCAGTGTTACAGAATTATATGCGTTGTTCAAATATGTGATCTAAGGCCTTGAATATATAAAACAGGGATGTTAAACATATATCAGTTTTACCCTCTGTGTTGTTTTGACTCAAAGACTGTATAAAAGAAGTGGACGTCGCCACCGTGACATCACCCATTGGTTTGTGGATTAGCGTTTTGAAGCCTCGAGTTTGGCACTTTGGCCGTCGCCATCTTAGTTTTGTGGAACCAGAAGTTGTATTTTCCTCTAAATGGAACCATCATTTACAAAACCAACATCATGCTGTATTGAAGAAGACTTGAAACTGACTTGAAAACGACGGTGGATAAGATGTTGGTTAGCTGAGCCCGTGTTAAATCTAATATCGTAGTGGACGACAAAGCCAGGGAAGCTTGTTGGAGCAAATTGGCAGCCTAATTATCTTCCCAGTGTTCTTATTGTAGTTCAAATCTCTATTATGTATTTAATGGGCTCTTCTTTTATGTGTAATATGATTAAGATGTAAAGGTACAACCACACGTCAGGTCCACTGTAATAGAAAAAAAAGAGCCAGTGGAGAGGGGTAGTCCTAATAATCAGAGAAAATTAAATTTCCCAAGATTAATCTACAAGTAAAAAACTTGAATATTGAATATTCTCTGACACTATAGTCACACATTTATGAGAGAAACTTCACTTTGCAATGCTGCAAGATCACACATACACGTCTGCCGTGTAGTGTGTGATGTTGCAGCCTTGCATGCATTGGAAAGTTATTTACTTTGCAATCGGATTTAGCAGTGACGAAATACTCCTGAGTTTAGCCCACAATCACTATCATGCACCTTAGAGACTTTGCCTCGGATTAAGCATATTCAGAAGAAAACACCAGAGTGATTTTCGATTGTTTATGGCATTAATTTCCGGGAATTGAAATTTCACACTTTCATCTAGGATTTCTTTTCTCGGTTATTAGCCTAACCCTTACCCTGGCTCCCTATTTTTTGGACACGTAAAATAGTCAATCTAAATATGTGGAAACACTTAGGAGAATTCAATTATAGACTACAGATGGGCTACATCTAAGAAACTATCCCATTAATTCCTCTCTAAAATCCCAGAGGCTGCAGGGCTCGCTGTCTGAACGTAATGCTGTTGTGTTCAGAACTTCATTGCAACCGCAGTGGAATAAATCTGGATGAAATCTAAACATATTTTATGAACTGGTGTGTATTAATAGCCTACTTCTCATCATTAACACTGAGTACAGATGTGGTGTGTAGTCCACGTGCAGGGTAACCTCGAGATAACCACGAATAAAATGTATGAATGTTAGGAGCAGTTTAGAGATGCGGCATAAATTGCCATGGCAACAGACCTCGGGTAACACCTATCCACCTTTCGTAGTACGGATTAACAGGGAAGTTACACCCGACGTCACAAAGTTACTCCTGAAGTCACCTGGATAAACCAATTACCCCACTTCGTATTACAGGCCACAGGTCTAGTCTGTCTTGCCTTTGGGTCCAATTCCTCTCTGAACTCAACGACAAACCTGACATGTGGATTGTCCACAATGGAAATTGTTCATCCTCTGGGGTGCATGAAATCGCTTGTGTAGCAATGAGGAATTTGGTTGATGGTGGTGCTTTTATAAAGGTCAGAGGGTCAATATAATCATTATCATCCTATGTGGACCATGAATAACCACAGAAAACGTAGATGAGGTAAAGATGAAAATCTGCCTGGCCACATCACCACCCTTAAGCCCTGCCACTATCAGGGCAAAAACAAGGTAAAGAAAGGTGAGAAACCCATATAGCTTTGACTAAAACTGTTTTTCTGTTGTTTAAAGTGATGCCAAGAAATGAGCTTGAAGGTCAATGTCAATTTAATTTGCTCATCTATCAAATCAAGTTAGTGATCAAAGTAAGGCTCTAGACTTACTCTAAAGTGTACATTTGGTTTCATCTCAAACAAACTGAATGATCAAACAAGCAGCAGCATGTTGCGTTTCACACCAGACCGAGCAGAACAATCCACCAGTCAACCTGAAAATCTAATTCTCAAATGTGTGGCGCTTGTAAACTGATTCCACGAAATTACATCTGACACATGAAACACATGAAGACTTCATACCTCTGCTACAGTGTAACTCCTCAACTCAGTTACAGACAACAGGTATCACGACAGCCACTGAGGCAACACTGAACCCAATGAACAGCACGCCACTGCTACTGGGAATTTAGCAAAACATTATTGCAAATTGCTGAGAAATCTTGCTTTTTATGTCTGTTTGATATGCAGTTTCTAAATACTACAATACCCATGAGCCTCAGCTGCTACAATGGAGAAGAAGACAGCTAGAGGTACAAATTAAGAATCAAATTAAGAATGCTTCATTGTAGCATTTGGGGACACAACACTGTGCCAAAGTCGCCAAATTAATCCAAACCTCACAAAGAATCTGAAAATGTTGTGATTTCACCGAGTCACAAGTTGTTATTAAGCATAATCTTTATCTGTTGCTCACTGATAGCCAATTAAACTGAATTACGGCGGGGATTGGGGGGGGTCTGACCCCCCTAATTAAGGCTTGGACCCCCCCAAAAGAGGCAAGAACAACCGTTCAGGGGGGTCTTTCTTACCTGTAATTGTAAATACTACATATATATATATATATATATATATATATATATATATATTTCCCGTATTCATGCCTTATATTTAAGAATCTTAAAATACGATTCCAGACACCCCAAAAATGGACCGTACCATTTCCTAACCTTTATGTTATTTGAACGTCTTGTCTGCCTCCATCACTTACAGTGACAACTGTTCCAGTCCAATCCACACCCATGCTGGTGGAGACTCTGTAAGTTAATGTCAGTAGTTTTCTATCTAGCTTCTTTAATACACTTAACTTTCCAACCGTCAGAGTTTTGTAAATAGCATTTCTTTTACTTAAAATGAGTCATCGGATGTTAGCCAGCTGATAGACAATCACATCATTTCATTACCATAGTGGTAATCCATATTTCTGATTGTCAGCTAACACTGGTGTTTAGGCATGGGCAGTGATATTGAGGATTAGCTATTGTAGAGAAACATTTTGACATAAATATATATAGTTCATTATTTCATTTTAAGTCTTTTGTGAGTCTTTTTACAATAAGCAGCCATATGTTTTCACTCTGGAATTTAGGAGTTTTAGCCAGATAAATGTTAAAATCCAGATTTGTTATTTCAAATGTATTCAGTTTCAGTTTTATTTATATAGCACCAATTCATAACAAAAGTCATCTCATTGCACTGTTTATATAGAGCAGGGGAGAGATCCAACAATTCCTAATTACCCAACAATGTATGACTACTGCTTTATTGAACCCAGATTACATTGCATTCACAGTCAAAAAGAGCAAGAGGAAAGGAGATATTTGCTAAAAGAAAGAGTAAGTTGAAACTTGGAATGATAAAAAATTAGGAATTAGAGATGATAATGCAGCCTGTATTTTATGGTTATGTCTTTGGTTCTGGTTCAGCATTGTGTGGGTCTGTGTTTGAGCGTTTTGATGGTCTGCTGTTGTGTGTTGCTCTAGAATACTTCGTGACCTCTGACTACAAAAGTTGTTGTGTGGTATGGGGCACCCATCAACTGGTGGAATGAATTAGATTTTTCATCTACGGACCGATGACATAAGTTAAATAAGTGAGGATATTGTAAGCATTGTAAGATTTTAGTTCACTGTTGCACGTACCTGCGCTGTACTGGGTTTCCTTTATGACCTGAAAAAAAGTTGACCCCCCATTGTATACAATTTTCACTGTATAATTTGAACCCTGGTTAACTTCAAAGAAAAGTTTTATGTCCATGGAAGTGCTCCATCTTTAATAGCAAGCTAACAAGCAAGCTAGTGGTTTTCTTTTTCACCAAGTGACTCTAATTTCTTTTCGGTGGGTTTGTGTGGTCCATGGTATCTGTAAACTGAAGCAAACTCGGTGACGCCGCAACTTAGATGTCAAACTGTTTTCATGAACCCTTGCTGTTCTATCAACAGTAGAAGTTTTTGTGCTATAGTTTGTTTCAGCTCAGGTGCTGTTTACATTTGTGCGCCTAGTGAAAAAACATCAAAGTTCTTCTTTTCCCCTCCGCTCCACTTTCAAGCAGCGTTCTGTGTGGAGCAGTGAGAGCACAGTGGCGCCCCGCTGACAGCACAGTGTTCAGAGCAGGCAGAGGACTGCCGCCATGTTACACGCTGAAACGTCCAATAAATGAGGTGGACTCACAGTCACCATAATGTCTCCATGCCTTTGGGAAAATAGCAGGCAGATGGCGTCCAGACACGTCCATATACACTAACACACAAACAAACGCACACACGCACACACACACACACACACACACACACACCACGTACTGATCTATTCATGAGTCTGGTCGTGCAGAGGCTGGCAAGATCACTGCTGACTGGACTGAAATGATGCTGATGCCTGCTGCTCACCTCACCTGACAAACACACACATACACACACGCACACACACACACAGAACAGTATCTCAGGGGAACACATTCAAATTGATTAGACCTGCAGCTATTTTTCTTCAGATGTCAATCCATCCCTGAATGATGCACATAGTTCCTCGTGACCCTCCTGCCTCCTCCACACACACACACACACACACACACACACACACACACACACACACACACACACACACCATATAGCAGTAAGTTTCTATATGATTCCATGGTAACTTTCACTATGGAAACTTTGACCTTCATCATCCTGAAAACATATATTTAGAATTAATGATGGTACTCAGGGAGACAGGCCTCATCGCGTGAGAAATAATGTCCCATTGAGACTGTTTACATCTGTGTGTGTGTGTGTGTGTGTGTGTGTGTGTGTGTGTGTGTGTGAGTGTGTGCATGTCTGTGTGTTTTCTTACATATACATTTATTAATTAAAAAAATAAAAAAGAGGGTAAATTAGTGTATGCACATGCACATATACACAGTATATCCTTCATGCAAATTAATGAGTAAGAGTGTGAGTGCACGCGTGTGTGTTGCTCTGACGGCCTGTGTATTCATGGGACCAGAAGTGAACAACAACATCTTATAATTAGACCGGGTCCAGGTCAGGTGACTCCTCACTGTGACTGGGAAACCTTCCTTTCCATTAACACCTCTGTGTGTGTGTGTGTGTGTGTGTGTGTGTGTGTGTGTGTGTAGGTGTGTGCCTGTTATCTCTGTGGGGGACAACAGCACAGAATGGAGTGGAAATGAAAGCAAGAAAAAGAAAAAAATGAAAGGAAGAAAGAAGGAAGGAAAGAAAGAAAGGCATCCTGTCAGCAGGTCCTTCATTAGTCAAAGGCTTTAGGTAACTGACTTGGAGGAGAGTGCAACCTGTGAAAAGGGAGAAAAGTGCACAGAAAGCCTCTGTGGACAAGTTCAATGCTTGTTAACATGAAAGGATAGCACAAGAGGGGGGGGGGGGGGGGGTTCTTCATAAATTTAATTCTACACTGATTTCAAGCCTTATTGTGAGGCGCTGTAGTTCCTCCCACACAGAACTCCTTTTCCTCAGATGACAACTGTTTAAATTAAGGCTTCCACATAGCCCACATAGAAAGGTTTCACAGAGTTTAAATGGATATTATTCATATAATCTCTGCCATCCCCCAGACGAGAAGTGACGTCACTGAGGCAGAACCATAAGGGCAGAGAACCTGCTATAAAAGACATGATTAATTCCTGAAAGTTTCCCTTTGCAGATAACTGATCCTTGTTCTTTTCTGTTTACATGACAATTTTGTACATGAATTTCTGAAATGTTTTATAACTTTCTGAAATGTTTTATAACTTTATAACACAGTAGGTCTAGTTTATCATTTCTGCATATTGGGTTAAACAGTGTTATGTCATTTGTGGTTTGACTGGTGCTCTTTCATCTTGTTGCGTCCATTATTTCTGCAATGGTTTTACAGGGCGCACCTTTACATTCACCAGGAGATTTAATGAAAGCTAAAAAGTAAAAAACTTGAAAAAAAGACAAAAGATAAGCTGCACTTTTGACACAAGCTTTTCATGATACAGCTTTAACCATGCAAAGACAGAGACAGAGAGAGATATCCTTTATATGTAGAGAGAGAAACCAGTGATCCCATCTGACACATATCACGTAACTGTCACGTGAATCCTCTCTCTCTGTTCCCTCTCTGTCAACCTGTTATATTAGTTGTGGCGGGCCTGCTGTGGACTTGTTGCTCACATGTTGCTCCCTGCTTCATTGCTGAAGAAAACATCAAAAGATATCAGTGCTCCAGGTTCTCTGATGCAAGGAGACAACCTCTATACACACAGTGTTACTTTATACCAATCCCATGAACGCTCAATGCTCACTCTCGACCTGTCAGTCTCAGTCACGCCACTCATCAGTATGTAATGTAATGTAAATGATGCATGCTATTCCTTCATAACGTTTCGACTTCTGTAACGCCTTGTTCACCTGCCTTAGCAAATCTGCTCTACTTCAATTCCAGTTTGTACCCTTAATTCTGCTTGTTTTATATATATTGTTTTCTTTGACTCGTTCAACGCCTCTTTCCCCCTTTCTACTTCATGTAAAGCACATCTGTTATGAGAAGTACTATATAAAACATAGTTTGCTTGCTTATTTGCTATAGATTTAAATTCATACATACACCTTTACACACATGCAGGGTAAATGGACTTTCAAGGATGTTCATACAATATATATACACAAAGTCAGTAAATTGTCTGTGACAGGTGGTCGATTAAATTATTTGCACTGTGCTTTCATCACAGGAGCTCTGCACACGCACACATGACGCTCACACTTTCAATCGATTCCTGTGCTGCAGACGACAGCAGATTGCTGAATTAGTAATTATAAATGATCTATAGTTGTATCATCTTTGGGTTATCCCAAGCAGGTTTCATGTCATTGGGAAATGCACTGCAGCACGTGTCCATGTTCATCTCATTCACAGCTCAGATGTGGTAGAGCTAGAATTCACATGTTTAGCCAT
Organism: Micropterus salmoides; assembly: GCF_014851395.1. Classification (NCBI taxonomy): domain Eukaryota; kingdom Metazoa; phylum Chordata; class Actinopteri; order Centrarchiformes; family Centrarchidae; genus Micropterus; species Micropterus salmoides. The sequence continues at coordinate 31,347,952 of NW_024044570.1, forward strand.
TTGCTAGCAGCATGGCTCTGTGTTTAGTGCTAATGTTAGCACGCTAATGCACTAAATGGTAAGCAATATACCTGCTTAACATCAGCATGTTAACATTGTCATTGTGAGCACGTTACCATGCTGGTCCTAGAATTTAGCTCGCTGACACATCCGTCGACTTGACACCTGTCAACGGATCCAGTGTGTTTCAACCTTAAGTACAGCTTCACAGGGCTTCTGGCATGGATCAGTTAATTAACAGATAGAAATATCCATGAAGTCTTGCGTTGTTCTGATTTAAGAGTACATTTTATTGTCATGAAGTGGTCTTAGAAGAGAAGCTCTGTGGACTACTAGAGTTCCTACTAAAAAATCAAATCAGCTATCGCTTAATATCTGAGCACATATAATAATCAGTACGTGAAGGCCTTATCCTACTTTCCCTTATTCCACCAAAAATATTATTAGCACTGTAAACAGCATGAAGAATTACTTTGTCACAATTGGGCCAATGCTGTATTTATACCAACAAGCCATCAGCACAGCTTTGTAAAATTTACTGCACTTGCAGACTGATCCAGCTCTGATCTTAATACGTTTGGTGCATTAGATAGCTGGCAGGAGTGAAATGTTTAATACCAACTAGGCAGACTTGCACAACTTTCCCTCTAAAGCAGAGATGAAATGAAATGAGTCTCAGAGTTTACGCAGCGCTTTTAAGTCTGTTAAAGCTTGTGATCAGTGATTAAATTGGCTTAAATAGCAGGGTGGTCTGAGCGTGTGCGTGTGTTCTCTGGTTTGATATAAATTGGTCAAATTGGAGCTTGTAGCGGTATTTTGCAATTTTCTCCCCTCACTCCTTTGCAGGGCAGGTACTCATAAAGGACCAATAATTGAAAGAAAGTATTTTATTCCATCAACCCTCTCCACCTCTGGGTGACCTGGGTGCTGTATTAAAGGTAAAGGACAGAGCAAAAAAGTATTGTAAATATTTTGGGTCTGCTGGCTGGTGACACGTGTCTGTAGGTGAACAAATATTCATTGATGCACCACACATTTGAGGTAATAGGTCACAGATGGAGTTTAATTGTAGGAGCAGCCAGAACACACAACACACATTCATCCTGCAGTGTAACATGGCTGTTTGTCCTCATTCTCCTCATGGGACGGCTAAATCCTTTGCACATGCTAATGAGCCAGAGTGACAGCCTCTTCTCCTATCAGAGCAAAGTGCTGATTCAGATCATCTCTGCACCAGAGGAGCACCAGACTTAACATCATAATATGATGTAATTACATAAGCATGGTAATCAAAGCCATTTTCCTCTTATGTGTGGAGAATAAGTCAACAGAAAAGCTAAAGAATTTCAGGTTAAAGTTAGCTTCTGAATGGTGTCATGGTTGCAGCATGCTAGGGTAACACTCAGCAGAACATCCGCTTCCACTTGACTGCCGCTGTAGTTGTTCCTCTGTGCTCCACAGCAACATTTCCTCAGAAAATCAATTCAGCTCCAAACCAGGTATGTAATTAGAACTGCTACAAGAGTTAACAAGGGGATTACCTGCTCACTGAACTAGCAAATACAAATAAGTACATTTTTACTGCTAACAAATGTTCTGAACTTATGAAAACTGGCTAAGGTGTAATTTTGCTAGTTTGCTAAAAGACAGACCTCCCGAACATGCTAATGGTGCTCCCACTGGGTTCCAGTAGCATTTAGCTAACAAGCGGACACACTTCAGGCACACAGTGAGTGGTTGCTGCTGTCCACAGTGTAGAGCGAATGAAGGCGGCTCACTGTGTTTCTTGGCTCTGAATCTTTGTACAAACCGGCTTAGTTCAGTCAATTGATTGGTTGCTGCTGTCAGTCAGTGTTTTTCAGAACAGAGGGCTGATATCTTCATTGCTGTGGCTCGTCCCCACCCCTTTCTGGTCCTCTCTACTGTTCTCCACTGAATTGACACTCCGCATTGCTACTGTTTGGTGCTCGTTGTGTAAAATAGGTGTTATTCACACCCATCACAACAGACCGAACTGTCTGCCTGCTGAACAAGACACCTTATCTCACTCCACTCTACCATAATGTAAAACACATTTTGTTATTCAGTCCCAATCAATGAATGCATTTCTTCTACTTCGTTCAACACAGTTGCACCACGACTGCAGGAACTTCTATCTAGCTTTAGTGTTTTGCAGCTATAAGACATATTGGTAAAAACTGTCGTCACTTTATCGTTGTATCCCATTAAACGTGTTGGAAATTTTGTCATAATTACTGCATCAATTCCTCTTTGTCAAGGTCATTTTGCAGTGATCTCAACCTTAGACAACTAAACTCTAAAGAGTTCATCCTTATGTCCAAGTGGACAACCTGCCAAATTTGAAGAAATTCCCTCAAGGCATTGCTGATATATCGTGTTCACAAGAGACATACGCACGGTCATCCTGAAAACATAATGCCTCTGCGATAGCTGTGGCCAACAGCCTTATGTTAAAAATTCCTCCATACTAAGACCCAGTCCACCAAGTCATTAATTTTCAATGGAGCGGCTTCACAAAGTGTCTCTTGATGACGTCACAGACAAGGGTTTCTGGTCCCTTTCACACAGAAAAGTTGAAATTGCTGAATTTACAGATGTAATGCTCCTGGTCTGGAGCCATTAATGTTGTGCTGCATTAGTACTGCAACATCTTCCAAACTCTCTGCTTTTACGCAGTGCTTCTCTCAGTTCACCAAGCAAATCTGCCGTGCTGAGGTTGTGTCCATCCTCTCTGTTCCAAAGAACAAGAAGCTGTTAGGATGCCAGTCAACAGACTAAGGTGAAGTGACTGCAGCGTGGTGCTGTAGTGTTCAGTGACTGCATGTTGCTGAGGGGTATACTGTGTCTCCACCAGGTGATACAGTATATGTCTGTGGCATTTGGATCAATAAGTGAGTGTAAACTGCTGGAGCAAGCGGTGGGAGGAAAAGCCTCTACCGCAGCACTGCTCCATGTTTCCCTTTTCTTTTGCTCATTCGTAATATTAATGTGTTCAATTATTTCTTAACTAATTATTGTACTGTATTATTATTTTTCTATTTATTCTTTAATTCATGTGCATACGCTTATTTATCCACAACAACATCTTGTACTGTATATCTTACTAACTATCACTGGATGAAATCCCAATTTGTTGTGGGATTTATGGAGTAAAAGCTGCGTAATAAGGCTCAGTCTTGGCTTTAAGTTGCTGGTGCATAGCCAATTACACTGACTGACTGCCAAACCTATATTTCCCACTGACAAACAAACATCGAGATTGTGATTAAGGTGGGTTGAAGCCCAGACAAGCTGACGCTACTGCTAACAAAGTTGGACGGATCAGAGAGGGTCTGAAATGAATACCAGCCGATACTGGTGGATTTTGGCATAGTGACTGTCTCAATCAGCTACTCTGGCAGATAATCAACTAACAAGCTGAATGTGTGTAAGGGGGCTTTCACACCTGAAAGTCCGCATCAAGGTCTGAACAAAAGGTTATGTTTTGATACATTTTGATACATTTGTTCGATTTCACACTGCATTTATGTGACTGCACTAAAGGACTTCACATGACAGACTTGCGTCCTGTCGTCATTATCTGTGTGGGCTGCGTGTACCTATACTTGACACTGATTGGTTTGTAAACAGTTCCATGGGTAGCTTTAACAAGAATAAAAGAATGAGGGATGAACAGATGCATGTCGTTGACACTATATTATTATTATGGCATTACTACCGGCAGCACCAACTAGACTATAGCCTACTCAAGGCTCGTTCAAATTCGCCGAATAAACGTTCTCATTGTGTGAACATTATATCGTCACCGCTGGGCAGGAAAGGAGGAGAAGACAGCAAGCAATCCTTCTGCATCTCTGTTCGAGGAGAGACCAAAGACGTAAGTGGTAGTTTGCTTCAATAATGGCCGTCTGTATCAAAAGATGAGCTGTCACGGGAGATTTGTAATTGTGTCCTCATTTCAATGCATTTCTCCGTGAGAAGTCTGAAAGTCTGGACCAAACGAGGTAGGTGTGAAAGCCCCCCTTAATGATCGAAGGTACCCATAAATTTATGATGGCTGATTAAAAAGACTAGTTTCCCCCAGAGCATTTGATTTACTAATTGCTGTCAGGATGTAAAGGGAATTTCAACAAATAAAATAAAAATCTATAGCTAAATACAGACGAATCTTGAACTCGTTCCTACCAGAAGCCTAATACCTAAGATAGATGACAGAAAGTAACGTTAGCTTACAAATGTTACTAACGTTAGCTTAGCTTAATAAATGTCACTGTCCTGGCCTGCATGTTCTCATGGTCCCAGCTGTTTTGTTGTCGCTTCTTATTCTTATCATAATTTTCAGTGGGATTGTAGATTAATTTAGTCCATAAATCTGTTTCCTTGGGTTTTTCTCCCAAGAATCTGTAACATTAGCATTACTGGCTGAGACACTGTTACAGAAAAAGATGCTCCTTATTAACAGGTCAGATGGCTAACTCAACTTCTGAAGAAGAGATATTTTGGGGCAGTGGAGGATAATGTTTTATAAATTAGACGCTACAATTTCTTATTTTTTAGATACATCCAGGTTGTTGGATACGACCTTGCTTTCAAACAGTAATCAGTTTTCAATTTGTCATTCATTGATGGAAATTACAACATTGTTAGCCTGTTGTTACTGCTAACTGTGATGTAAAGAGTGAACTAACAGTATTGTAGATTTAGCTCAGCCTGAAATAGAAATAGATGCCAAATAGTATTCCACAAATAAAACCTGGGGATAAAAATGTAAGTTTCGGTGGGTTTACCCTCCACTAAATCCCCAGTGCTGTTCTCCATCATTTCATCACACTGAGTGGCACGTAACATAGCCTTATAAAGTTGGACAGGAACACATCACATTTTCCACATTTTTTTGGAAATATGCCAAGTTACATTGATGAATATGTATAAGTCTCCGTTTGAACCGCCGCAGCACATGTGTAAAGTGAATTCCTCCAGAGACCGACTCTGATGGGTACAACCTCGCTCTCACACAAGACGATCTAACAGCGGCAATCCTCTGAGTGGGAGTGACTGATGCACTTATCCGAGAAACAGAAAAAGAAAGAGAGGAAGCTGGGAAGAATTTTAAGAGAGGGCAAAAAAAAAAGGGAGAAAAGTTAGAGGAGGCTCTGGGGAAAGTTGGGCCGATGGAGTGAGAAATAAAAGCTGCTGAGGAGAGAGTCAAAGAGGGGGCCGTAGTAGTGGTGGAGGTGAAGAAGAAGAAGAAGAAGTGGGGATAAGAGGACACCTTGAGAAGGAGAAAGAACAGGAGTGAATGGCAAGAGTGTGGAGGCAAAATGCAACCACTCAAATCAGGTAAGTTTTCTGCCTGGAATTTAGTTAAACTTAACTGTTGAAACTATGAGGGGAAGGAAGGGGGGAAAGTGCAGAAAGAAAGAGAGAAAGTAGATAAAGAAGTGAAGGAGACAGAGAGAGCAACGGGAGAGATGGAGATGGACAGAAAGACACAAAAAATGAGACAGACAAAGTCGTTCTGCTATGGTAAATATCTGTCAGTCTCTCCTTTAAAACAAAAGAAGGCAGTGATGTGTGGCCATGATTGTTCTTGGTGATTTCCCTACTGGTCTTTCTCTCTCTCTCACACACACACACACACACACACACACAGACAGTGACACACACTCCTGCCTCAGTTTTAGTCCCCTCAGAGAAACACTGGGGTGATTAAAAGGACATTTGAACAAATGGTGTGTGTTGAGGAATATCTGTTCACCTTTGAAAAAGTGTGTGTGTGTGTGTGTGTCCCTTGCCGTGTACACACACACACACACATACCTCAGTGACTGCTGTACCTCAGGAGGTGGAGGATCTAATCATTTTGGCAGGAAGCTTTTAACATCAGCGCCAGTGTTTTATTCAGGCGACTTGTTCACATCAGCCCCTCTGTGTCAGGGCAGGGCCTGACAATAAAACAAACGCACCTAGCCACTGGAGACGAGTAAAGAAGAAGTTTTCCTCCAAAATCACATAAAAGCTGCTGCTGTTTCTCGGCAAAAGTTCATCTCATCATTGAATATGGATGATATTTGAAGCTTAAACAGTAAAAACATTTTGGATTGAAATTGATAAAATTTAACTGATGCATTGAAGCCCCCACTTTTTCACTTTTTGGACCTCACAACCCTCATTTTCTTGTCCTCTGACTTTGGCCAGTATAGACCCAGCTGCCAGGTAATTAAAATCAAATTAGAGTGAACTTTCTCTCCAATTCACTCCAGCCATTTTCAGTTGTCCCGCCTGATGTCTCTGTCAGCTCCGTGGGTGTTTAACTGCAACCTGCTGAGCAATAAACTTGATTCCTAACGGTAACGTTACGAAAAGTAAAATAAAAATCAGGAGAAAATTACAAACTTGTTGTGACTCTGGGAAGTCCATTTGGCATGACCCTAGTCTGACTCACAGGAAGTAGGCTGTGGGTATAAGCCTGCCATTGGCCGACTATTTTGATTCGTCTCCCCTTCCGCTATCCTCCGACATTGTTTTGCAAGGTCTGTGTTTTTCCCCAATACCAGATGGGTTCAGCCAGACGTTTCTCCAGTGCTGGCACAGGGCTTAGACAAAGTGTGGCCAAGGGCGGAATGGCTATTTGGAGTACCGAGAGAATTTCCAGCAGCCACTGGACAATTGGGCCGATAAACTACAAAAATTGGTAACTGGCCGAGATGGGGGTTGGCTGGGCAGTTTTAATATGATTGGCTATGTCAATCAATCACACATTCCACTTCAGAACATAATAACACGGTTGAAATACGGACCGAACCCTTTGCCCGGTTATTTGTGCTTCAAATAACATGGATAAAAAACATGAAACGAAACGCAAAGGTGGTGCTGAAAAGTTGAGGGACAAAAAAAAGAAGTTGCTTCAGGCAGGTGCAGCAGAGACAGCAGTAAGGATGCTGGTGGCCCCAGTACTAGCACTGACATGAGTAAACATGAGACAGACAGACAGCAGAGATGATAACAAAACAGAGTCAAAGCCTGCAGAGTTCCCAGATCCCAGGCAAAGCACCGACATCATGGTAAGAGTGATGATGATATGGCTTATTTGGCTAGGCTGCTTTTTAGCTAACGTTGTCTAACGGTAGTCGGCCCCTGACTAGTACGACTGGGACTAGTATACTAATAAAGGTATATTACAATCCAAACATTATGTGCTAATATTAAATACTAGCATTTTAATATTTTACTGATAGTGTTATGTTTAAGTGGTAAACTAACATAGTATCCTAATCCTAATTACTCATCTTGGCTGAGGATGATCCTCAGGGCCCTCTAAATGTGTATTTTTGAGAGGTTTTTTTTGTAAAGAACACTAATAGAAAATGGCTGCCCTACAGCGAAAAGAGACAAATTGTATTGCATCAATGATCTATTAATATTAAATCAGATTCATTGTATGTACAATATAATTTTTTTTTTGTACTCAAGGGCTCAGCTGAGGTGATCAATATCCTTGAGGAGAGCTGGGTAGGTGTTTCTAGTTTTAAACATATATTTTAATAGCTCTTTTTGTGATGTACTGTACTTGCATAAAATGCTCAAGAATGCAGGAATAAAGGTCTCTAAAGACCTAGAGCCCCCGACAAATGCTTTGTCCGGAGAGTGGGCTGTCCAGGGACAAATTCCCCGACCATTCTTTTGCTGCTGGTTTGGCTGTGCGAGACTTAAACAGAATCACCAGTTTAGCAGGATTTTTGTTTTTCATTCCTTTATGCCAAACCCTAAGATAATTACCTTGTTTCTAATCGGATGTCTGTGGCCATTTCTAAATCTACTCAAATCTCATGCAAATGTAGTCGTGCTCTAAAAATAATTTTCACAGTTTCTGTTAATATTATGCACAGCTACAATGTGTGCTTTATTCATAAGTGCCCAAAAAGCATTATGAGGTGTTGTGAGCAAGAACACACAACATTATGTAACAGTCTATCAGAGAGCAATGAAATGGCACAAATACTGCTCCAGACTGCACTGCACAGAGAGGAAACCTCATCTGTTGCTACACAGAACTGATTTAATTTATGTGACAGCTACGCAAAGTGGCTTTTCGCATTAAAAGTGAGTATGATGAGCCTCTGTCATTTTCAAAACAAATACCGAAGTATAAATCTGTAACTTTCATAATGTTCAAACAGCAAACGTGACAGAGCATCTAGTAGCATTGCTGTGGTGATGGTGTTTTATCTTAGTTAAAATATCCTCAACTAACCAGGCAATGTCCATATATTTATCTTTTATATTTTATATTTATCTTTTATCACTTTAGCTGGAGTTTTTTGCTTGATGTAAAGTAAACTGTGACATAAGTTTGGATTTGATGCTAGACTGATGGGTTGGATGTGAATATGCCGTGTCCTGCATTAATTATATTCCCAACAGTAAATGCGTTTGAATTCTTTCGTTTACTTTGTGATACAAAGCGAACGCTGGCCTCAAATGTATTAATCGAACTGGAGTTACATCCATTACTTACTTACTTCCATTTCGCTTTATCATATTACTGAACAGGAGACTATTTGCCACTGTGAGCAGCACAAAGTCTTCTTCTACTTGCTTATAGCTGTCTCCAATGGTATCAGAAACGTGTAGGAGAGATCACAAGCAGCCAAAGCTGACCAATCATAGTTATTGGGGTCTTGTTTTGGGGACCGTGTCCTCCAGATCTTCATGGGTATTTTCTAAGTATTACCAAGCCAGATGGGATTTGTAATCCCTCCACCATGTTCTGGGTCTGTGCCAAGGTTTTCTTCCGGTTGGATGTGCCTGGAATACCTGCACAAGGATGTGTCTAGGAGGCTGCCTCAACATGAAGGAGCATCTGTTTTTCAGGGAGCTCCCTTTCAGATGTTTGAGTTCCTCACCCTGTCCTAAAGGCTGAGGGAACTCGTTTGTGATTGCTTGTATTCACAATCACATTTGTACCCTCACTACCTAAACCTTGGTGCGATGATTTTTGTAGACTGACTGGAAAATTAAGAGCTTCTTCTGCAGACACTACCATAGCCCAGTAAAACATCTACATCACTGCTAACACTGCACCAGTAGGCTTGCCAGGCTTCATCCTAGCCTAACTCCGAGATTCTTAAAGGGGCTAACCCACTGACGTGGAGGAACAGGCAAAATTAACACAAAACATGTTTTACTTATAGCACTGACTTAGAATGTGACGAGCAAATCTTACCACTGTGCCTCCAGCATGATGTAGAGACACAGCAAAGTGCAGTAAAGTAGGGTTACAGGCATCGTGCAAACTAAGGCTATCGGGGGCTCCTGTAGTGTACACAGTAGGCTACTTCCAAAGCAGAATAAACCTATATCAGTTATTTTTTGGGGACTACTGGGTACTTTACAGTCCAAGTAGCTTTACGACACTACACAGTTAAACATCACATAGGCCATGAAAAAATAATAAATTGCGTGAAAACATCTTAAAACAAGTTCATGTTTTGTCAGAACCTTTTCTAAAATGATCTTCCCACTAAAAAGTCAACGTGTGTAGTTCCAGCACAGTTGCTTTCCTGTTAATGAATTTGTTTGTTTAAAGCTGCATTAACCAATGTTTTTATATGAACAATACGTCAAATGATTAAAGGCAGGGTAGATAAGTTTGAGAAACTAGCAAGAAAATGCTGGATTTTGAAAGTATACAACAGAGAAACTAAAACCCCCTCCCTTCCGGGCTCCATCCAAAGCCACACCCCCAAAAACACATGAAAGCCTACAGTCTATAGTGTACACGCGTTGCTGACACCACTGTAGGACGAGCACAGTGTGACGAGCGGAGAGGAGCGGCTCACATCAGTGGTAAGAAAACATCTAACTTTATTATTATGAAAATGAACAACTAACCCGGCTGTTAGTACTCACTCTCTAGCTAACATGTTATTATTGGATAGGTTTAAAAAGACTTTGATTCAGTAACGAGCTGGCTAGCTAACTGTTAGCAACAGGTAGCTGTGCTAACAGCTGCGGTAACTTTGGGCAAAGCTAAAAACAGGCTGATACACATTTTCCTGTTACCATCAGTTACACTACACAAATGTGAATTTCATGTTAGACTCATAACATGTACGTTGTTTTGTATGTTAGAGCTTCCACAGTGACAGCATTATTGTCTCTGATGAGGACTGCACTCCAGAGCCAAGCACAGACCGGGACAGGCCCGGGGTCGAGGTTAACATAAGTTAGCTAACATTTCCCCTCTCCTTCAGACTGCGCAGCTGAGCAGGAAAAGCTTCTACAGCAGCTAGATAGCTGCCTGCAGCTCTGTCCTGTTCAGACTGATTAAATTATTTTTAAATTGTTTTCAGTCTGAAAAAGTGGTTTTGGAAAAGAAAGGACGGTGGCGACTGGAGGAGCTGAGGTTAGTAAAGCTAATTAGTGATGCAAACTAGTCCTTTTAAGCTAATGAGGAGATGTTTCTTTTTGGATTTTAACGTGCAAATAAAATGCACCTCAGAAGGGAGGAGGTTTGTCATGTTGCCTATTTTTTATATTAAAGTCTACAGATAAATGTCAGAAGCTGTAAAATGAAAACACAAAAGGCAAACATGAACAGTCGTATCTATAATGATTCTGAGGTCATATTAACAGGGTTTTAGGGGTGATGCCCAAAACATGCTGTGCCATCAATGCAAAATCACTGTGGTTGTAGTTCCTCCAGCAGACTGATCTTTGGGTTTTGTTTATTTATTATCTGCTCTAGCTTTTCCAACTATTCGTTCAGAGATATGGTGAAAATAATGGCCCAAGATGATGTTACATATTTTTCAATGGAAAACATAAAATTTTCTTGGGGGAGCACCCCCAAACCCCCCAACCAACACCAACACATTCATCTAAAGCTCACATTAAACTGGGAAAACACTGCAGTTTTAAGCAACTCCAAGGTGCATCGCATGCTCATGGACATAAAAGCAATGTTGCTGAGACATGTTGTGTTGGGTTTTATATTCAGACAGTTTGTCCTGCCCCCACTGCTGAAAAAAATCCTAGAGGAAACACTGCACAATCACCTCTCTAACATGATTACCACATTTCTAAACAAACCATATTACTTTTTGTTGTACATTTTGCTGTATCTAGCAATACAATTGCGGCAGGGACACCTGACATCAGTTCTCCTGGTTCTGCTTCTAGGCACCTCCTCAGTAGTAGACAACCATTAGAGCAGGATGGCACTCCGGCACTCCAGGTCTGCGATGTAACTGTAGTCCTTCTCCACCTTCAATGAGTACAAGCTCCACTTCCTGGACTTTTTACTGTACACCTTGCTGTACCTGATAATATAGCAAGGAGTAACAGCTCAGTGAAAAGTTTGTGACTCCTGACATTGTTCTCTTATACAGTAATTAGCATTTCCAAAATGCAATGAAAACAATAAATCTGCACTATCTATCGGTATTCCTGAGACTATTTAATATTTTTGACTCATCTTTTGATTAAAATGCATAGGAGTAATAAAAAGGCAACATACTGAATTGTGTCATCAGCTTTTCTCCTGGCTGGACTGTGGACAAGGTGGTTGTAATCCAGACCAGTCAGATACTGGTGAAGTACAGGGTTACGGAAGACTCCAAATCTGCAGGTGACCTGAGGGCACAGTAGAAATAAAATATACAGTATATTTTTACTTCTGGTAAATTAAGTAATGGCATAACTGCACCAACTACAGCAAAATGTTTTCACACAGTAGGTTTAGCTATATACACTGACAAACTATATAATAAGTAGCTTATATACCAGAAACAGAGAAACTTGGCCACCTTCAGCCAGCGTTGTTTTGTACACTATCGTTGATATGTCTTTCTCAAAACTACAAAAACACAGCTACATCACCACATTTGTAAAATTTCTTGTTCAAAGATATAACAGAGTAACATTCAGTCAAACAACGCTTGCAGACACAAGATGATATTAAACAAACAAACATTAGATACAAGGTAGACTTAGGTGGTGAATAACTAAACCGGCACAGTCTCCACCTACATTGTCTTACCTAATGTTAGCATCTACAAAGTTCTCAAAGACCGCTCTCAGTCGCGCTACTGTTTTACAACTCAGCTGCAGCTACACCAGCCTGCACTCATAGCAACCGTTAGCTGTATGCTAAGAAGGTAGCTACGTTGGCTAGCGATAAAAGTAACAAATTACCGTCAAAATGATAAAAGTCCGATTACCTGTCCAGCAGAAATGAAGCGACCAGGGTGTAACTTTTCAGCCCCTTGGGATACCAACAGCGACGCAGATATTACCTCCGGTCTGACCGCTTCGCTTAGTCAGGTCTGAGCGAGCTGACCGAGTGCGCGCATGTGGGCAGCTCCTCTGGTAGCAGGGCTGGTAGCCATGGCAGCAAGGGAGAGTGACAGTCAGCCAGCCAATCAGTGCATTCGCTCCGAATGCAACAAGTGGCTGTGTTTACTGCAGCGCTGAGAGGACTACAGACAGCCGATTTGTATACTATCTTTTTCAGAGCACCTAACTTTTTAATATGTATTGGTGTATATAGACATTTTCAACCAATATGACAAAAAGTGTTTTAGAAAAAACTTGCCTACCTTGCCTTTAAGTGGAACATGGAAGATGCCACTCGACTCGAATTCACACCCGACTTTTTAGCTCATCGTTTTGTTTTGTTTTTGTTCGCAACAGCAGTTGTTTTCATTGAAAAAGCCATGAAAACCTCACTGTACACTACCTGCGCCTACCTACAGATGAAATGAGCTACTAGCTGGTGAACATAATGAAGCATTTGTTTCAAAGAACAATGGACAATAGTTTGGGCATGACTCACAGTAAATGGTAATGTTGCTGTCTGCTTGATGTGTAAATAAAACACAGGTTGCTAACATGTTAGCCACGTCACCTTTATAAAGGTGATCATTAACCTGCGAAACCCCCAAATTTTATTTTGAGGTTAGTGTTTAGTATGGAAGCCTGAGACCTTCTGTATTTCACACCCTAGTGATGTCACTTATTCACACCCTATGAATTACTATTACCTGACCTATGAATCACAGCTGATCTGTTAGCAGCTCCATTCAAGAATGTTTTTGAAGGAAGCGATTTACATTAATTAGATTAACATTACTGAAAACTTGCCTCGCCCCTGCTTGTACCTGTGACCTTACTAATCCTCCTCCCATGCTATACATTACAGCAGCCTTTCTCAGCCTTTCAATGAACGTCTCCTCGTAGTGATCACACAACACAGGTCCTTACCAGGTCACCATCTTTATAGTCATTACAGCCACAGAGTATTGATTTACAGTAAGTTAACATGTTTGAGGAAACAGATACTGGTTCCTAATTAAAAAGACTATAGATCACAGTGCTAGATTGTGTCCGCTGATGATGAGGAGTCGCAGTAACCTTCGCACTTTCATTTGATTATTTAAAGTAATTTATGACTGACCAAGTGAGACAGAATGGATCACGGTGCCACATGTGAAACTGTAACAATTTCAGTCATTTTCTTAACTAGTTGTGATATTGCGCATATGTCCTACTGGAGTGCCCTTTGGCAGGGCACCCTGCAACCTCTCTCCAGGCACAGAGCTGTCCACAGCGATGCCAGCAGCAGATGGGCTAATGGAGTGACTCCCGCTTTGCTATGGAAATGAATCTGACCTACAAGAATGTGAATCTGATAATACCCACATACATTCACATTCAACACACACACAAATGATGTTCACAGATGTGCACCATAGGCCTCTGGCCACCAGTCGGTGCATTATTCAGCCTAAAAGCTTGTTAAGCAGAGCGCACAACGGAGCTGTAATAAAAGATTTATGTGTAAAAAACAGTTTAGTTAGCTTGTGTTATGTAAAGCAATAAAACAGTGGTTGAAAGATGGGAATATAAAGGCAGAAAGAGAGAGAAGACACACCAACAAGGAGCAGAAGAATATGAGAATGAGTGACAATGAAAAACAAGAGAAGAAAGAGGCAGAGAAAACCAGAGAATGAAAAAGTTGGAGGAGTAAAAGCAAAGCTACTAGACAGATCAAGATAGAGTGAGTGAGAGATCTCAGATGAATTAATGAAGTTCTCCCTGAGGCACGAGCTAACATCTCCACATGAGACACAAGTTACAACCTCTCCAGACCAAACACAAGTCAGGAGCAGAACACAGCGCATTACAGCACAGAGACAAACAGCAGCTACACATGCAGCAGTGAGACCAGACTAGACTGATGACACAATCTTGATCATTGTAGCATGATGCTGCTCTCAGATGAAAAACATACTTTTCAGGCAAAACAAGGTGGTAAAAATGGTGCTCACAAGATTTTTTTGTTTTTTTTTATTGTTTTATAAATTATTTAAAAACAAAAAGTTTGCATGGTTCAGCCCTGCAAATGCAAATCACACACAGACCATTTTCAAAGCACCTAACTTATTTCTTTCCATTGGTTGGTAATCAATTAATGGTTCCAATCACAACTACAGTATTAAAATCCATCCATTCATCTTCAAACCTCCCTTTCCCGAGCCACTTTAACCAGCTCTATCTGGGGGATCCCAAGGCATTCCCAGGTCAGTGTAGAAATATAATCTCTCCACAGTCCTGGGTCTTCCCTGAGGCCTCCCCCCCAGCTGGATGTGCCTGGAACCTCTCCTTAGAGAGGCGCTCAGGGGGCATCCTCATCAGACCACCTCAACTGGCTCCTTTTGACGCAGAAGAGAAGCGGCTCTGAGCTTCTCATCCACTCTCCAAGGGAGACGCCATCCATCCTCCTGAGAAAACCCATTTCAGCCACTGAACTCTTGTACGATCTTTCGGTCATGACCCCATAGGTGAGGGTAGGTAACAAAAATTGACCAGTAGATCAAGAGTTTTGCCTTCCGGCTCAGCTCTCTTTTCATAACAATACTGCCTGTGCTGCTCTGATTCCGGCCAACGTATCACTCCATTTTCCCCTCACTTGCGAACGCAACCCGAGGTACTTGAACTCCTTCAGTATTAGTATCAATTAGTAGTAGTAGTATGAAAATCAACATAGATAAATGGCAATAACAATGCTATTTACTTGGCATTATTATTATTTGCCTGCTACTATTAGTATAGCTACTACTAATACTACTACTAGGCCTACTACTATACTACTACTATTTGTACAGCTGCCCCGAGGCCAATAAATCAAAAATAAATCTATTGCCGCTTTTAGCAAACCTGGATGACATGAGATGGTTAATATGAATCTTAGTTTCATGAATTAAAAAAAAAGGTTCCTAACATGACATGATAATGACATTATTTTGATTATAAGTAATATGTTTGAATCCTAACTTTTTTACAGTTGCATTTGAGTCCCCTTAATTATTAATGTGATTTTATGATTGCTTTGATTTTGTTTTTAACACTTTTTTACTTTACTTTACTTTATTTTCCTTTTAAAGGTGGAGTAAGCAATTCTGAAGAAATCCATCATCATGACAAATACCATGATATCAAGCGAACAACGACACCTATAGTTATGTAACTAACGTTAGCGAACAAAACGGACAGGAGATATTCACTGAATTTGACAAAAACACGTGTATTGGATTCTCCTTCATTTGTTTCCTTCCATCTTCCACCCTCTACCTCCTCCCTCCCTCTCTCCTTAAATTCAGAGTAAATGAACTGCGTGGTCCCATTGATCCAGCAGCTCATACATGCATGCATATGTAGAGAAAAACGCAGCCACTTTCACACACACACACACACACACAGCGCTCCCCTTTGAAGAAGACAAAGTGGGAGGTATATCGCGGTGGACGGAGCCACTGACCGCACCCCCTGGTGAGTTAATGAGCCTTTATTGACCTCAGCACCTGAAGCTGCTGCTGTAACTTATCACTGTTAGCACCTCGCTCCCCTGACGCACAACACACAGGGGAGCACGCACAGACAAGCAAACACACACACACACACACTACTGTCTGTTTGTGTGTGTAAAGATCCATTGGAGACACAGGAACACACGCACCTTCAGCTCTCAGTGTGTAAACCTACAGCGTCTCCCGGGATACAAAAACACAGACAACCTCACAAATAGGGCTTTAAACACGTACCATAGTTTGTACTTTAAGTTACAAACAAAGATGACATGCCTTTCACATCATTTGGATCCTTTCAGATCAGTTAAGAGTGATGATGCTTGGTTGATTTACCGTCCGAAATCACCCCCCATTTACTATATACATATATGCACTGTATTTACTCTCTGCCTTTTTATTAAAGTGTCCAATTCTAAGTGTGTAAATGTATCCTCTGTATAGGGCCCTCAAAAATTCCTCCGGGTGTCGCTAATAACATTCATGATGGCTGTGTATTCAGTGTGACAGTGGCTCATTATATACAATACCAGTAACCTGAAACTGAAGCAGCTACATGGAATTCAGCCACCAGTGACTTTTATTATTTACAGTGGATAGAAAAAGTCTACACACCCCTGTTAAAATGCCAGGTTCTTATGATGTAAAATAACGAGACAAAGATAAATCATGTCAGAACTTTTTCCACCTTTAATGTGACGTATAATGTGAACAATTCAATTGAAAAACAAACTGAAATCTTTGAGGGGGAAAAATGAAAAATAAAAACCTTACAATAACCTGTGTGTACACCCTCTTATAACTGGGGATGTGGCTGTGTTCAGAATTAACCAATCACATTCAAACTCAGGTTAACTAGAAGTCATTACACACCTGCCATCATTTAGAGTGACTCTGCATTAATCACAAATAAAGTTCAGCTGTTCTCATTGAGATCTTATTGTTGAAAGACATAAGTCAGGAGACAGGTACAAAAGAATTTCCAAAGCATTAGATATACCCTGGAACACAGTGAAGACAGTCATCATCAAGTGGAGAAAATATGGCACAACAGTGACTTTAGCAAGAACTGGATGTCCCTCCAAAATTGATGAAAAGATGAAAAGAAAACTGGTCAGGGAGGCTTCCAAGAGGCCTACAGCAACATTAAAGGAACTGCAGGAATTAATTAAAAAGTACTGGCTGTGTGGTACATGTGACAACTATCTCCCGTATTCTTCATCTGAATGGGCTATGGGGTAGGGTGGCAAGACGGAAGCCTTTTCTTACAAAGAAAAACATCCAAGCCCGGCTGAAGTTTGCAAAAACAACCATCAAGTCTCCCAAAAGCATGTGGGACAATGTGTTATGGACTGATGAAACCAAGGTAGAATTTTTGGACATAATTCCAAAAGGTATGTTTGGTGCAAAAACAACACTGCACATCACCCAAGGAACAGCATAGCCACAGTGAAGCATGGTGGTGGCAGCATCATGCTTCGGGGCTGTTTTTCTTCAGCTGGAACCGGGCCTTAGTCAGGGTGGAGGGAATTATGAACAGTTCCAAATACCAGGCAATTTTGACACACAACCTTCAGGCGTCGGTTAGAAAGCTGAAGAGGGAGTTCACCTTTCAGCATGACAACGACCCAAAGCACACATCCAAATCCACAAAGCATGGCTTCACCAGAAGAAGATCAATGTTTTGGAACGGCCCAGCCAGAGCCCAGACCTGAATCCAATTGAACATCTGTGGGGTGAGCTGAAGAGGGCTGAGCACAGGCGATGTCCTCGCAATCTGACAGTTTTGGAGTACTTTTGCAAAGAAGAGTGGTCAAATATTGCCACATCAAGATGTGCCATGCTAATAGACTCGTACCCAAAAAGACTGACTGCTGTAATAAAATGTAAAGGCGCTTCAACAAAGTATTAGTCGAAGTGTGTGCACACTTATGCAACCAGGTTATTTGAGGGATTTTATTTTTCATTTTTCCCCCTCAAAGATTTCAATTTGTTTTTCAATTGAATTGTTCACATTAAAGGTGGAAAAAGATCTGACATGATTTCTTTGTCTCATTATTTTACATTATAAGAACCTGGCATTTTAACAGGGGTGTGTAGACTGTTTCTATCCACTGGATACCTGTGCTTTTCCTACTGTGACATGTCAGAATATCTCCTGTGGACAAGTCTGTCTTGCAAGATACTATGAGCGCCCCATATCATAAACTCTGTTTCTCTCCTGTCAAGGCTGCCGTACACCTTTGCATTCAAGCCACAGCTACCTATGCCTGTGTCCTGTCACAGCACTGTCCTGGAAATCTGTCCATGATCTTGACCAACTGAACTGCCTACCTCCCTTGCCCCATGGGACTTGGTTGCCTGTTCTGACTGCTCCCATGTTGCCTGATGTAAGCCTGTTCTCAACCAGCAATTCCTAGTCCTTTAAATTGTACCTACCCAGTGTCAGTTGACCTGTGAACGGCACAGCTATTGTTTGTTTTACAATTGCATACAAAGTCAGGATTTAACACTTTCTTCATGTCTTGAAGCAGACAGAGACAAACAGCAGTGTATCACAAGCAAAAGCACAATCTAGATCTTTGGTTTACATGGCAACAAACACAGGAGTAACAACATACTCCTGCTGACTGAAAGCGGCGACACAGCGATTTTTCTGCTTCAGACCCGCGTCTTCATCTTCACACATCGATTCAAGTGAAGTCAGTTTCATTTATGCAGTCCGCCACAAATCATCTCTCAAAGGACAGCAGCTCAGGGTGAGAATGATCTGTTTAAACAGTGTGTTTTACTGAGGATTCATGATCGTTTTCGGTTTTCGTTTAGTTTCTTTAGGTTTGCTGCCATTGAAAAGTGAATTAAAACATGTAGCACTAAAAAGATAAAAGATGTTCTCTTTGTAACGGACTCGTTGGGTCTGAACCTGTATTCCCGTTAGGCCACATCCACTCACACACACACACCAACAGGAAAAATGTACACAATATGGAAATCTCCACTTCCTCTCCCAGGGCCTGAACGTGTTGTGTGTTATATATCTAGAAATAAGTTAATGTACGTGTGTGTGTGTGTGTGTGTGTGTATTAATTATTGCACATGAATCTGTGTATATGTTTCTGTTACTCAACTATAAAATTAGGTTTGTGTGTGTATGATAACCTGAGAATGAGTTGGTAAGTGTTTATTTTCTTTTACATTTCAGAGCAGAGTGATTAAGAGTGAACTGGTGCCTGTGCCACTTAATCAACATATTTGCATGTCTGTGTATTTACAGCTGTGTGTGTATGTGTTTCTCAGTATGTATGAATGTCTGTATTGATTCTTGTATCGCCTGACTTTTAGCTGCTTTGGCTGGTCAGCAGATTTCTTTAGACTCTGCTGACCATGCTGATTGTTTGAAAGAGCATTTTTTACCCTAACATAATGTGACTGTGTAGATTCTTTATGTGATTACAGCAGTTAATTTATTGTGACGGCAATGGCTCTTGTTTATAGTAAACTGAAAATTCCAGTGCAGTCTTGTCTCAGTGTTGCTTTCAGGTCCTTCACTCTGCATCCCAACCTTGCAGACAGCTGTTATGATCCTTAAAGGTTCTGAATAAGAGAACATAAATGAATATATAATTTAGCAGCAAACAACTATGTAAAGATATAGTTGTGTAATGGCATTCTGTGTAGAGAATGACATCACTGTGCTTTTTATACAGTGAGTCGTGCATGTGAGTCCCTCCGAGTGAAACGGTTCATCTGCGAGGACAGCGATATAATGGCTGTTGCTTTGCTCATCTAATTAAGGATTTATTGCAACCAAACTAGAGTTGGTGATTGTAGGAACAGTTTTAGTGGATGTATTTTGGCTGGCTTATTTGTCCCCAGTGGAAGCGAATGTCACACACAGCTCCTTCAAGATTTCCATGTTCACTCTCTTTCCACCGTGTCAGAGCTGTATTAAGTGACTACTAATGCGAAGGGAATGCAGTCACTGCTTCACATTAAAAGTTTTTAACTAGCAAAAACACTGCGCTGCTCTTATAATGAAGCAGTCACAAGATACGAAAATTGTCACAGAGGTTAGCGCTGACAGCGAAGTCATTTCCTTTTCTTCTTTTTTTGTGTGAATGGTTAGGTTTTAAATATTGAAAGAGATTAATGGAATGAGATGGGGCAGCCACAGTGAGCTATTAGCTGAAGAGGTGCATGTGACAGGCTGCACACCTCCAACTCCTCAGCAAGGTAACCAACTATACTGTGTCCTGCTGTCGAGTGGAAAAGCACTTGGGATGTGCACAGCATGAAATTAGATAGCAGTTGCTAAAGGCATGATGGGAAAAGGTTACTGACTGACTTCTGTATAAATAAAACTATGGAGTTTGTTTGGCTGCACAGTAAACAGATCCACTAGCTGGTCCTCTTTTGTGTTTCTGACAAAGTAGCTGCTCAAGGAGTGTTTGCCGTATTATTAAAGCACACTTGCTGTTCCCACTAGTGGTCGGCTGTGGCTCAGGTGGTAGAGTGGCTGTTCCATCGGTGTGTGAATGTTATTTCTGTTGTGAGGAGTTGACATATATATGACATAGTGTAAAAGTGCGACAAGTAGTCGGAAGACTAGAAAGGCGCTTTACAAGTACTTGTAACCAGAGGTGTGAAATATTAAGAATTATAACTTTGATATTTAGGCCAGTCGCACCAGCTATAACACTCGTGAGGTGCAAGTGGCAATACTTTCAAATGTGACTGCTCAAGCAAACATGTCACAACACAACAAAGACTACTACAACAAATGCATAACATTACTGTATATACCACATGGTAAAAAGGTGCAAGGAGAAGATGAAGAAGCTCAGACAAGATTATGTAAAAATCAAGAACCAGACTTCTCTGTCAGACAGTGACATGCATCTATTTCTAAAGCATTTTTCAATTAAATACAAAGGAAGAGAACTGAGCGCTATAGTTCTTCAAAGTTTAGGTTATGGAAAGGTGACGAGTTGTTAAGTTCCAGTCATCCAAAACAACTAAATGCATCTAAACGTCTGTGTAGGTTGGCTCAGCTGTGAATAACTTGGGCAGACAGACAAATTTGTCTTCCTCAACCTTCACATCTTTGATGACTTTACTTTGATTTTCCCTTTGACTTGCTTTTCTCTTTCCTTTAACAGTGTCTTGTTTATCTTCACCGTCTGGTTTCTGAAGGAGTCTGCGGCGGATTGTGTTCTTTCTTTGTCTCCAAACCTCAAAGCCCTCGGACTTGCAGCCACAAACCTGGGCTCTGTCCACTTCAGCAAACACACATAGGTAAACAGGGGCAGGTGCAGGACTGCATATATGCTCATCTGCTGGGGCATGCGCATCTTTTTTTAATGCTCGTGTCACTTCACATCCTCAAAGGTTGTGCACATTTATTCAAACTACTTCCTCTCTCATCTGTAGCAGGATGCAGACAAACAAAAACACAAGAAAAGTACTTTAAATGAACTAAACTGCTAAGGGAGTTCACTAAATGCAAATCAGTTACATGAATCATCTGAACAGAATAGTTAAATGTTTGGGCAAATACAGTTTGTACATTGTGTTTTGCTATCACAACACAATGCTAAAGAGCAAGAAGGCCAAAATATGGACAAAAGGCTGCTCTACACACCATTGTCCATTATTTAGGTATTTAAAAATAAAGTGTGTTAAAGGTTCTACTATCACTATTTGTTGTTATTATTTTGATTATCAGATTGCTTTGTGTGTATGTATATATGTGTGTGTGTGTATATGTATGTATGTATATATATATATATATCCTCAGCTTTGTGATACGTTGTACTGTATCTGTGGAGTTTCCTATGAATGACATTGGTAACATGCCACTAGGAGCCGCATTTTCCATGCTGCATAACAAAACACAGGTGTTCTCTCTTTAATGTCATTAGAAGCTCTTTGATCAAACATTTTACCCAGATGAAGGAGATGACTGTATAGAGTCTTGTTTTCTGCAAGTTTCAAAGAAGTGAAATAATAGTCTGAACTAAAGAAGCACTGACCAAAGAAACTGCAAACATTTCAAGTATCAACAGGAGTCTTTAAAACTGCACTAATCAATATTTTTATCTCGTTAAAGCTCGCAGTGACAAACCCACAGAGAGTTATCACCCAACTGCAGTTCCCCTCTGCTCTGATGTGTTTTAGCGTCTTATAGCACGTTGTTTTGGTTTTATGGTCAGTGTCGTGGAAATTATATTCCTGGTGAGGGGTTGAGCAAAGAATTGAGTAACAACCAACCATTGACTTTGTCTAACAAAAGAGAATAAACAGAGAAGTACTGAAATACATATACAGCTGGTCCAGAGACCTGCCGCCTAGGGCGGCTTCGGGCGTCTGGCCCTGAGCAAAGGGATGCATCATCATTTACACAGGCTAGGTTTCTATGTTTTGGGGAACAGAGATCCTCTCTTGGCCTTGAATGAACATTCCAGGAGAGGAGAGGAACAACAAGAGAGGGAAAGCACCAAAACAATCTCACATCTCTGACCTAAACCCTAGTAAATGTGGACAGACTGACATAAGAAGTATAGGAGAGGAAAGGTTAAGGATAAAACACAATACATAATAATAATAATAGTAAAAGAACATACATAAAAGATCAAATGTAAGGTGTTCTGCCATAACAGCCACCAACTTTTAGTTTTAAGCAAAATATCATCAAACGACAAGAGCTGGAATGCAGTTTAAATTGAAACTTGCATGAATCATATTTCATAGCATTAATGAATGGTTCCAGCCTCTACATTATGAAAATAAAATGAAGTAATCCAACTCATGAACATTTACTTAGCATTATTAGTAGTTGTCGCAACCTCATTATTCAATATTTGTATATTAACGATGGATCAAATGACTACGTATAATATGTAAGGTTTGGAGGCGTTTGAAGTGATGAGCTTTCACCTGACCTGTCATTTTAGCGTCTGTCACCTCATTTTCGTGAGTTGCAACCACTGTTTTGGTTCACTCACCGCTCTCATCAACTTCTCTTTCAACAGCAGGCAGCTGTTTTCATCTTTTACACCTACTCTACACTACCTGTCCAACATCCAAAAAGCTAACAACTATCTGCTGAACTTGGTTGAGCATTTAGCTGCTAAAGAGCAAAAATATTTCCCTCAGAAGTTGGTAGAGACTTAAGAGAATGAACTTAACTTATGAACTTAGATTCATCAAGTGGCCAGAATTACAACTCCAAATGAACGGTGATGTTGCGCCGTGTCTGCTGGATGGTTAACTGGCAACTGTTTGCTAATCTATTAGCCGTACCAGATAGTTCATAGGTGATAATATATCAGTGTTGTGTTTACAGCTTGTTCTGTTGCCCCCAAGTGGACAAACAAATCACTTATTGCAGCTTTAAAACCACACCAGTGAACTGCACACTGTGCACAGAGTGCACCAGCAAACTGCAGTGTCTGCTCCTGCTCACATACAAGGCCTTTCCACATCAGCAGCTGCCTGTGGTGTTGCTGGCTAATGCTCTGCCCATCAGGGACAAGATGAGAACATTATCAATCTAAAGATGCTCCATAATCGTCCCATTTATTACACTAACAGGCTTTATCACATTTTCGTCCCATTTAGAGGGATGTCTGATTACATTTTGACTAATGACGACATCGTCAGTTGCTACATGCCCCCATGTCTCTGTTTGCACTGCTGATGTAGTCAAATAAGTCTTCCCCCGATCCTGTGTGGGAAACAAATTTCCACCTCATTTGTCCTGCAGTTTTTTTGTGTACTCCTTTTCCGTTTCCGTCTTTCCCTTTCTCCCGGGTGGGTTTTATTCAAAGTTTCCAGAGTTGGAGAGCTTTTGCAGGATCTCTTTTGTTGGCTTCAGATCTTATTAAATTGAATTGTCCGGAGGCTCTGGTCAGTGATCCATGATGGTCGGCCTTTTTCTGACAGGCCTGATAAATACAGGTCCTGATCTCTCTCTGCGTCTCCCTTCCTCTCTCCTCCTCCTTCTCTCCATTTTATTCTCTCCATCCTCTTTCTCAACTTGCCCTCTGCCTCTCTCACTCACCTCTGTAACACTTCTCTTTTGTATCGTGTTCCTGTAAACTACATTACAATTTTTCACTTTTCTCAATTTCTCTCTCTCTCAGACTGAAAGCTAATGCTCTCTGCACTCCGTCCCTATAGAATTGTGTATATACAACGTGTGTGTGTTTGTGTGTGTAGGCAGACTAAAACACAAGAGCTCCACTGACCTTGAACACCCAGTGCTCTCCTTCTTGCCAATAACCTTCCTATATGCTCTGTACACACACTCTTCACCCTGCAGTGTGTGTGTGTGTGTGTGTGTGTGTGTGTGTGTGTGTGTGTGTGTGTGTCGGGGGGGGGGGGGTCCATATATGCAAATGAATGAGCACATCAAACACATGCAATCGGATTAAAACTTTTTACTTAAAAACAGTTTAAGGAGCTACATGTCACACATACACACACGACCACACAGTGAGAACAGGAGATGAATTAAATTAGACTGATTACAATAGAGGACAGTGACTCCTTCATACAGTATATGTGATGCATGAGATACAGCGTCTTTAAACTGTGTGTGTGTGTGTGTGTGTGTGTGTGTGTGTGTGTGTGTGTGTGTGTACATGAATATTCATGCTCAGTGAAGTTTGGGGATGAGGAGAAGAAAAGTCATGCTCTGCTGATACTTCATTACTTAGTATTTGTTAAAGAAACCTTCACACACACACATTCTAGGACACAAAGCTTGTTTAAATGGCCTTAATCCAATTATTTCTTCATTCTACATGTTTATGCACACAAACTGTCACCCTTTGCTTACATGCACACGCACATACACACATCAACAATCCTCCTTGAGGAGATCAAGAAGAAGGGGATACAAAAAAATGGAGGACACTAATGTGTGTGTGTGTGTTTATGTGTTACGTGTGTGGATATGTTGTTGTTGTATATGTGTTCATTGTGTTTGTTGTAAGATTCAAGTTCAGACAGTTTAAGTGCTTGTGAAAGATTTAAGAGTATGTGTGCATGGTCACTTGTCCTTCTGTCTGTTTATTAGACTTACTTTCCTAACCATGCATGTCTGCATGTTGAGCTGAACAGGAGGAAGAGTAGGGGAGGCTGAAAGGAAGAGGAGAGGAAACAAGTACGAAACATAGAACGTGGAAACAGAACTGGGGAAATTAAGAAAAAGAGCATTAAACAACAGACAAGCACAGTTAGCGACTTGCTGGTGAACATAGCATTTAACAGTGAAAGAGACAGATTTTTCCCCACAAGAACTGGTTGAGAGCAAACAAAGAGCTAAAAGAAAGTGAATATTGGACTTTCAGGTCATCAGGTGGCCAGAAACACCACTCTAAATGAATCATTATGTTGCTCCATAGGTGCTGGATGTGTAAATAAGTAACTGTTTGCAAACACGTTCACCATATCAACTTAAAAGGAGATATGTCAATGTCCCGTGCACGACTTGCGTCTGCTGATCCCAAGTGGCATTTGTTATTACAGATTTAACCATAATGTAGATGCGACAATCTTTCGCTAACCTTAAGTGCAGAATTAATCGGATTTTCCTAAAAAGCAATGTGGCAAATAATCCCTCGCAATTATAGTATGACCTTGTGTCTGTATCTCCAGAGACCCTGCCCTATGCCTTTTCCTATTTTGCTGCGTTCAGGACGTTTCTGGGCTTCAAAAATGGCAGACAGCAAGGTGAAACAGCTTTCACCGGCTGGTGAGCATTGAAGGAGAGGATGAAGAGCGGTGCGGAGTGGGCCTGTTTTCTGTTGGACAGGTAGGTGCGGTTAGCTTAGTTAGATTGCTAAAGAATCGACTTTTCCATAACTTCCAACAATAGTAGCTAGCAGTGTACATACACACACCGATGCAAATAATTTTACATTTTGAGAAAATGACCCTAATGCTGAGTTTGAGCTTAGAATTATTTTCCATCTAACACACAAGCCACGCCGGTTACTGCAGCAGTCCAAACCAACGTAGCAAGTTGATCTTCAGAGAACCAGTGCTAGTGTCTGCAATGACCTAGTATACAGTAGCGGAGATAGCTAACATTACTGTTGGCAGTGTATTCTTTTTCTAACCTTGAAGAACTGATACAGCAACGTTTCATATACAGCAATGTGGCCCATGAGATATGTATGTACATCTAAATCCTAAAGGGTCCTTCTAGTAAACTTCTTTTTTTAAATCCCGGAAAAGAAATGGCTCTGCTTTGAAGAAGTAAGAGAAACGAGGAAACAAGGATTGCTAAACTAAGGAAGGAAAGGAGAGGGGGATGAATGAAGTGGGGGGAAGACGGGAAGGAAGAAGGGGGAAAAGAAGTGTTCAGTGTGGAGGTTGCAGCTGTGTGCGTGTGTTTGAGTTGTGTGTGCAGCACTAGAGACTGTGATCTTTGTGAGTCGGACGGCGAGGACAGGAGGGAGGAATGAGGAGGAGAAGCACAAGCAATTTTCCACGAGACTTTTAAACATATTTTAATGAGGAATCTCCATGTGTCTGTGCTGCAGTTTTAAAAAAAAAACACTTTGAAAACGCTGCACTCGACCAACGGAGAGGGAACTCAAGAGAGAGAGAGAGGGAGGGTGTTCTCTTGAGGAGAACAATTAAAAGTATAAAATGTAATCTCCCTCTCGCCTATGGACTGCTTTAAATGTGATTATTGGGGCGCTGATGACGCAGAGCGGACACCTGCACCCAGGGGAATCCTCCCAGGCTCTGGCCCTGATACTTTGAGCTTTTGGAGCAGAGACAAGAGGAGACAGACAGATAACTGATACACAGAGACCCTCCCTGTGTTCTAATAATAAGTGCAGTATTTTCAGTACTAAGAGTTGGACATTTTGGGAAATACATTTTATTGCTGAGCATTTTATGTGAAATTGATATCACCCTCATGCCTGTACAGTAAATATGTAGCTGCAGCCAGGAACCAGTTAACTTACCTTAGCATAAAGACTGGAAACAGTGGGAATTAGCTTGCCTGGCTCTGTGAAGAGTTAACATATTTGTATAACAGCACCTCTAAAACTGACAAATTAACACGTTATGTCTACAACAGCAAAGGTGTGTCTTTGGTGGGCAACCAGCGAGGATTCCAGCAAGTTACCAATCCTTGCCAAGAAAAAGGCATGCATATATGCGTACATATATACAATACACAATTGCAAACCAAAATGAAATTTGGGGCTGTGTCACTGCGGGTTGTGTCCTATGTCGTCCCATTGGCGTTTTCAGTCCAGAATGGCGGCAGCACAACCGCAATGCCGTCCATCGGCGTTTATGAAAAAAGCATCAGTGTTTTAACCTCTTTGCTGCTACACTCTTGGGCTCAGCTGCCAGTCCAAGCTTTTGTGTGGTTTTTTTCTGCTTTTAAGTGCCTGTTTTTGTGCACATATTGAGCAGATTATATTGTCACATTTTTCTGCATCGAAGCACTCCTTTTTCCTTTGAGAAATGTTTTAGAAAAAGATCTCAGTGAAACATTTGCAGAATGTTTTATAAATATAGAGAAATTCCTCACATGGGACTGAGTACAGACTTACAAAATATATTGGAATGAGTTTTTACACTGGTGTACTACTGTATGACACTGAGGAAAAGGAGCTCTGTGTTGTAAAGATCTATGACGATCAATGTCAGCTATAAATACTGTACCGTTAAATAAATTAAAAAAGTCCTAATTATAGGCCATTATTAATGTTATGATAATGGTTTTCTTTCTAATAGGTTTTTGATCTCTGGATAAGGTATTTTAAGAATTTGTAACTGATAACAGTCTGAGGTGACAGGAAGCACTGCTCATTGACACACCAACCACACACCAATGTATCACATACACACACACACACACACACAAATGGATAGGAACAAAGAAAGTGTTTCATGTAAAAATATCAGCCCATATTAATACACAACAAGCTATTCTTTCCCTGTGTGTCAGTAACATGACTGAGTGGAGGGACGGAGTGAGTGAATGGGGGAGATGACAGACAGCAGCAGCAGCAGCAGCAGCAGAGGACTGTTTCCCTGTCAGGTTCAGATGCAGGGCTGAAAGGAGTCTCTGGAGACTCTGCTCAGACTCAGAGGAGTGGGACAGATGCAAGTCATTCATCATTTATCTCCATCGGTGGGACTATTTTTTTTTTCTCTCTCCCCCAACGATGTCACACTCCCATGGGACCCCCATTCTGTCCACCCCCTCATCTTCATTGTTCTGACAGCAGATGCAGCAGCAGAATGGACTGATGATCAGTGATGACAGATGATGATAAGTTTTGACACATCCTGTAGTTTAACGTGGAGTAGATGTGGTTTCTGAGTTATAAAATGCCAGTGTAATTAACTACTTCTATTCATTAGGGCCCCTCCACCAATTTTACACGGCGACTTCAGCCTACTCCTTAGGAAGAGCAGCACTGCAGCCTGAGAAAACTGCTGGGTAATGTCTTCTGTGGCTCTGAGGGGAGATTTCCAAAAAGCATAACCCTCATGATGTCATAGTGATGTAATCAGGCTCATCTCCGCTTGAGTTTAGATACTGTACATTTTTAACTGAAAGTCTGAAACTGTGGACATGGAGTCTGAAAGATGTTTCCCAGACAATGAGGGTCTAATGAAAGAAGCTATCGGGGTGCATTATGGGAAATGTAGGATCCACTATTTCTTTGGAGCTTGACCAATCCTAGGGACTAAACGTTGGGATATCTTGTCCTCTGCTGCCTTTGACAGTTCTGTTTTTTTCATGTCTCTTTGTAAGCCCCCCAAATTCATGAAAGTGCAAAACCAAATTGCTGGAGGAAGCCTTTAATTTCACCTCACTTTAATAACCCTTTATATTTCACTGCACAGAGTTAACTTGCGAATCACGGGAGGAAACTCTACTATCAGTTTGACATATGCATGCATATTTAACATGAATGAACTGCCTAATGCTGCACTGTTACCACAATGGACAAGTTACCAGACTGAGCTACGGTATTAAAGGCTGGCTGGGGGAAAACGCTATTATATTCCACTCCAGCTGTTCATCAGCAGCTGTTCGCCTGTGTGTAAGAGAGCTGGAAGGACGCATCCAGAGCACACTCATGTAAATCACGACTGCGGTTTGCGTAATGATCCTGTAGTCACCTTTGGGAACAAACACACTCACACAGAAACACTCTGCACAACCTTTAGGCAGTTTTTTGTTTTTTTATGGTCTCTCCCTGATCCAGTCCTGCAGCAGCGGCACATGTTCCGCGGGAGATGAATGTGAAAAGCTACGGGACCCTGTAACTTGCAGTGCACGTAGATGCAGGGCAGAGTCACGTAGTCTATAGCAGCAGACCATCTAAGTACTTAAAGATCCGTCATTTTAAAGCCACGGAAGTCCGGATATGCGTCTGTATCATCCAGTAACGCACAACTTGCAGCCAAAATTACTTCAAAAACATCTTACTACTGCAGTGGAAGTTAAGCATTGTCAGAAATACAAGTTTCAACAGAATCACTAAAATGTGAGCAGTACTCACTCATTAGCAGAGCAACAGGCAAGAAGAGGAGGCAGGCAGAGTTCATCAGAGATGCCATGCTGGCCCGACAAATTGTCCTCCGCCCTCACAAGTTGCACCGAAAATTCCCAAGTTGTTCTTAGAAAAGAAAAGGCAGCCCACACTGTCCCGCTGCTCAGTGCGTTTCCCTCCTGTCCTCCGTGCAGCGCTGCACTCCAGCGTGAGAGCATCCACCGTGCGCTCATCCGCTCCGCTGAAGGGGAGGGCGCGTCCGTGTGGAAGAGGAGGAGGAGAAGGAGGAGGAGGAAGAAGAAGGTCTACAGCAACTCTGAGGGTCCCCGATGAGCTGCACATAAAGCCAGGCCTTGCCTGGATGGACGGGTGGATGCTGGGAGGATTTTGGGGGATTAGACAGCGCTGGAAGAAGTATTCAGATTCTTTACTTGGGTTAAAGTACCAGCAAACACTTAAAGTGCCATTCTGCAGAAGAAACCACTACTGATTGATGTACTAGCATGACAAGATTAGATAACTGTAGGTGGTTACTGAACTCCTTTGTACACTGTTACAGTCAAGTCCAGTGGTTCCCAATTTAGGGGTCAGGCACGCTCCTTAGGGTCACAAAACAAATGTGAGGGATCATGAGATTCATCTGATTTATGAAGTTGCTTTTTTTTGTGAAATATTGGATGTTGTTACCTTTTCTGAGAGAGGAAAAGTTAAACAAATGGGACCAAATGAGAAGTTTAAAAGGCAAGTTGTCTCTTTGTGTAGAACGGCTAACACCTCATAGACAGGGACCCCAACCCAAAATAAGTAGTAAAATAAAAAAAGTTGGTTTAAAACTTAAATGTACAGTATTTTGTAAGCTTATTATATATATATATATGTGTTCTCCCTAATCTAAATTATTCACATGAAAAACTGTTAAATTAATGTAGTGGAGTATGAGGTACTCTTTAAATTGTACTCTAAAGTATGAAGTAGGAAACAATGGAAATACATACTGAAGTACCACAAAATTACGCTTAAGAAGAGTACTTTACAAATAATAATACAAATAAAGACAATAAACTGATCGTCTTTTTTTATTCAAAAAATGTTTAGGGTAAAAGAAACAGTAAAAGATACAACATAACAATCCAAGCCGAAGGAAATGATCAAAAAGGGAAGAGAGAAGAAATACACACTTGTTTCAGTCCTGTTTCTCACACAGCTCCCACTCGGGGTAAAGCAGGAGTCAACCCGACAAAAAAACAGGGTCCGTAACTGAATGGTGAAGGTGGTCAAAATAGTACTTTCCTCTGTTTGATGAGCATTCAAATATCGGTCCAAAATCAACTGTACTTGGTAGTCAAATGTTTGCAAACAAAACATACAGATTATCCTCCACTGTGCTGTTTGAGCCTTACTTCAGATCCAACCAAAACCTGACCTTTAAAATGACATAACTGCTTGTAAAACTCAAATGGAACTGCTGTGGGATAATGCTAGAAACATTACAAGCTGTCTAAAGGCCAAATTAGGATCAAATGTTGAAGTAAAACACGTAGAATGCAATAAGGCACTTGCTAGACAAATCCAACTTAACAGATTCTAAACACAGACGTCAAATTAACAGAACGTTTATTTTACAATCAGCAAAACAGTGTGGCCACCCTGCAATTAAACAATGATGTGTGGGCTGCGCACGCGCGCTCACACACACACTCTTACACTTTCAACACACTCAGTCAAAGATGAACAAATGGTGCATTTACAACCTAAAGGCAGGCTTTTTAAAGTTTGGTACAACAGATATTGCGGGAGCAGCAATGATTTCAGAATTCCAAACCTAAAGACAAGCAGGGTGAACATCTGCAGTCCAACTAAGTGCTGCCTCCTACAGCCTATTAGAAGTAACTGCACATTACGTTTTCAAACATTTGGAATATCCTGATAAAATAACATCATTGGTAACTATTATGTTTAGGAAGTGTTTTATTATGTATTAGAACTAGTTTGACAACTCTTGAAGCAAGTATACAAGTCTTACAAATACTAAGTGTTTATATAAAAAAAAGGGACTGACGTACAGAAGAAAACATGGGGAGAAGTGTGATTAATTTACAGGACAGAGCTGTACACATGGACGGCTACCAAACTCAATGTTGGGCTCCAAACAGGTCAGATTTTACAGGAGAATTCTTTCCAGCCTGGAGGACCGTCGCAAATATTTGTTACATTTCAAAAATGTTATTTCCTCATCATTAATCTTATTTGTATCCTTCAGAAACCCTCATTAGAATGATTTATGAAAACAAGGACGAATGGAAAAAGTCTAATGAGATATGTGTTTCATCCTGAATACTTCAAACGCAGGAACAAATTCTATGAACTTTCAGTAAAACAATGTTGATCCTCTTCAAAATACTGACAAATATTTGGCCTGGCAAGGTTGTCTCCAACCCATTAAGAAATAACTCAAAGGAAATATGTAACCAACATAAAATGGCTTTGGTCGTTACATACTTTAGGTTGCTGGGATTAGCTGGGTTGTTTACGAATTTCTGAACTGAGAACAGCGTAATCCTGCAGCAACTGAACTCCAAGTTGGCTCTAGAGAGGATGCTGGACTATTGAAAAAGAAAATGTGTCCAAGCCTGCCGTTTGCTCTTAAGGTCGAGATACAACACGTCTGAAACATGAAACGTGTCTCATTTTAGCGTGTTTCGGGTTCCTTCTGTTGCTCAGAAGTAGCCCCTGCATCACAACTGGTTCAGTATTCTGGAAATTAACATGTCCGTCTGAGGGGTCGGAGGAAAACAAGTAGAACAAATGAAACGGCGATGGTTGGTCTTGCGAGCACTCGGCTAAACATTCTTTGAGTCTTATGCACATTTGGATGAAGTGACATCAAAGGAGCGTCATGTGTGATGTGTCTGGGAGATGGGGACAACCAGAAATTTCAGGCTCTCTGCCTGCCGGCTCTGAGACAGTCTTTTGATTCTTGATGGGCATAATAGGATGAGACACAACCAGAATGCCTCTTGGGGGGGAAAGCAGCAGTAATGAAGTAGAATCTACAGTGAACCAAAAGAGTCGTCCAGGACATTATTGTCTTACAAGGTCTGTCCAGGGAAAAAGAACAGACAACAAAAACTGTTTTCTATTTCCTAACTTGACACTTTAGCGGTGCAGGTAAAGCAGGGGAGGAATGGGAACAAACGGGGGGGGGGAACAACTCTTCTGCACCACGCTTCAGATGAAGAACTAGTGGTTGACGAGACCCTGCAGCATCATCATCAGGCGCCGCGCCCTCTTACTCAGCGGGCTTTGGGGGTCTTGCTGCAGGAAGGCAAAGAGCTTCGGTCTGACCTGGGCCAACACGGCGGCCATGTGGTCTCTTGTCAGTGGGTCGCCATGGTCCAGATTCATCACTGCATCCTCCAGGTAGCTGAACAGGGACACAGAGGGTCAGAGACGTCAGATAACGAGGACATAAGACGACTGACATTGCAAGGATTATCTACTGTAAGTATGAGGAGGAAATATTCATCCACGAGAGAGACGCTCATGAAAAAAAACAGGACAACTTTTTTTTTTACTTTGCTTAAGAGAAGGAAATGACATGAAAAGACAATCGCATCTACAATCTGAAACATCATTCATTCAGCTATAAAAGTAGCACAAGGACAACATGCATACACTTTGTGTTTTCACCCTTGGAGCAGCTGCAGGGGACAGAGAGAAAGTCTCAGCTATCCTTCGCAGCTTGAATGTCAAGCGCTGTCCTTGATCACCTTCCTGGCTGTCTGAATGTGTACATTGTGTTTTCACACCAATATCACAGCAGAAATTGAGTTGTGCCACAGTCACCTGTGCCCTGTCCTCTCTTTCAGACTACACTACTATTTCACTACTCAATTAATTGTTTTAGTCAGACATCTGGCGGTCAGACTGTCCAGCCGTGCACTACTTCTGTCCTGCTCTGTGTCTTTACAGTTTAAGTGACCATTCATCTCCATGTCCGGAGCACTGCCTGATCCCAGCCTAACATTACAGCTGTTCCCACATCGCCAGCTGGCCTCCAGCCAGAGTTCAGCGCGCGCACACACACTCTCTCTCTCTCTCTCTTTAAAGGGGCATTTAATGCCACTGCACATACGGAGTAGCCAGTTAATGTCCTGCAGGAGATAATCTGATAACTAAATTGTGTCCAACCCTTTCAAACACTTCAGAAAAACCACATTAAGTTGCTTTTCGTGCTTCCTCAGTAACATTAAACGAGTTCCTCAAAATCACTTAATGATCCTGATATGATCTTTTCTGGTCCCAACAATCCTAACGTTGATTTGATTTCTCTTTTATGGATTCTTCTAAGATACTATATATCAGAAGTAGAGAAAAAGAAGGATCCTTTATCTTGTGCAAAGCCTCAAAATATACTGTACAATTACTGAAGTTTGTCTAACACCAATACGAATTGATCTCTGTTTTACTCATGAGAGTATTCCTGCACCGCTCAAATACAGTTGGCCATTAAAGCAGGCAATAGTAAGAAGACGTTAAGATGTTTTGTGATCTACTGACGTCTCTCGCACCACAACCCATCCAACCATGGCTGCGCTCTGTCCTAATGCCTCAGACTGAATCACACCATAGCACCGTCAACACTTCCCCCAGATGGCACAGAGCGGCTCCAGAGGGCCGTTTGAGCAGTGGTAGGCAGCTGCAGTGTAGACGCAGATCCAGACAGGTGATACAGACGCAGAGAGGTGCCATAACGTGAGTGAGGCAGCGGCTCTTAGAGGATACACATTCACACATTTTGAGGATATCAGCACTACATAAGACTTTTCTGTTAAAAGTACAGAAAAAACAGACAAGAGTGCAAGGGAAAAAAAATATAGAAGGACATAGAAAGAAAGAAGAGCATGTAAAAATTGCGGCGTTATTCACAGGATCATCCATGCTCCCCGGACAGCCATGCTGCAGGGCTGAAGACGGAGCAGAGTGATGGGGTCAGCAGTTTAGCACTGTTTAGCGCTCCAGAGACAAGGAATAATGGACAAACAATGGAGAGGAGGCAGGGAGCAAAAGTTTAGGCAAAGACAGGCTTTATTACCGATCGTTGGAAGCGCAGGATCCTGCTTGTGTGGGAGAGAAGGCGTGTAATGCAATTCAAAACGTGTTCGCTGCCATCGCTTAAACAGTTTGGGAAGAAGTAAGCTTGTACAGTTCAGAGGTTTTTGATTAAACCCAATGACATTTTCCAACATTGCAAGTTATGCCTGCTGCATTGTAAGACAGGTCTTACATCAAACTACAGTGGCGTGAGACGCCCTCCTGCAACTAACAATGT
This sequence comes from Micropterus salmoides, assembly GCF_014851395.1. NCBI lineage: Eukaryota > Metazoa > Chordata > Actinopteri > Centrarchiformes > Centrarchidae > Micropterus > Micropterus salmoides. The sequence continues at coordinate 31,382,721 of NW_024044570.1, forward strand.
GTAATAAATGCGGTATTTTTTTTTATTGGAAACAGTGTCAGTTTCGTGTGTCAATATTCAAACATCATTAATGTGCAGAAAATATTTAGAGGTTACTTTAATCACAAATACTGCAGATAATCAATAATTCGGCTGTAAAGTGAGGCTAGTAAAACTTCAGTGAGATTGCACACAGCGGTGCATTAGTTAAGAAAATCCTGGAATATTATGCTTCCATCTTATTTATTTGTCATTTCATGGAAGGCAAAGGAAGACTTCTTGTAGTTGAGTTTGGCTGGTTTGATGCCAAACAACTGCTTCACTGAATGTCACTGCCGTTATTATGATTTCCCACTACAGGTGTAGGGAAGCTTTCTACTTACTGACATTCATTTATTATTCTCCGATGTCTCAGGCATTGTCATCATCCTGAAGTTCATATATCAGTGACAAAAAAAATGCATACACTGTGAAGCCCACACTTTGTCTACTGTGTTTTTACTTTCACTGTTCATCTACAAATCACACACACCGAATGTTTACTGACGCCCTGAGGAGATCTGTGTACTGTGAAAGTAGGGAATTGTGTCGTTATGGATGGAAGTTAGCGGAAAAGAAAATAACTGTCCCAAAAATGGCATATGAAATAAGCTCACCTGATTTTGAGCTCAGAGCGGGTTGTAAGGTTGGAGGAGAGCTGCTGGATGAGCGACAGCAGAACGGGCTGGCTGAGCGGGCAGGGGTGCTGACCAAACACCTGCTGCGAGTCGATGGTCTCGCACACATACAAGACCAAGTTCAGATCTGTCGCTGACAAAGCCTGGGGAGGGAGTAAGAGAGAAGGCATTCTATTCAGATTAAACCACTTTGACCAATCCTTGCACACTCATACTCAAGTTCTTTCCCTGCAATAAATCTATAAGAAAAGCATTCCCAGCAGCTGAGCCCGCTAAAGAAAGGAGTACTCCACCTACATTAAAGCAAGAAAGGATGTGGACTCCGCAAGCATAGTGAGTATCTGAAGCACTAGCTAATGCACTAGTGGTGTCTGCAGGTGGGACTGTGTTAAGTAGTTGCAGTATATTAGCAGTATATTCTGGGCCTTGTAGTCCTGGTGGACTTCTTGTGTGTTAACGTGCATGTGTATCTTTGCACGATCACACCAAGTTGTGAGAGGGTGTTTGCATTCATTAACAGTTGGAAAATACAGTTTAGCTAAAGAGGCTGCAACACATACAGTGCTACACCTTGTGTGTGTGTGTGTGTGTGTGTGTTACCTGCTGGAAAGCCTGGTTGAGTTGGCCCTGCTGGAGGAGCTGCAGGATATTGGCTTGCTGCGTCTGGTAGTCTAGGTGTGCTGTGGGGACGGGCGTGCCGGCCGCTGACCTCATTGCCTGCATGATGCTAGAGGTGACCACAGCCTGCTGCTCCTTCATTGCCAAACTCACCTCACCTTTGACAATTCGCTGCACATGGCTAAGAATAGATTCCTGCAAACTGGAGAGGGAAAGGAGAGATAGAGGGTTATCCTCCATGCAGCACTGTAGCAGGTTGGCTAAATCAAGACACAAAGATCCAATATACTATGTGTGCTACAGAAAATAAAACTTCCAGGAAGAACTCCCTCGTTCAATCGCTTTTTGCTGATGTAACTTTGTCTCTATGTTGGCAAGTTTGATATTATCTGAATCGCGGGGTACAAAAAAAGACACCTGGCTCTGCAGAGTCCCGCGTTGTCATTTCCTTTTCAAGATTTTAAAGTTTCAGTTAGCCAATTACTTACTCTCTGCTCCACCCCCGACAAATCTATAAACTCTAGAGGCCATGAAATTAATTGCAGAGGGAACAAGAGACTTGATCGAATTTATGTTCTTACATTAGCCCCAGGATTAAGCTCTGCTTGTTTCTACTCTCCAATCCATTACGCACCTGCTCAATTGGCAGTGAATAAGGCCAGGGCTGCTGGCATAGGCATCTGCTGATATGCATATCTGATATTCAAAATATTGATATGGAATGTCAATCAATGCAATCAGATCAATCCCTGTGAGTAACATCAGTTAACAGCTGGATACTCATGGTTACTGCTCATAGTACTGAGTGGGCAACGTCACAGTTTTTAATACTAAAATTTAAAATACAAAACATTAACTACCTGCTTGGAAGAGAGCTAGGAAATATGTAAATGTAGATAAATGACAGAATATAGGAGTTTCAGGCAAGATTAAATGTGAACAAAAACAAGGCCATTCCTATCGCAAGTGGCTAACAGTGTGATCGATGAGGGATAGTTACAATACATACTTTCCCACCATCATCTGGATCTGGTGCTGGACCTCTGCCCGGACATTGGCTGTGATGTTATTTGCCAGCTGATCACTGGAGCTTTGGAAACTGTCGATCATCTGCTGGAGCTGGCCAACCATGGGGTCTCGTGTCTCCTGCTCTCTCTGCTTCTTGTTCTTCATATGGGTCTCAAGCTGTTGGATGTCTACAAAGATGAAAGGCAACAGAAAATTGGTTCTCCCCCTCACACAAGCAAACGCATAAATACACTCAAAACTACATTATGCAATAGTTTTGATATTAACACTGGATCAAATGACTCAGCGTAACCCAAGCCCACCATGTACTGTTTGCCCTTCTGCCCTCAGGCAAGAGATACTGCAGCATTCGGGGCAGAACCGCCAGATTCCTAAGAAGCTTCTTCTCCCTAGCAATTAGACTCAACTCCCAGAAGCTCATCTATATATACACGGACTGTATGGTTGAGTCACACACTTCTCATCAAATCATCCTTATTTAACAAACAAGCAGCCCTTTCTAAGCTCACTGTGAGGATTTCACTCGCATGACCCTATAAATACGGACCTCTACAATCCCCAGCTGAAGCAGCATGGAGGCGACCATCCTCTTCATGCAAAAAAAACTAAAAACAAAAAACAGAATTATGAACAGGGCCTAACAATTAATCAAAATATCATCAAAATCGCAAAATGGACAAGTGCAATATCCAAATCGCGGAGATGCCCCAGCCTACAAATCATATTCTCCAGACATAAGGGAACATACTTGTTTTGTACAGACCCTAGCAAAAAATCTTCAGTGAAAATGAAATGCAAAACTTTCCATCCCCACTCAAAATGAAGGATCATATTGCAACATGTGTCAAAAATAATCACAATGTGATATATCTACACTCACCAGCGACTTCATTAGGTACACCTGTTCAATTAGTTGTTAACAGAAACAGCTACAGTGAGGGCAAAAACTAATTGAGCCCCTGCTGATTTTGTACGTTTGCCAACTGACAAAGAAATGATCAGTCTATAATTTTAATGGTAGGTTTATCTGAACAGTGAGAGACAGAACAACAACAAAGAAATCCATAAAAATGTATGTCAAAAATGTTATAAATTGATTTTCATTTTAATGAGTGAAACAAGTATTTGACCCCTTCTCAATCAGAAAGATTTCTCCCAGGTGTCTTTTATACAGGCAACAAAATGAGATTAGGAGCACACTCTTAAAGGAAGTGCTGGGAAGAAACACAAAAGAACTGTCAATCTCCCTTGGTCTGGATTTCAGATCGACCATGCGAAGTTGCAACGAATATGAGAACGGTGAGAAATCAGCCCAGAACTACACTGGATCTTGTAAATGATCTCAACGCAGCTGGGACAATAGTTACCAAGAAAACAATTGGTAACACACTACGCCGCGAAGGACTGAAATCCTGCAGCACCCGCAACATTCGCCTGCTCCAGAAAGCACATGTACGGACCCGTCTGAAGTTTGCCGACGAACATCTGAATGATTCAGAGGAGAACTGGGTGAAAGTGTTGTGGTCAGATGAGACCAAAATCACGCTCTTTGGCATGAACTCAACTTGCCGTGTTTGGAGGAGCAGGAATACTGCCTATGACCCCAAAAACACCATCCTCACCTTCAATCATGGAGGTGGAAACATTATGCTTTGGGGGCGTTTTTCAGCTAAGGGGACAGGACAACTTCACAGCATCAAAGGGACGATGGGCGGAGCCATATACCGTCAAATCTTGGGGGAGAACCTCCTTCCCTCAGTCATGGATGGGTATCCCGGCATGACAATGACCCAAAACACACGGCCAAGGCAACAAAGGAATGGCTCAAGAAGGAGCTCATTAAGGTCCTGGAGTGGCCTAGACAGTCTCCAGACCTCAATCCCATAGAAAATCTGTGAAGGGAGCTGAAGGTTCGAGTTGCTAAACGTCAGCCTCGAAACCTTAATGACTTGGAGAAGATCTGCCAAGGGAGTGAGACAGAATCCCTCCTGAGATGTGTGCAAACTTGGTGGCTAACTACAAGAAATGTCTGACCTCTGTGATTGCCAACAAGGGTTTTGCCACCAAGTCATGTGTTTTGCAGAGGGGGTCAAATACTTATTTCACTCATTAAAATGCAACTCAATTTCTAAGATTTTTCACATATGTTTTTCTGTATTTCTTTGTTGTTATTCTGTCTTTCACTGTTCTAATAAAACTACAGTGTTTCCCCTATATGCATTCAGAAGTGGCGCACCGCCGCAAAACATAGTGTGGTTATAATAGCATAACTGCTGTAAGGAATCAGGAGGTGCGTAGCGAGTGTTTGATTGTCCGAGCGACAGAAAGTGACGGTGAACACAAGCGAAGGAAAATATTCTGGCAGTAAATGTACGGTGTTGGTTACAGTTAGCTTCTCAAGACCAAGAAAAGTCTGTTGTTTCCCACCTGCTGAAAAAGTGAAGCCTGTTAGCGCCAAGTTAGCTAACATTTCCCCTCCCCTTCAGACTGAGCTGAGCAGGAAAGCTTCAACAGCAGACTGCGTCTTTTGGCTGCTATGTAACTTAAGATCAGCTTAATAGAAAGTAACTGGAAGCTGTATTTTATTACTGCCTACTTGTCCGATGTTGAGAACATCAGTTACAATCTGAGAGTAAACTGGTGTAGCCTGCAGCTCTGTCCTGTACAGACTGGTTCAATTATTTTTCAGATGAAAGAGTGGTTGACTGCAGGAGCTGAGGTTAGTATAGCAAATTAGTGATGCAAACTAGTCCTTTTAAGCTAATGAGGAGACGTTTCTTTTTGGATTTTAATGTGCAAATAAATTGCAGATCAGAAGGGAGCAGGTTTCTCATGTTGCACATAAAAGGCAAACATGAACAATCATATCTGAGGTCGTATTAACAGGGTTTTAGGGGGTGATGTCCAAAACATGCTGTGCAATAAATGTTAAATCACTGTGGAGCAACAGAACCAACCAAATAACTTTCCCCAAATCTAAAGGTTGTAGTTCCTCCCCAGTAGACGGATCTTTTGCTGTTTGTTATTTATTATCTGCTCTAGCTTTTCCAACTCTTTGTTCAGACATATGGTGAAAATAATGCCTAATGTGATGTGAAATTACATATTTGTCATTGGTAAACGTAAAATTTTCTAGGGGGAGGACCCCCAAATCCCCCCACCACCCTGACCATGACCTCCAACACCAAATCGTTCCACACTAAAGTTTTAAGCTATTCTGATGTGCATCGCGTTGAGACATGTTGTGTTGGGGTTTTATATTCAGACAAATATTTTGCTCCTAGGGGAAACACTGACCTACCATTAAAATTATAGACTGATCATTTCTTTGTCAGTGGGCAAATGTACAAAATCAGCAGGGACTATATGGCCGTGTTGATGTCAGAGGAGAATGGGCCGACTGGTTCGAGATGACAGAAAGGCAACAGTATCTCAAATAACTACTTGTTACAACCAAGGTATGCAGAATACTATCTCTGAACACACAACACGTCGAACCTTGAAGCAGATGGGCTCCAGCAGAAGAAGACCAAACCGGGTGCCACTCCTGTCAGCCAAGAACAGGAAATTGAGGCTACAATTCATACAGGCTCGTCAAAATTGGACAATAGAAGATTGGAAAAATGTTGCCTGGTCTGATGAGTCGGATTTCAGCTGCGACATTCAGATGGTAGGGTCAGAATTTGTAAAATACATGAAAGCATTGATCCATCCTGCCTTGTATCTACAGTTCAGGCTGGTGGTGGTGTAATGGTGTGGGGGATATTTTCTTGGCACACTTTGGGCCCCTTAGTAACAACTGAGCATTGTTTAAATACAACAGCCTACCTGAGTATTGTTGCTGACCACGTCCATCCCTTTATGACACAGTGTACCCATCTTCTGATGGCTACTTCCAGCAGGATAATGCACCATGTCAAAGCTCAAATCATCTCAAACTGGCTTCTTGAACATGACAATGAGTTCACTGTACTCCAGTGGCCTCCACAGTCACCAGATCTCAATCCAATAGAGCACATTTGGATGTGGTGGAACAGGAGATTTGCATCATGAATGAGCAGCCGACACATCTGCAGCAACTGTGTGATGCGATCAGGTCAATATGGAACAAAGTCTATGAGGAATGTTTCCAACACCTTGTTGAAAGTATGCCACGAAGAAAAGGTATCAAGGTGTAACTTCTAAAGTAGCCGGTGAGTGTATATTACTAGGGCTCTTCTAGGAATCTTTCAGGATATCACGATTCGATTTTGATTCTTGATTTGTTTAAAAATAAATTCTCGATTCAAAATGATTTCCAGTTAAAACTGATTCAGTACTTAGTTGTGACAAATTCTGGATATACTCCGGTCTGCTGTGTGCTAAGACAGGTAGTCTGGCAAATTATGGCTCAAAAGTGCCTTTTGAACCCTGTCTGAGAGAGAACATTAGCAGCGACTGACTAGCCAGCAGCCAGCCACACTGCCCGCTACAACTTGTCCTGAAAGGACACAGCAAGTCAACATTATCAAAATTGATTTTTGGATGTTCTGAATAGATCCTGAATTTCAGAAGATAAAAATTGTGATTCTTACATGAATCGATTTTCCCCCACCACTACACACACTTTCATATATGTCAGACAAACTTACCACCTCATACCTATGAAAAAGATACATTCTGGGCATAATCAACACAGCTGAAGGTTTGCACAGTTAATGCAGCATTCACAAACTTACAGTCAATATTTACATGCTAAACCCTGGACAATGGATGCAATCTGAATTGGAACAAAGGGCATAAGAACGCACATGCTCAAATAGGTTTTGAGGCCTCCCCATTTACTGCAGGCTAACTGTGTGTCTCCCCTCTGTAAACATCATGAAAACCTTGGTAAATTAAAAAAAAACCCACCACCACTTTGCTGCCAGCTTCCAGAAGTGGGCATGAGCACGATCACAGAATAAATAGACTGCTTATCAACACATCAGTGCCCTGGCTCAGTCTGAAAAAGCATCATTACAAAAGCTGTCCCTGAGCTTTTTGAAATAGTTTGTCATTTAATTAGACTTCCAGATAAAGCAACCCTGATTTCAGGGCTAGATACAGGGAACAACCAACATGAATATTGTAGCAATACAAAGTGTCTCAATAAGTACACCGACCAACAGCTTCAAGTGACAGTTCCAAAACTTTGAAGTGTCTGAACATCTAGTGGACTGATATTCAGTCTATTTCACCAGCAGTTAAAACTACTAATTTGACCATGTGTTGCAGTATGTCATCTAGTTTGTATCTTGATCTCCACTGTATTTTGATATTTATTTGCCGACAAAAGCACATATTTTGATGTTTGATAAGATTGCCTTACATTCTTGTGTGCCTTGTTTAAAGCTGTCGTTGATTTGTTGGAACATGGACTGGCAGCCTCTTTCAAAAACGGGGAGCACGATGCTCTGGAAGGCGTCTTTATAGGCCGCCTGGATGGGCCCCTGCATCGCTTCAGCTGCTGCTCGACCAATTGCATCCGTTGTGTTCTGTATACAGGAAGCGGGTACAGTTTGAAGAGCAGGGGTAAGTAGGTGACGTTACAAAGATTTAGGATTAGGACAGGAAACAGGGCGAGGCACTTACCTTTGATTTGACCACCTTGGTGACATTGTCCTTCAGGGTGACCTCCACAGCGGTCAGCTTAGCAGCAATTGTATTGCTCAGTTGACCTGTCACTGGCTCCAGACTCTTAGAGATTGCTAAAGAGGGGGAAGAATGCGTAAAACAGATTAGCAAGATCACCCCTATAATTAGACATGACATCAAGCCTGGAGGAAAAAGGACAGGAACATCTCATCCTCAAATTAGAGGGCAGGAGAGGCGAGGCAGGAAAACATCTCTCCAAAGACTGCTTAATTTTAGTGTCGCAGTCCAACACACCTCAGATGCCTTTATTATATCTAATTCATCTGATGCCTGGGATGATCTCAAGCATTAAAATAACACTGTCATTTATTAATGTACAGCCTAGTGTGTACTGTGCCCAGTTTTTCCATGCTACACTACTACATTTTGTAGAGAAGATAAAAGAAAGAACAGAACAGATTTACTTAAACTATCAAGGGCCTACTAATCAGGTGTAATGTTTACAGCTGAGTTAGATCTGGGATGCAGTGATCTGATCTCTCAGCATCGATACCAACTAATCAATTAAGTGAATAGCAAACTGGCCATAACATGACCAATCCACATTAAATACAGTTCCTTTGTTAATGTCCTTATAAATTTTAGTGTTACAGCTATCTGTTGCATTCATTCAGTCACAGCAGGCCACCTGGTCCATCACTGCATCACTTAACTGTACATTTAGGCTTTCAACAAGGATCTGTGGTGTTAAATGGGCACAGTGATAACTTAAAATTTAAGCTTCATAAAACTTCACATCTGCTTTGCCGCAAAATGCCTCAAACAACTAAAACAGTGAAAGTAAATTTTGGCTATAAACTGAATACATAGAGCTGTCTAGATAAAATGAACCAAGAAATATGTTCTGCTGAGACCATAAACTATACAACTGAAGAAAATCAGAAAATACAAAACACAAAGCACTCAGGAAGTTTTGAAAATACCTTAGACACAGCTACAGACACACAGAGAGAAGATATTCAGTCTCCTGAACCAAACACACATTTGCAAGTGGATGGTAGAAAGAAAAGAGAAGAATGGCCAAGGACAGGAGACGGGAGACACTAGTGTGCAGCATACACAGACTGCAACGTTTTAGATTTACATTTAAATTCTTCCCTTGTTGCCAGTTCTGCAACTGGCAAACACTGAAATGGTCCTTACTTTGTGGGACGTGTGTGTGTGTGTGTGCGCGCGCCCTTACTTTGTGGGACTGTTTTCTTCATTTCCTCTCGCAGCACTTTGTCCATTCTGTTGGTTAGCACAGAGCCGAGGGTGTGGCTAAGCTGCTGGCTGAGTTGTTCCTGGAGTTGCTGCTGATGATTTTGACTCTCTGCAAGAACACGCTCCATTCTGCGCTCTGAGGTCATGAAAGGTCAAGGCTCATCATCAAGATCTGCTTGTGTACTGTTAAAACAACTTTGTCTACGTTTCTCAGAAAAGATGTGTTCTAAATATTCTGAATTTCCCCTCTAGGCATCAAGAAATTATTAGTTGTCTTCTTCAGGTGTTCCAGGCCTCAGGTTGTGTGACCATGTTGCTACCGTTTAAAGCTTTTGCTGAATTTATATTTATTTTTAATACTGGCATCACATGTGTTCATTGACCCTTGGGCACAGAGCAGGTTCAAGCTTTTCACATAACATTTTATGAGCATGCAAAATGAACGAACAACCAAAAAAGCTCATGGCGTGAGAAAAGACCCAAGGATACGTTCTTGTTCCTGGTGGTTGGTAAGGACGTGCTCTACTTGAGCCATAATGGAGCTCTGCATAGCTTCAATCTGTCCACGCAGTTCAGTTAACTCCCTCTGCTGGCTACGCAGGAGCATTAACAACTCGTCCTGTACTTCAGCATTCATCTGGAGAGAAAGATACAGAATGAGACCAAGTGGACCAAGGGAGAGTGCTGCTGAAACACTTATTTTTGAGTTTAACCGTGAATAAAGAAGACAATTATTTGCTAACAGATTATAAATAGCAAATTTCTTCCATTCACAGCAACATTGGGGCAGTTAATGAATATAAAAAGGAGCTACTCAATATACAGGGATTGCTTTATGATCATCTTACCTGACTAGAGTCCATTTGCCTGGAGTGAGACGATTCACTGAGGAGAAAGAATGAGCACCATTAACGATAATTCTCAATCCAGACATTGACATAAAAGTTATGATCGTTACTGATTCTTACTGTGACATAATTACTGAGAGTTAAGAAAGTCCCCCCCGTTCCGGCTTTGTTACTACCAACATTCTGTGCTCAGAGGTGGATCAAATCTGACCCCCCTTTCCGTCTCCGTATCATTCAAACAATGGAGCGAGCCGGCATATTGGCATAATAATCTCGAAAAAAGTGTGAAAGTGCCTTAACAGTAATTTTAGCGTGACTAATCACTTCCCTGTCATTCAACAGCCTACATGATGATGGAGCCCAATCAAGCTTCAGTCACTGGCTGCCAATCTCCTGATAGCCAGCATCATTAAATATCTGCAGTATAAGAGTTTGCTAAAAAATACAATTTAAGCCTGATTTTGTACTCATGAAAAAAAAATTAAGTATCCTAATTTGTAGACTTTTTACATTAAACAGTGAATGTCATTAGACATGGAAAATATTTATTCAATGTTGCAATGACCCAATTTTTTTCAAAATCAGTTCATACCCAAAATCACGAACACCTTTTCAACTACTTGCCACACAATGTGAAGTATTGCCAAATTGTTTTCATTCCATTCCCACACTGTACTCAGATTCAAACATCAACATACGTATCATCTTTCTTGGTCTTCCGCTTTAGTTTTGGCGAGGCTCGTGGTGATGTCTTCCAGTCCTTAACTGGTAATCTGTGGGAAGAGCGAGTACCACAATGTCCTGAGGATGATGCCAAGCTGGCCACCTCATCATCTGGGTCACTGGGTCAAACACAGATACACAGAGTTAGACAGCTGGTGTAGTCTGTAGTAGAGTATATGTCACATGCTCTGTAATCATCTTAGAAAAAGTCAATAAAGACAAAAGGTTATTGGGCCTTAAGTACTGAATTTGTCTAAGATGACACTAGATGTGTCTGTTTAATTGCATAAACAAGGAGACATGCTTTCATTTGTGTTACCTCTGCTCAGCGCCAGCGTCCTGACTGTCATTCTGTGTGAGGTGATAGGAGCGTCGATGGTAAGGTGAGCTCAAATGTCTGTCCTTCGACTCCTCTCTTGAACTACAACACAGAAAGACATAAAAGATACAAGGACTTGGTTATAGTCTCACTGCCATGTCATCTCTTTGTTTTATGCTTGCAAACCTTATGCAGCTGCTTGTTTATGTTACGGTGCATCGATGTCCAGGTAGTCGATGTACTTTTGCATGTTAAGGCTTTTGTAAATAGAGAACAAAACCGGTTCACCTGTAATAATTTTCAATTTTACTTGGATTTCCCAATGTAGGGGTCAGATTTTGCAAATGAGATTTAAGAACTATGTGAAACCCTTCATGTATTTGTACGAACAAATTCTTACCCGTCTCCAAGACCATTGTCCCTGAGGCTGTTCCTCGTTTCTCTAGTGATGTCGGGCGCAGCCGGCCAAGATGTGTGGCTAACGTTACCATCTGAGGACCCTCCTCCAACACCAGGGTTCTCCTGTGATAAGGCGTTCTCAAGTAGAGATGGGGTGTGGCTGAGTCTGGGCTCTGACTCTACTGCCCCACCCACTGGTCCGTCTGCCCCTCCGATTTCGAGGTGCAACAGGCTGAGACAGAAAATATGGTCGTTAAAGGCCTATACTGGTGTTTTGCAAATTTGTCTCTATAATTTTTGTACACTTTAAATTACTGGTGAGCTTTTGTGTTGTCATGTATACATGATTTTACACCTCGCTGACAGCTTCAAAGTGGTGTGTTCACTGTAAACATTAAGCCAGAATTATTTAATAAAGCTTACCTGTTGTTGTTTGCTGTGCGTGGCGAGGTGAGTAGGTGCAGGGCAGATGCAGCAGAGGCCATGCTGTCTGTCTGGAGAGCAGAAAGAGGTAAGGGCTCCAAGCTGGACATGAGTCCACGCTGGAGCTGCAGGGTTTGGGAAGCAATCTCTGGCATGTCCTGAGACATGGCTGTAGAAGCGGAGGAGATGACGTCAGGGGAACGGGCCCTGGTCGGAGAGGCTAGAGTCGGCAGGAGGGGAGAATCCAAAATCTGAGGGCTGTCAAGTGCAAGAGGGCCACTTGGGGACGCTAAAGCCTGGAGATGGAGATGAGGAGTGTAATGAAAAAGAGATCATGCCATTCAGAGTATTAAGAGACTGGCAGAAGTAGGGGAGTGTGTCAGGTCCTACCTGTAGCTTCTCCAGGCCAGACAGCAGCACAGCAGAAGAAGCTCTCGGGCTGCTGGTGGAGGTGGACAGTGCCAAACTACTGCTGCTGTTGTTCTCTGCTCTGTTAGGACTCTGACTGACATCGTCTATAGCTCTGCACACAATAACACAACCATACATGTTCACGTGTGGCCAGAAGAGCAGGAGATTATGTGGATTCATCAATCTATTGGTGATGAACAGTTTGTATGTAAAATTAACAGAGGAAGACAGATATTGAGTTAAGCAGCACTGAAGAAGTTTAACAATTAACTGAAACTGTGCACTGTTGTAAATATACTGTAACAACCCATAGAATCTTTCCAACTGGAAAAAACTAACTTCATATAATAAGGTTTTAGATGATAATGTTTACACATTACCACAGTATAAAATTTAATTTGGAAATTCTACCGTACAGATGCTGGTTACTTCTAATTACTTTGTAATAATCTTATACCTTCTACACTTCATAGAAAAGCTCACCTGTTGGTTGAGTCAGAGTTGCTGCTGACAGCTGTCACAATGGTCAGACTGCTGGCGCTGCTGCCAGGAGAAGCTGGTACCTGGAGGGTGACAAAAAAAGTGATCTCCGTCAGCAAATATAATGAAGGGTTTGGAAAATCAAATTTGTGATCTGAAAGAACACGAGTAGCTAATCGTGTAGACACTGATTAAAATGTAGGTTAATTATACAGCGCATCTGACCCGTTTTAAAAGCGGGTGTGTACATTTTACAACGACAAACGAAACTAGAGGAAAACATGGATAATGGCGTCAGCCGAACAGACACTGGCGGCGGCTGTGGTTTTGTCCGGCGTCAACTTACACTGAAGTGTTTCAGCAGGGGAGTGTTTAGCTGCCCTATATTGTTGACTTGTCATTTTGTGTGCTTCAACTACGTATAACAGGTTTCTGTGAGCCGGTTTCGCTCCGCTCTGTGCACGGCAACATCCACATGGAGCATTTCAGAGTAAGAGCATATTGCATGCCTGATTTTGCTAACTTGTTCAGATTTTGTTAATTTGTTCAGTTAAGTAATTTGTTGTCTTTGCTTTTTGTGCTTCTACTATGGTTACGTATGGCTACGTTTTTGTCTGTTTTAACTGTGTTTATTGTTGATTCTCTCTGCCGGTCTGTGTCTGACTTCCTGCCAGGTTCTTTCTAAAGGCTGACTTTACCTTTGGCTGTTTCAGTTTAAATAAAGGTTCAACTCAAACAACCACAGATAAAGTAGGTCTTCAGTTTGTACAGTGTATTAACAGGGTTATGGGCTTGTGTCTACAGAGTGCAGGTAGCAGCAACCGACACGTGGGAGGAGGTACTATTCATGGCGCGAGATGTTGCTAGGCTACATAAAATAAAATAAATGTTAATTGCAGCATCAGCAAATGAACACACTTGCAATGAACATGCTTCAGTTTTTTTGATTATTTTGTTAACTGCATGCTGGAAGGAAACTCGGACAACAACCAGACAGACCATTTACAAATGAAAGCTTGGGAGTGAGCGCTCGTGAGCGTTCCTACCGAAGTACTTGGTGTCATGAAAGCATCAGGAGTCATCAGCTTTGGCATCGTCCCGCTGCTGGTGGCCGAGTTTGACAGGAAGTCAGTGGGAGCAGGAAGCGATGGGATCTTCCTTAGGTCGGTCTGGGAGCCACTTCCCGATTCCTTGTCAGAGCTCTGGTCAGTGAGATGGTCTGAAAACCCTGCTAGACACACAACATGTGCAGAGGGCTTCATTTGTGTGACAATATCTGACATAGAAAGAAAGCACAAAAACAAGGTGCTGTATGAAACTTGTGTTGGACAGATTTGTGCTTCGGTGTTCATGAGGGAGAGGAGGAGAGAGAGAGACGAGTGAGAGGATGTGCTGCGCGAATGTTTATAGTCGACGTTGTCGATTACGTCGACTACTCGCTGCAGTCCTATATGAAGCATGTAGAGCAAAGAAATCAACATGTCAAAATCCAGGATTTATTAATAATCATTAACGCAAAGGATGAAGGAGAGGAGACCGTGAAATGAAAAGGCAGAAGCTTCATCATGAAAAGTAAAGAACAGGGGGGTGTGACGAGATTCAAATGTGACAAGATTTCTTGTCAGGTGAAAAGGTGTCTCACGAGACTCCCGCAAATGACATTTTGTCAAGACACACATTTTCTCACGCAGTGAAGAACGAATGTAAAACTGATAACTGCTGCACTTTATCAGAGTTGCTGAAGTTAACGTGTGTGGATTTGTGGTGAGATTTCTGCCTGATCACAAGTGTTGTCAGTTAGTTTTGGTTTTACATGCAGTCCCAAAATGTGTCAGTCAAACAGTTACAGCAGAGTATCGGACATATTATGAATTCTCATTAAATGAGCGTAATAATAGGGCTGTCGCGATAACCGCAAAATTGAAATAAATATTGGTCAAGCCTACCGCGGAGGATGGCAAGCACCACAACAACTGCGTTGTTCATACTGTACACTTCAGGGCACGTTAAATTAATAAAAGAGTGCTTCCAAAGTTCCACAACCGTAACAAGCTCTGTAACGGCCATGTACATGACCAGACTACAAACTCTGAAGCTGAAATGTTGCCGTGTTTTGTGTTGTTTTACTGTGTATTTTAAAGGTTAGCTAACTTGGCGTTAGCATATTGTGCGGCTAATGTGGCTAGCATGCTCGGCGATGTTGGACTAATGTTGTGATCCTGAGGGGACAGTCCAGAGAAACTGTGGACGGTAAGCCTCATCTGAAGCTCACTAACTAAGGAGCGTAGTGTGTCGGAAGCCTGCAGCTGTTTTTCATGTTGCTTTATGTGGAAATTTAGTTATTATGTTACTACAGTGCAGTGATTAGTTGTGGACAGCCATTCTGCTCCACACCGGCGCACGCGTGCGTTGCTGCGGTATGTAAATTGACTTGATAGACATGCCCTGAAGGTAATAATATAGCTACGTCTGAAAAAGACGTAAAAAAGGAGTTTGCTTGCCAATGTTGTTGACTAGCACGCAGCAGCTAGCTTGCTCAGACCATAAAGCAGCTGTTAACGGCTCGCTGTGCCGTGAGATGACAGATACAAACACTCTTACTCTGCTATATGGCACCAAATTACTTCATTGATAAAAAATGCGATAATACAGCATACCGCGCTGTTGAGTCCCAACATATTGCCGCAGTGGAAATTACCTCACCGCGACAGCCCTATGTAATAGTACGGCATTTCTCTAGACATTTCAGAGAAGACAGATGGGAGAGATTCTGAATGTGCAGAAAGTTTTGAACATGAGCAACAAGTCATTTTGAAATGAGTAAATGGCTGAGTTCCTCTTTGAACATGCTAGTCCTGTCAGCTATTTAGTTCCCATCCCAATATATTTCTAACTAAACTAAACCTCGAATGCAATTCTAACTCACAGTTTGCACAGGAGAGTTCACAGCTGTTTACAAATTTTCACAATGAGAAGGAAACCTATGTAAAGACGAAGATGCATCATCTCCATGGACTGGGATTTGTCCTTAACATCTGTTTAATTTTGAATTCTTGAAACTGTGACTTACCAAAACCATCCTGAGAATCAGAACGGGGCAGGAAGACAGCAGAGCTGGAACTTAAGTTAGGCTGAAACCAGATCTGGACATCCTGCAGACTCCTGAAAACACACAAAGACACCCAAAACTCTCAAAACCTGAAACATTGTGATTCATTTAACTTGACTGTTAGAAATGAAATTTGGCATTTGTTATCATGTCTGTAAGCCAAATAGCCCCTTGGGGATATTAACCAACGTGATCTTAACACTGAAATCAGACAGTGGGAGGAAACTTACTTGGTGTGAACACAGTAGAGTTTAATTTGGATCCCAGACTTGGACTCTGTGGGTCCTTGAGTGCCCTCTGGAAGACCACACACACACACACACACACACACACACACACACACACACGTTAATTTGTGCTCCAACATATTTAATCCTCCTTTTAATTCAGCAGTGATGCAAAAAATTACCAAAATGAAAGGTGAAAGTAAAAAGTTTGTGTGCGCATGTGTGTGTGTGGTAGCTCTTGGAATATCTAAATGATCATATCATAGATTGATAGAAAAAAAAAAAATCACATACAGGTAACAGGAATGATCAAAATACTAAAATGGTGAAAAGTGTTATTGCTTTTTGGGATGCAAGTGTGTGTGTGTGTGTGAGACAGAGTGTGAGTGGATGCGCACCTGTTGTCAGGCTCTCACTCTCCTCTTCTGCAGGGAGGACCTCAGTGTGTCGCAATCGACTGTGGGCGACTTCCCGGACCCCAAAGCTGAGCACAGGGTGTGTCAGCAGGAACTCTGATACCGCTGTGAAAGTGGCCTTGCCTTTCTCCAGGTCCTGCCGCAGCTCCATCACATACAGTACCTGGCAAAGAATGACATTAACTATGAAGCTAGGTGCAGCGTAAAGTGGTAATGGTTTGGTCCAAAAAAGTCCAACACTTAAAAAATAATTGGGACAGTTTCACAGACAGACTAACCCTAGTTCTAGAAAGAGTGGCCTTTTAAACAAGACAAACTCAAACTGTCTCTCTCAGATGTGGCATAGTACAAGATTTATTTTAATTGAATTAGTGTCTAAGTTTATTAGTGTTTATCTTCAGATTAATGCTGTAGGTCACAACTGAGTGACATTGAATGACTGAAGAGTTACAGGAAAATCTCTATCAAGCGGTTGAGCATTATTTGTTAAAACAATTATCTGTGAACATGACTTGAACGCACAGCATGATACAATCTGCCGCAAGAGGTCTCACTCATCAAAACAATAGCAAAAGATGTAGTTTAATGACGTTATGAAGTAGCATGGGATCGTAGGTGTTGTTGTCTTCACCACCATTGCAGTTAACTTCTCCCGGTTAGGATTCCTTTACTGTTCATGAGCCAAATTATTCATAGAGATCTACTCCTCTCAAAACCAAACACTGAATAAAGCTGTTTCACTTTAAAAATGAGTGTTTCTCTGACGCTGTTTGGCACACACTCGACACTGCAAGCCATAGCTGCCACCAGAGGTGTGGACTCGAGTCACATGACTTGGACTCGAGTCACAAAAATGATGACCTGCGACTCGACTGACTTGAACAGCAATGACTCATGACTTCACTTGGACTTGAGCCTTTTGACTCGAGCAGACTTGACACTCCCCATGCCCGAATATAAATTATGATATAAAAAACTGTTCAGCGCATCAACATAGCGTGGTGCTCAATTACACTGGAGCGTGTGGCTTCCTCCAGCGCGCCCGGCTGTTCCATGATCTCCTGTCCCTGTACGCCCCAGCGACAGACTCCCTCTCCGGGGACCTACAATAGGTTGTGTAGCCTAGTAGGCCTACTTCCAGCAAGCTGTGAACGGTTCGTGATCTGGCTGGAGGAATTTTACGCATAGGCTAATCCATGCACGAAAGCTGGGTGCCTGACGCAACGCCACGCAATTTTCTAAATTCCTCCACCTCACGGAGAAAAGAAAGGCCAGGTTGAAACAGTGTAGAGACTACTGCAGCTGTTGCGTAAAGCTGCTGCCACCAATTATAAAAACAAGTTAATTAAGATAAAACGATAATAGCGCCGGGTGCTGTTTCACAATGACACTTGTTTTATAAACCCAGCCCACCCCTTTCCTTTACAGCTTTATAGTAATGCATTTATAGTAGCCTAGTTTTTAAAAAGAAAGTATTACATTTCAATAGTTTAATGTTTCCTAAGGCAATGAGTAATCCTGTTAAATAACTGTGATCTCAATATCGACCAAAATAATTAGCAGCCCTACATGAACATTTAATTTAATTCATGAAATGTGTTGAACCTCTGCCTTCTTTCTGTACAGGCTAATGTTTCATTCAATACATTGTTTTATTTTTAACTTGAAAAAACTTTTTAAATAGTTGTTTAGGACTCGAAACTCAAAAGTTTAAGACTTGGACTTGCTTGTCCTTGACTTGAGACTTGACTTGCCACTCATGATCAGTCTGGACTTGGGACTCGACTTGGGACTTGAGTGCCAAGACTTGAGACTTGACTCAGACTTGTAAAACGATGACTTGGTCCCACCTCTGGCTGCCACTAATGTTTGCTGAATTATTTCTCTCATAACTCAAGATCCAGACGTCTGACCAGTAAAATCCTTCATCCACTTAATATATAGTTAGAAAAGACCAAGATCTAAAAAGTGTATTGTAAAAATGTGGCTTTACATTGGATAAAAAGTTAATTTATAACAGCTTCTTGCAGACAACCACAACACTGACGCATCCGCAAAGGGATATGTCATTGACAGGAGACATGAAAGGCACCGTTACCTTGCTTGAAGTTACTTCTAAGTTACAGATTTCTTTTCTTGGATTGAAAATTTTTGAAAACATTTGGGATAATATAAAAACACAACTCAAGAAGATATAACATACTGAAGGTCTGAGTCGTTGTATTATATCTTTAAACCACACAGCTGATAACATTGTGCTGACCTTCCTCTGTACATCAGTGAGGATGAGATACTCAGCAGAGAGGTCCAGACTGGCCTTCAGACTTGGCAGAATTGATGAGTTGAACAGATCTGGAGAAAACCTAAAAAAAATGATAAAATACCCGCCTCTATTAGTCTCCTTAAATCTGGTGTTCTTAAACAACAATGTATTTGATAGGAGACTTGCAGGCAGACATTTAGTAAGGTCATGCCTAATTACACAGGACACAAAAAGAATTTAAACATTTAATTAACGATGGAGTAAACCATTAACCTGATGGTCTGTAAACAGGTCCAGGAAACAGTGCACCACACTTTTAACTCCTGGTTCTGATCTGCTCCAGTAATCAGGAAACGCCAGAAAGGAACCCTACAAAGAGCAAAGTAGAAGGGACCAGAGGTGACAAAGGAGAAGAGAAAGAGGACGTAAACCAACTGAAAGTCAAACAGCAGCAGCCTCGGAATATATGAATGTCACAATTTTCCCTGGAAGTGGTGTATACTAACTCGGGGTCCTGCCTCTTGTGGTTGTCACAGAAAAGAAGGCAGGAGACGGGACGTCCTCCGTGAGGCCGCAATTCATGAAGACATCTGGATGACGAGAGAGTAACGAAAAGTGAAAAAATACACATACACAGAGTAGGAGAGAAGAACACACACAGACTACATCATGAACCTCATGTTTTCTTTATTCAGAAAATTCAGCTATATTTTGTTGAAAAGAATTTACATTTCATGATAAAAAGAAAAGGTAAATGAGTAAAAAAAAAAAACAAACAAACAAAAAAACACGCTCCTTCCTTACCTCGGCTTGTCCTGTACCCCCTCTATGTATATCTGCCAGAACTTGACGTATCCATCATGGCTGGCTGTGGCTAACACGGTTCCATCTGGAGAAAGAGCCCCTTCACTGACTCGCTGAAACAGAATACACAATGAATACTGAATTTATGCAACAAACCCAAAATCATAAAAAATCCTGCTTTGTACTTCTTGTTACTGAGGCTGTACTTTTTCTAATGGTAATGAATGTAGTCCCTCGTCTTTCACAGAAGTATAGAGGCAGAAAACCATCATTTTATGTAGTGCATTGATGAATAGTTGACTGGTTAGGCACAATTTAACCATCTTTATCCTGACCCCTACCTGGGTATGTCCCTTGATTGTGATGAGGCCTTCTTTTAGGTCTGTGGCATCGATGGGCCAACTGCTGTTGTTGGCTCTCAGGACTTCCAGGTCCCACACCTCAGCCTAGATAGTAAGGAGCATAACATCAGGGATGTGAGTTCTTTTTTGTTTATAAAGTTAAAATCCTTGCATGTGTGTATGATCATTCCTTATCCATGACCAGAGGATCATTCCTTTATATGCAACTGGAAATAACTTCTTAACTACTGTTTAAATAGAGATGTTTATCCACATATATTCTTTTCAGGCATGTGCGAAGTTTGATTATCAACAATGTTTAAAGTTATAAAAACTGTGTTTTTAAAAGACTTTCTGTGCAAAACACAAGTACCCTGTCTTCATGTAGAAGGGCTAAAGTCTGGCTGGTGTCATCCTGGTTCTCTTCATTGTCATCCTGGATGTAGGGGCACCAGATGAGGCGACGGTGGGAGTTCAGTGGAGTATCTTCTGGCCGACGGACATGAACCACCACCTGATCACTGTAGGGAGAATGGGTTAAGGAAAATAGCAGAAAAGACCATTTGTTGACTAATTTGATTCGGTGTTTACTATGTGAAATGAGGCTGTGATATCACAGGCACAGTTTGGGCTGCTGTGGGTGATTCTTTGCACCTACACGAAAAAAAAACAGTGCAAAGACAAGTAGTAACAGCCACTCTACAGACACTGATAGATCCGTTTCCCCTCCTACACACTCCTTTTCTCCCACATGTCAGGATACAGTATCTTGTTTCCAGTGCAAGTGAGCTGCCAGACCATCAGGTTGCCTGCTTCATCTACACAGCCCAACAGGGAAGAGTCGAGGTGGGCAAAAACCAGATCTGTGACGGCTCCGGTGAAGCCCTTCAGTAGGGAGCGCTCAGCAAAACCCACACTCAGGACACGAATCATTGCATGATTGTTGGCTCCTGAGGAAGGAGAGGTTTATTTTAAAGAAAAAAATAAACCAATGAGTCTCGATATCCCAGCAATCAATTCATTTGAGAAACTTAGAAGTTTTCATAAGAAATACTTTCTACCAAGTAAGAACTTTCTATGTAAACTAGGGCTGTAGATAACGATTATTTTTCAAATTGATTAATCTCAATTATTTTTTTGATTAATTGATTAATGTAATGACTAATTTTATGTGTTCTAAATAAAAAAAAATGTTGCCTATTACGTGATTAACATACCAATTTATCGATAAATAAAAATGTCTAACCAATAAATCATTGAATATTATTCAATCATACTGATGAAGCACATAACAATAATTACAATAGTAGCTTGAAATGAATCCAATTTCCACATCACTGATGTGTTGTGATAATCACAATAACAGACATTAGGCTACTTTAAATGTTTCTGACATGGATTTATTCCAATATTGAGTAATGCAGTATGATAATCAAATGTAATTCTTCATCAGTGTGGGGCAAAGAAAACAACTGAAACGATTCACAAACTGTACAGACAGTCACAGATTGTCTTTAATGTTACTTTCAGCTGTTTTCTCGCTCATACGTGGCCGTTAAATAAACAGAAAATATGAAACGGCCGAACGTTAGATGACACAGGGTGTAACATTACGTAACCATGACAGCAGTGGGGCAGAAATTAGTTTTAACTTGAAGGCAATGAAGAAATACTTTAAAATCAAATTAAAAATCGCCCCAGCCCTAATGTTAACCGAGACCGTGATGTAGGTATTATCCAGAGTAACAAAGAAAGACATGTTTCTGTTGTATTTGCATCTTTCAATGCTGTGAGCAGCAGAAACAAAAATCTGTTCATCGCCACTACAGGTCAGAAGGAAAGTGTAATGTCTGTATCTTTAATTACAGCTATAATCTAAATACCTTTATTCAATGTTTGCCGTTTTCAACTGCTTTAGATTAAAAAGAATAAAAAGAGTGGCAAGTCATCAGGCATATTTGTTGAAAAAAAGATTTTACCATAATTGTTTTGAATGTTCTACCTCAGATCTGTTAAGTGATCCACTGTTTGGCATCAAGTATTTATTTATTTATTCTGACCATAAAGAAAAAAGTTTCTTCAACTTTCACTCAGGATCAAAAATCAGCCTTTAAACTTGAAAGAAAAAATTATGACATTTATTGTGATAAATATCAATATCAAATTATATGAAATGTTTTATTTTGATAACATATTTGGCCATATTGCCCTGCACTTGGTGGAAATAACAGGTACTCCAGGACTCTCACCTCTGATAGCGTAGGCCAAGAAGGAGTTGGACACGGCTATCAGTCTTCCATAATAATACTTGTGTTCCCAGTCGTACTTGGCAACAGGTTGTATCTTCACCTGAATGAAAAACAAATTCACCATTCAAAATGCATTAATACTCTCTAAACAAAGTTTATATTGAACACGAAGCTGCGTTGTTCAAGAGCAAAGGCCAGGCCATTCAAACTGAAGCACTAAACTTTTAAAAACCATTACTGTCAGGGCTTTTACTGTATAGAGAATTCAAAGCGACCACCAATTTTGTCCCGCCTCCAGCTCTTGACAAAACTTTGAGTGTCTTCATGTTAAACACTATTTTCTAACAAGAGGTGAACAGGCACCACAGTGTATCCACTGGTCATGTCTTTTCCACGCAGCAAAAAAAAAAATCCCTAAGGAAAAGAAAACTGCTTTTCCCTTCTGTCTTCGATGTTTTAGTATAGTTCAATATCGCTAGAAGGCATTTAAAAATGCCGTTGCAATTGGCAGTCAGGGTTTGTAAACGCTGCTCTACATGTGTGACTGAACGCCGTCCTGTATACTGACTACAAAGCCAGCGTGCGTTTACAGCAGTGAAATGTAAGGAAATAAAACTTTCCCCACTTTATCGAATACAAAAGTTTACAAAGAGATTTTCAGAACATGATATTAGTCAATCATTTAAATTAGGAAGTAAGTTAATAAGTAGTAAAAAATTAATAGCTGTTTTGTTAAAAAAAAAAAAAAAAAAAAAAAAAAAAAAAAAAAGTGTGACTTAAAAATATTTATTTTTTAAATCAATCTTTAAATGCTTAAAAGGAGATCTACATTTTAGGGTTGTCCCCGGCTAAGAATTAAATAGCCGAATGAGAATTGTCAAGTCTTGCCTATGGTTGACTGATGAATCATATGTGAAGCTGTTTAACTGCAAATCAACATAATTTTATGTTGTATTTAATTTGTTATTTTATGTTGTATGAGATTCTTGAACAGGTCACCTTTTTTTTTTTTATAAAATGTTTTCACGTGATAACTGTCTCTTAAAATAATTTGCTTTTAAAAAGCACGTGTTTAGGATTTAACCGATTCCACTTCATTCTGAGCCAGGGAAAAACCCTGTACTTCTGTGGTAACTCATGTGTAAATCATGTGTTCCTTTATAGGGAATCGGGGATCTGAATTTTTATAGAGCGTCACTTGTACAAAAGCAAGCTTTTAACTCAAGTCATCACAACCAGCTTAACTGTTTAACAATTTGGGGTTCTGTCTTGCTGATTTATACTAAGAAAGGAAAGTGCAATTTCGTTGCTGATGATTTGGCTTCTTACCTTGTTGCTGCCACGAGCCTTGCTATTGATACTAGAATCTTGACTTGCCACAATCTCCACACTGTTTGAGGTGATGGGGATAGAGGTGGAGCCATCGTCACCAGAAAGGCAGCTGAAATTGCAGCACATACATTCAAGTTCAATTCAAATAGAAGAGAGGCATCTCTGTGTGCTTATGCTTCATGTGACAAACTTAGTCTAATAGCAAAATTGTGCAAGTGACTAAAAATCCACGCACATTATCTGAGTCTCCTGAGCGCTGCTGATGTCTGTGGAGATGGGCCTGGTAGATTCTGACATGGCTGAGCGATCGCTGCTTCCTAAAAGGCCAGCTGCTCCCAATAACCCATTCAGCTCTCCATTGAAAGACGGCATTCTCAGACCGTCACTTGATTGTGCATCTGAGGAAAGACATTAAATGAGGGGTTATGCTGGGATACACTGTAAAAATATGACAATTCAAAGTGAGCAGGGAAAATCAAAGCCTACAAAGAGGTACAAGTTGTTGTTTTTTATGTATTATTTTGACAGCTCTCTCAGGCCTGTACAAAACTGTGTAACCAACGTACGTGTACGAGAAACAAGACTTCTGGTGTTTCAAAATTCACACTTTGACTGTAGTTATATGTACATCAGAATTTCTAAGTTTTTCTATATTTGTTAAGCACAATTTGGATGATATTAATATTGCAGGGAGAGCAGTGTTTCCCCTTTATTTATTCAGGGTGCACCACTGCTGCTATAACTTTGTCCTAAGGGAAACACTGGAAAAGGTAATCAAATCTTTGCTCTAGGTACTAAACAATTCGAGTGACTCGATTTCTCAAAGATTACACTGATCCATATTATTTGCATCAAACTTTTGTTTAATCCATATAAATATATACAGCGCACTGAGTTTTGCACAGATGATTATTACAGTCGCACAACATGCTTACATGTGATCAGAGACTGTTCAGAGCTTCTTTGGTGTGATTTGACAGTGCGGATTACAAAGAGAAGGAAGAGAAAGAAAATATTACTGGCCGACATGAGCTAATTCCAGTTAAAGACAACAACTTACTGTAACCCGACAGAAATGCCGGTGGGCCAGTCGCTCTGTGACAGAGACAAAGAGATGCCAGCTGAAGATATAGAAGGTTTGGCTTTGGATCGCTGGCCAGTTAACATTAGCTGTATTGCTGCCTTTTGTTTTGTGTCAAGAGACGTTAGAAAAAGTTTGATGTGCTGTAGCAAATCATTACATGTTGAATAATATGATTATGGACAAGTTAATACTTTGCATTAATAATTAGATCCAGGATGCCAGTGTGCCAATATTTGCTCCTTTTAGCCACCTCCTAGAGCGTCACGCACCCCTTGTTCGGTTTTACATAAGTTTTACTAAAATTATTGTTATAAATATTTTTTATTGCTTAACTTTGTTCAAGTTGAGAAAACACATTTCAAAATGTCAGTTTTTTGTGCATTTTCCTTGACAATCAAGCAAGTAGACTCATAGTACCATCTGTTCCATTATAATCGACTCGCAAATCGCAATATTGTCCACAATAATCACAATGTGACTTTTTCTCCAAATCGTGCAGCCCTATTTACAACACTAAAAAAGTTTTTTTAAAACTGTATTACTTCATGTTATCTTGGTGAGGTCTTATATCTACACTAGGGCTGGGCAAGTTAATGCGTTATTATCGCATTAATTAATTAACGCCGACAATTATTTTAGAGCATGTTAACGCAGTTTTTATCACTAGTATTATTTAGAAAGTCTGTTGCTCACTGGCTCTGAATACACATACAGTCAAACCATGGGTCACAGGAGGGGCGGGATGTTGATCAGCCTGCAAATCACCCACCCAAACAAGCAGTTGAGTGAGGCTTCGGCAGACTACGCTGGATGCAGCGTGTGGGAGAAGTAGATGAACAAAAGCAAGACAAGCGATCAAATGCTATAGCGAAGTGGATAGCTACACACTGCATGGTGATTAGTAAAACTCACGAACAGAGAGGATCAGTCTCTCTTCCAATGATTTGTGCTGCGTGTTGCGCACAAAAACTTAGAGACAATTCAACTTCAGCAGCGTGCGGGCGTGTGCATCAGGCAAGCACAACCACGACAGTTTGACGGGAACGTGCCCGCTTGAGGCTACGCCTTGTGCTCGACCACTTCATCTCGCTCTAACAGGGACACTTGCTACTGAACATAGACTGTTTCTGCTGCTCCCTGATAAAAGTAAAATGTTTCTACTGATACCTGCTCAGAAAAAACACAAGAAAACAGATTTATATATGTTAACCTGTTTCTCAGAAGGTACCTGTTATGATGTCATGATCGTGGCTCTGGATTCTGATTTGTTTTAACAAGATAGATAAAAAGTAATGCCCTGTTAGTGGTAAATAGCTTTGGCTTTATATTTTATTTGATTACATTAATGTTTAAGTAGAGAATGTTTTATTGCTACTGTGTAAAGGGAATACTGCTGGTAAAAAGCAACTTAGTTGTTTAAAGTGTTTGCAAACAACATGTTATTGCACTTTTGTGCATATAGCAGTACATTTAAATTAAAAGTTAGCAATACACTACTTTAGAATTCATTATTTCATTTTGCTCATAACTATGCAATTAACCGCGATTAAGCACAGAAAATCATGTGATTAATCGCGATTAAATTTTTTAAACGTTGCCCAGCACTAAACACAACAAATGTTAGGGGATAATCTTTATGGTACGTGTTTCTATAAAGAAGGGGGAAAAAGAATAACGGGAATATTGGATTGCCCATCCATCGTCAACCGCTTATCCTGCGTACAGGGGGGCTGGAGCCAAACCCAGCCAATCGGGAGGATATTTTTAAACACTTTAGCAGTAGTGGAAGGTAACTAAGTCCATTTATTTAAGTACAATTTTGACATACTTGTACTTTACTTGAGTATTTCTGTTAAATGCTAATTTATACTTCTACTCCACTACATTTCAGAGGCAAATATTGTACTTTTTACTCCACTTCATTTACTTGAAATTGGCTCCATAATTATGAACTACAACATTAAAATATTTTTATATGTATTTAGTGATTAAAAACAGATCTGATTTAATCTGATAGCCTAATGCTTCTGTACATTTACTTAAATAACATTTTTATTTCAAGTCCTTTATTTGTAACTAATGGAGTATTTTTAGATTGTATTGCTACTTTTACTAAAGTAAATTATTTGAGTAACGTTACTTCCTCTACCACTGTAATTTAGGTCACCTGTATTTTCTTTTCTCCAACTTCCCTGAGTACGGCGGTGTCTTCGTCACAACACTTGATTCACCGAGTATATTACTGTGTTGAATGTACCACAAACACACCTGTAACGTTAACCAAATTAGCCCAGAACACAGACCTGTTCTACGCAGTTATGGACGTTGAAGCTAATTCTTGATAGCAGTAAAATGATTCTGGTTAAACGATTTGACACTTAAATGTATTTATTAGAAGCCACAAATGAGTTCATTTCTAATAATAATAATATTTTTTCTTCTTGTTCGTCCATTGGCAGCAAAAGGCCCAGCTTTTCTACACCAGAAAATAGATTGGGACAGAAGCTAACGTTGGTTCGTAACGTAGCTAGCTAACACTGGGGACGACAAAATAGAGACCTTTCCGACGCAGTCAAGTGAACGTTAGTGCTCTTACATTACGACGAAGCTCAACAAATTCGTTGCCCCACGGAAATAATGTCATAAAATATATGTGTATATCAATTGACATCTAAATTCTGCTTCAGTGCGATGGGCTGCCTTTAGTTAACAGATAGTGAAACTGCAGCTGAGCTAACTTTACTCCAGTAGCGCGCTAAACTAACTCGTTAGCTAGGTAAGCTAGCTAGCGTCCCTTTAGCTTCTGCGGCCTACCGCAGCCGCTTTTCATTCCCGGTCCAACTTACCGGTGCTGTTCCCGGGACGGTCGAGCTTGAGTATGTCCCGGAGATGCTGGGTCGCACCCTCAATATCAATATTAGAATTGGACGCCATGTGTGAGGGAAAGGGGAGACTGGGTTAATTTAGGGGGAGAGAATGATTTCTTGTTTGATGCGATGCTGTCAGTGTTCACCCAGAGCAACCGTCTAAACTTCCGTTATGTACGCGCCTTTGGCTCCGACTCGTCTCTATGTCAAGTCGTTGGTTCCTACCTCAACTTCTGATGAGGTTCACACACTACAAGGCATAATGTCGCCCTCCACAGTCCACATTGTGTTCATCCTTTTTTGTATTACCCATTTACCCGTTGCACCCCTGTAATTTTACCTGCAGCTTCATAGCCTACCCCCCCCCCCCCCCCCCCCCCCAATGGGTTCTGGCACCCACAAAAATTCTATCGCACAGACTCATTTCTCTATTTTGTATTTGACAAAATCCCTTAGACCAGAGGGTCTCAAAGTGTGAGGCTCCAAACTCTTTCAGGGGAGGCTCAATGAATGTAAGCCACTTTCCAAGCTTTGTCAAAGGGGAGTCCCACATTCCCAGACTTTCAAAACCCCTTGAACCAAGTCAGACCAAACCCTTAGTGTCCCATTCCTTAAAGGCACCAAGGCGGTAGCTCAGAACAAAATGTCATGTGCATAATGCAATAAACTGAATTATTATTCAACTAACTGTTGTCATGTACCTCAATAGGTAAAGTTACATATTTTATCCAAGATTTGTGCTCCCTCACTTTTCCAACAAGTGTTTGATATTCTTGTGTACAAACGGAAAGTTTTGACATGAAAACCATTACATATTCCTGGGACAACAGAAACCCAGTTGTTTTTGTTTATCTTTACCTGTTTTTAAAGGCATAAGTTCAAGCCACGTTCTATTAATTAATTTATTGTTATTTTAGTTAACCAACTTAGAAATGATTATTAAACACTGAAAACCTATTATTTATTCAGAGGGCACACTCCTGACTATATAAAGGTTCTGACTCATGAGCATGGCAGGCGACTGGCTCGTACTTGCAGACCTGCAGCAGTCTGGTGTCCTCCACTCACTAATGCTCTTGCACTATGCAAATGTAATTGATGCAAGCAAGTTGAACATTTCTGCTTTGACTTGGGTCACGTAGTCTCTAGCAGTACTTTTGTAGTACAACTAGAACTTATGCAACACTCAGCAACCTACCACACAAAAATACTATCAGCTATAAAGGATAAACAGTGGTAATCTTTCAGAATATTTGGTCACACCTATGGCTGACCAGGTATTAAGCGATCCCATTTTTTCTTTCCAAATACCTGGATTCATATTGGCCATTACTGAACCCCTGGATCCAATATCGGTACTCTCTTTTCCCCACATTTAAAACTTGTATATCTCACAGGGTGGAACTCATTTGCCTCATTTTTATGCAAGGCCAGGGATTGCTGTGGCAGTAATCAGCAGCCTGTCATGACCATAGACTGTATGACTTATAAACATGGCCACTGTAGTGGAAAGACAAAATTGTATTAAACTGACAAACCGTATTTAATGTGGATTGGTCACATCTGGCAAATACTGACCTTATTAAGCATTGTGTATCAGTCCCACTACGGACTTGCTGACAAGTGCATTTATTTGGCATTTTTTTCTTATTCATTTCATTTTCTTCTGTAATAAGGTCACCCAAACTTAAACATTTGCAGAAAGCAAAAATAAGATCCTCTTTAAGACAACACTTGCATGAAGACTTAAAGTGTAACAATAAATGGAAGACATTCAGCTGTAGGGAATCATATGGAGAGACAAGGCCACACCATTAAGAAAAAGTCCAGGTTTTATTGTCTATTGTGGCTGTAGTCCATGGTAACTGCCAGACATGTGTGTGTGTGTGAGAGAGAGAGAAAGAAAGAGCGAGAGACAGATGGATAGATAAGGGAGAGAGAGAGAAAATGCAGGATCAGAGCCAATCACACAGCAAGGTGACACTATGTCCTCCCATGATTCTTTGGCTTGCAAGAGCAAAACCTGGCATGAGAGAGTGAATCATGGCAAAGTAGACAATTGTACAAAGGAAGATAAAACTCCTTTAAACACACTAAGGCAACACACAAGTGGCCTCTAAAAACAACTTACAACACATGACGTCGGAACTGAAGAAGCCGACTGAACCTGAACATGGATCTACAAACCCGTCAACAGTGCTAACAGAACAGAGTTGACAGCAGTGGAGTCAACAGTAGAGGAGAATGGGTTAGAGTTAAGTAAAGTGTGGAGAGCAGAGTATGAGTTAATGGCGTCGGTCAGCTGTTTGTCTTTCTGGTGGCTTGAGTGTAATGGGGGCTCCCAGCGTCATGCAGATCAGCAGAGTGGCAGACAGGGGCATCTGATTGGTCGGACGGCTCTCAGCAAAGAAACACGTCGCACTTCTACTGGCTGGGTTGGTCTGAAAACCCACCTGGATGAAGTTCAGTGATTGACATCTAGAATCCGGTGTTTTTCCTGTTTGTCAAACAGGCGTAAATGAGACAGCAGGAGGGAGGGATGAGTGTTCTCTCTTTTCTCCATCCTCAACTCCTCCCTCCATACTTCATCACACAGTGCCCTTCACTATGACCGCCCCTGCCCACCAGAGTGGGGAGGGGGGTTAGCCAAAGTTGTGAATGGCCAGCCTGAACATGTCATTGGTGCACACCCATGCATCGTTAATGTTCTTCAGGATGAAACTCTGATGGAAACCCATGATGGGGTCGTCATCTGCCTGCAAACACACACACAGAAATAACAGGTGTTCAGAATACAGTCACAAGTATAGTGTTTTAATTTACTAGTTGTACTTGTCAAAGTCAGTATGCTAGTTATGTACCATTCAGCCACTGAAAACAGTTATGTAATTCCTTCTGAGTCAAGTGTGAGAAAATAATGCCAATAATGTCACACAGGAGTTTGATGCTATAATGCCGAAACTGAAAGTCTACTTTCAAGGTAGGGTGGAGGTTTTTGAAGAAATTAGTTTACCTACCCAACTAGCTCCAGCTCCAATCAAGGCTACGACTAATTAGTTTAGCTTACAAGCTGCCCTGCACGTTTTTTATGTAAACAAAGCTTCCGCTCACATTCAGTATTACTCTCCAAATTACAATGGCCCTCATTTATCACACAAAAGTACAGAACAGAACAGAAAACTGGGCAATCGATCATTTCAACACAACAATCGGCATTCATTAATCTGAATGTAAGCGAAGACAACGATCAACTCACACCGCATGTATGCAAGGTTTAGTCAGCGTGGACCATAGACAGTATATTACTGGACGAAGCCACCCCGCTGATTTGAATGGTGAGCAGTGAAGCCTGTTTTAGACCAATAAAATACTACTACAGGGTAACTTCCTGTTGGCACCAGCGTCTACTGCGCATGATCGCACAGCATAACCGTGGTTTAATGACGTAGAACAACGGCAGAAACACCGTAATTCTGGTAGCTGTGCCAACAAAAGGTTTCATAGCTCAGTGTGTTTGTCTGACTTGGAACGTCACTGTTTAATTAGTCCACCTACAATGTTCACCTGCCAAACACCAACGCAGCGTCTCTGATTGCGCTGATAGTTTTTATAGATTTGCAGAGAGCTTATAATCTAAGCAATACGGTTACATCTCTCATGTGCGACGGGGTTTTGACGTCATTTTTGGGCCAACATGGATCCCTCCATGCAGGCCTTGGCGTGGACGTACACACAGCACGAGGGAGACGCCGTGTGACATAATTTTGCCCTGTGGGGTTCTGCACAATGTTGGACTAGCTAACAGGGTGTCATTTGACATACTCATGCAGCCAGAGGAACCTCTGCTCAGAGAGCCGAGGCCAGCACAGCCCCAACTGGGGGCTATACGAAGGCAGAGACGCTTTAAGAAGAGACGCGCCAATTAAAGAAACATCAGAACTACTCTACAGGACAAGCTGGTAACGCCAAAGATGGTAGTTATCCCACCCCACCCACTAGAAAACCAATTATCTGCTTTTAACAGATGAGCCGGGAAACATTAAGTTGATCGTGTGGTAGTAGAAGTATAACTGGTTTTAAACCTTATCTTGGGCAAAATCAAACTTTTTCAGCATTTTTTTAATCAAGATTTTATTGCTGATTTTATACATGTCTTTATGTCCCGGTGACCATTGAAAGTGCAGATACGCCCCCCCCCATTTATTCAGATAGGGGACTGATGTTGTTAGTCCAAAATAACCGCCTGGAGGTATTACCAAGATCGGTGCGGTGGGACTTGCCTATAAAGACTATAACGAAGGAGACCGGACCTAATTCATCGCTTCTAAGATGTAAAGTAGTGATAGATCGATTAATCGGCCAATATAACTAATAGATTGAGTATAATAATAATAATAATAAGATGAAGAGGTTAAGGATAAAAAAAAAATACAACAAGACATAACAATAATAGTAGTAATAGAATTTCATGTGTAGAAGAAACTAAGAGAAGGAGAAGACAATTTTCTGCCACCACACCAATTAATAAATTAATATAATAACCTAAAATAATAAATTCACCACTTGTGTGTATATGGACACTACATTAAAAAGGTGCTAATGGTGCTTTTCTGTTCATGTGAAGCAACCGAGCAAGGGGATGTATCCAGAATACGTTTTCTCCGTTATATAAACATGCACAAAATGTTTCATGATGGTATACAATATGTTGGTCATTAATTCTACTATATAAAAGAACTTTAATTGGTGATTCAATATAAAACAACAACACATGAATAACCCTATTTACTTTAGGATTCCATGTGTTATGAGTTGGCTGATGACACGCTCTAAAATAAAGTGTTAACAACAGTGCTACTTACTTTTAGCTGTCCTACAACCATACTTAAGATGCAGCAGTCTGGAGTTGGCTGGTGATCCTGCGCCGTTATACTATGCGCTATTTTTGTGAAGGGGAGACTCTGGCACACACACACAGAGGACAAATACACAAGAGGACGATTAGCACAGGTATATCAGCCACTGAAGGAATATACAAAATCAAAACATTTGCCTTTCCTCTCATTTATCTTGAATTTTTTCATTAAAACTAGAGAAACAATAATGGTAAGATCGAATAGTAAAACATCACTAAAATTGAGGATACTAAAAAGTACAAGTAAGTTAGTTTCTAACAGCAGAACAGTTGAGTCTTCTCACTGTACTGTCATTTCAAATGCGCACACATAGTATCCCCAATACACCTGTAATATGGTTCCAAAAAGGGTGGGGAGAAATCCAATTACTTGACCGCTGCACGCACATACAGATTTTACAGTAACCAGGTTACAACAGTGCATGTAAACGAGTTGTTCAATTCCCTACATAACCCGATTTCTCAGAGTAACCTAGTGTTCTTGTGTGCACGTGGCCCACCCACCACTTGTTACACATCACCTAGTCTGTATATAGCATTAAGTTACTAGGGGCACTCACAGCGAGTTTCTCAACAATTGCTCTTTTTCCCTGGAACTGCTGTCCCTCCCATGTAAGGCATGATGCATCAATCTGTGTGGAGCAAGACGGAAAAAGAGAGAGAGATAGAGAGAGGGGTTGGGGGAAAAGGAGGAGTTGCAGAGGATGCTATTTGCAGATGAAAGGTCTGTCAAAAATAATACTAGCTTTGCTTCCTTGTTGCTCCCATTTTTTCTTAGATACAATGTAGATAAGGTTTGGGTCGTATCTGTTTTTTTCATCCCTTCCTAACATTTAACTGGGGTTTACGGTATATGATGGTTAAAAAAAAAAAAAAAAACACATAAAAGTTGAGCTGCTTTCCCCTTAGAAGCTTTCTGATATATATGATGGCATCACCTTACAACAAAATCCTCAGTGATCTATCAGATTAAATATATATAAGTGCTCAGTTATGGTGCCGTTAGATTGCTCCTACACTGCCCCGTTAATACAAGTGCCTCCCTTTGTGTGAGGCAATTGGGAGAACAGAGAGCATTGTTGTTTTTTAAAGGCTAAATGCTAACAAATATAGATTGAAGCAGGATATTTTGTTAGATAAAAACAAGTTGTGAATTTTGGAAAGGATTAAATTTATCTGTTTTCAATACATTTTTACAAACGCTCTGGAGTTATTGGAAATGTCTGATTCATACAAGTCATAAATAATCTGCAGCTAGGTTGGGCAATTGGACTAATACAGACTCTCTACACAGACTCTTGTTCAATGGGCTAACCCAGCAGCACCGAGAGGCCAGCACCGCAGCGCGCACACAAACCTGCATGAATATATTGGCAATCACAGGTTGGTGGGCTGATGGTGGCTGGTTGGAAAATTTTAACATATCGCTAAACCCTAACCTCAATACATACATTGTTGCATACACCAGAAATAAAATACAGAAAATCTCATTTGTTGGTGTATGGCAACCTACTTACACACAAGTAAAGGCAAAATATATATATTTCTCTAAAACTCATGAAGTACTAACATATACCTACACATTACAGTTGCACCTGTTTTTTTTTCTTACATAGCTTGTACCAGTTGATAATGCTCCTGCACAATCTTACTGTTTTTAAGGCAGTAGGCTGTTAATTCTTTCATTCAATCGGGAGACCCATTTTAAAATATATAAATATATATACTTTATATACTTTTTTCATATTCTTAAATCATCCCTATATACACGGCATGCTTTGGTCTATAGTAATATCTTTAGGGCTGCAACTAACTATTATTTTCCATTTACATAAATCTGCTGTTTAATTATTTTGTCTATAAAATGCCAAAAAAAACAGTGAGAAATGCAAATTACAATTCTCAGACCCCAGATTGCTTGTTTTGTCTAAAAAACAGTGAGAAAACATTCAGTTTAGCCAATTAAGTTTACTCACATGTATGACAGAGAAATTGCCTCGCACTATCTAACACAAAACCCAGTGCGAAACAAGCACTTCCTGTTTGCTACAGCCCTTTATTTACCATTTGTTGAATACAGACAGACAGAGCGGCAGCATGCACACGTTATTCGGTTTTATTTAATCCACAAGTCAAGTAGTTTGTTAAACTGTTAATGATGAATCTACTATTTATCAAGGAAACTGCTTAAAATGTGTGTCCTTAAAGTGAGCACATAAAACACATATGTTCAATAACAGGTGCACAGCTAGTGTAGCAGGTACCAATGTTCTTTGTTAGATTTGAGCTGCATTCATAAAAAAAAAGTTAATTCACAAATGTAGCCTAACCCTGTGTTGAGACATCTCAGAAGTGAACACAAACACGGTTCTGTCATACTCACATATATGGATCCGAGTTGTGCTCTGTCAGAGTCAAACATCTGGTAGTAGTGCTGCACGAAGCTGGATCCTATCTGCTCCCACAGAGGCTGGTCCACCATCCTGACTCACCCTGCAACACACACTGGTAGGATGGAGAGACAGAAGGAGATTGAGTCAGGTCGGTTGGCTAAAGGATTCTTAAAATGATGTGAATCATATGCTATGGCCTTCAGTCACCAGATCTCACCCCACCTGAACACATAGGGGACCATCCGTCAAGGGTCTAATATTTTGTCAACCCACATTTATATCAGTAAGAGTTTATTTAAAATGAGAAACACCTTTGTAAAACAGTTCAACAATAAACTGAACAATGATGGCAGCCCAGTGTATATTCACATGTAGCAATATTGAGATAAGTGCAATATCTAAATCCAGTCTATATCTTCATGATGTAAGAGACCTAAGTTAAACAAAAGAGGGCAAAATATACACTACCCGGATCACATAGATTTATCTCTGCTTGAAACAACAAACGTATCAATAGTTTATTTACTTCAGGTGAAAATGTAACGAAGAAAACAATTTACAAAACGAAACAAAAAAACATAAACAAAGCACAGCAAGACTTTCAGTGCACTAAAAGTGTATGAATCCCCCCAGTGAGAAAAAACAGCAACATTAAAAGTACTTTAACTAAAATGGTTTTGCTGAACGCGCCGTATTGGTCTGTCCGCTTGGGTGACACTGACAGCCCAAGTCATGTGCTCCCACATAGCGATAGACAGTTGTTACTGGAACAATCTAAGAGATCTGAAAATTAGCAGTGGAGTCCAAAGGACATACCATAACGTTAAATACCGACCGGACATAGATAGTTCTAGGCCCGCGCAATACTTAGTAACAAGGCTAGAGGGAGAGCAAAATACGCTCATTTGGTAATGCTAATAAATGGAAAAACTCATGTTAAGTTATGGCTAACGTTAGTTAACGTGAGCTAACTAGCTGCTACTAGCTTGTGAGCGGTCTTGTTTGCTAACGTTGATTCTGCCCGTGTTGGCAGAGACAGTTCATTTACCTAGCATGCTTCACCGCCAGTTAATGTTACACGTCAGATGAATTATATTTCCAGGCATTAGCTAACTGGCTGGCTGGCTGGTGTTGGCCTTTTCACCGGTTGCTAAAAATACCCAGTCTCCACCAAGTAACGTTATTGATGCCTCCTCCGGGCCCGCGCAGACAGGTCTGGAACCCCGGAGCACATAGGCGTGCCCAACGTTAGCCCTAAACCGGGCAGGAGCAGCCAATTTAACTACTTATATTACCTTATACTTGCAAATGCCATACCAAAACAGTGCGTTTTGCTTTCGCACATTTTTCCATTCACTATTCCATAAGAGGGTTTCCTTAAAATAAGTAATAAAAACTTACCTCTATCCAACGCCGAGGCCGGCTGCGCGATCGCACAGTGCAGTGTCTGCTCCGTTACGAAGGCACGCACTCAAAGCCGTAACCGGCCCGGTGGATTGTGGGGATCGTAGTCTTTATGTGCGAACACTTTTCGACATTTGTTTTGTTTGTAGGGCTTATATGATATCTTAAAAGAAAAATATGACAAAAGGAGATGTTGTGTCGTTTGTTTTAGATATGTGTTTTGTCTGATGTAAAGTATAACAATGGACAACAGCTAATTTCACTTACTTTTTTTGTGTAGGCCTATTTACGTTTGTTTTACTGAATTAAGACACCTACAGCTTGCGTTCCGTTATAAAACCCTGCCTAACCTTGTAATTACTTTGCCCAGTTGGTAATCCAGATTTGTAATTATGCTGTGATAATTTCAACCTTATGATCTGACCCTAATAGTTAATTACTTAATGTAGAGATAAATACTGTAAAGAACCCTCACATGACTTGCATTTAAAAAAGCATCCCATTATACCACCTACAATAACCATATAACTATGTATTACAGGGCTATGTACCAAAGAGAGGAATGTGTGGTCCATAAAGTCTATGGTGGTCCATGAGTAGGCTTGTGAAAGTGAGTAATTCCATTCAAAAAGTGAAACTTGGATACTATATTCATTCCACACAGACTGATATATTTTTTTCATTTAATTGTGATGATTAAAACTGACAACTAATGAAAATCTCAAATTCAGTATCTCCGAAAATTAGAATATTACTTAAGACCAATACAAAAAAAGGATTTTTAGGAATGTTGGCCAACTGAAAAGTATGAACATGAAAAGTATGAGCATGTACAGCACTCAATGTTTAGTTGGGGCCCCTTTTGCCTGAATTACTGCAGCAATGCAGCGTGGCATGGAGTCGATCAGTCTGTGTCACTGCTCAGGTGTTATGAGAGCCCAGGTTGCTCTGATAGTGGCCTTCAGCTCTTCTGCATTGTTGGTTCTGGCGTATCGCATCTTCCTCTTCACAATACCCCATAGATTTTCTATAGGGTTAAGGTCAGGCGAGTTTGCTGGCCAATTAAGAACAGGGATACCATGGTCCTTAAACCAGGTACTGGTAGCTTTGGCACTGTGTGCAGGTGCCAAGTCCTGTTGGAAAATGAAATCTGCATCTCCATAAAGTTGGTCAGCAGCAGGAACCATGAAGTGCTCTAAAACTTCCTGGTAGACGGCTGTGTTGACCTTGGACCTCAAAAAACACAGTGGACCAACACCAGCAGATGACATGGCACCCCAAACCATCACTGACTGTGGAAACTTTACACTGGACTTCAAGCAACGTGGATTCTGTGCCTCTCCTCTCTTCCTCCAGACTCTGGGACCTTGATTTCCAAAGGAAATGCAAAATTTACTTTCATCAGAGAACCTAACTTTGGACCACTCAGCAGCAGTCCAGTCCTTTTTGTCTTTAGCCCAGGCGAGACGCTTCTGACGCTGTGTCTTGTTCAAGAGTGGCTTGACACAAGGAATGCGACAGCTGAAACCCATGTCTTGCATACGTCTGTGCGTGGTGCTTCTTGAAGCACCGACTCCAGCTGCAGTCCACTCTTTGTGAATCTCCCCCACATTTTCTGAATGGGTTTTGTTTCACGATCCTCTCCAGGGTGCGGTTATCCCTATTGCTTGTACACTTTTTTCTACCACATCTTTTCCTTCCCTTCGCCTCTCTATTAATGTGCTTGGACACAGAGCTCTGTGAACAGCCAGCCTCTTTAACAATGACCTTTTGTATCTTGCCCTCCTTGTGCAAGGTGTCAATGGTCGTCTTTTGGACAGCTGTCAAGTCAGCAGTCTTTCCCATGATTGTGTAGCTTACAGAACTAGACTGAGAGACCATTTAAAGGCCTTTGCAGGTGTGTTTTGAGTTAATTAGCTGATTAGAGTGTGGCACCAGGTGTCTTCAATATTGAACCTTTTCACAATATTCTAATTTTCGAAGATATTGATTTTGGGGTTTTCATTAGTTGTCAGTTATAATCATCAAAATTAAAAGGGATGAGCACTTGAAATATATCAGTCTGTGTGGAATGAATGTGTACATTATACAAGTTTCACTTTTTGAATGGAATTACTGAAATAAATCAACTTTTTGATGATATTCTAATGATATGACCAGTACCTGTACATTAAGTCAGTTTGCTTATTCCAGCATTAAAAGCACCAGTTCCTGTTTGGTTTGCACAAATACAGAAAAGGGGAACATAATATATGTAAAAACACCAAAATCCACTGTGTGCATTTTACATTGTGGTTGCTTTTATTTAGACTTCATCCGCAGAGAAAATGTTTAGGTAATTTGACTGGGTTCTGGCAAATTGACTTGAATGGAAAAAACACTGGAGGACGTTTTAAAGTAAAAAAAACTGTAAAATAGGCATTAACAGATTACTGTCCATGTTTTAAAAGAGCTTATCTGGAGTGACCGCGTTATCATTAACAGCACATTCATTAATCTCTTTCTCCAGACCATGTATGTCAAGGGCACTGAGGATCGGCTGGTGTCTTACTTTCCTCGTGCAGACACATTCCTAACACCTAATTTTATGAAAGATGACCAACATATTGGAAGTTAACATGTATTTTGAAGTTGTTATGAGTACAAGACACCAATAAAAGCCATCTGAATGATCATTATCAAGTTTATAGTGATTTATTTATATTTTGATAATTTGCATTTGGCAGGATGATATTAACCTATTCCACAAGGCACACACGGTAGTTATAATAACATCATATGGTCAGGTCACCCAAATCACAAAACATTTCTCCAATTGACTCCATATCCAGATGCTGAGCTCTGCTGTGACTCCCATTACACAGGAGGTAAAATGCATTGTTTAAGTTTGAGTCATTGATGGCAGACAATCATATTACAATACAACTGTATAAATATTTGCAGTTGTTTAAATGTCAGGACAAATGTTAAAAATGTGTTGTGGGGACAATCAAAAATCTGCAATTCAAGACTTAAGGTTCCATACGACATTTTTTTCTTAGTGGGCCAGTTGACCAAACTTCTCAATTAACAATATGTAACAATACTGCAGTGTTAATCAGTCGCTGGCCGGAAAGTGATTGGATGCAGCATTTTCTTCTGATTCATCAAGAGCTGGAAGGAAGGCCGCCACACCGGATTCTGCAAGCTGTTGGAGCAAAAAAGTCAAGAGAGCAAATTCAATGAAACAGTGTTGGTCTACGTGGCCAAAACTCTGTAAATATTTAAGTTTCATTCTTGTTTTCACCAAATGAGAGCGCGGAGGTCTTAGAATGGCTGAAGATGCACGATATGGATCACATTTTGTGAATTGCATAAACTTTAACATCAGCCTGAAAAGACAGTGAAACCTCTGCTTGTCCGTACCAGGCTGTGGAGTCTCTGAGAGGAGATGGCATCATTGCT
Organism: Micropterus salmoides; assembly: GCF_014851395.1. Classification (NCBI taxonomy): domain Eukaryota; kingdom Metazoa; phylum Chordata; class Actinopteri; order Centrarchiformes; family Centrarchidae; genus Micropterus; species Micropterus salmoides. The sequence goes on from NW_024044570.1 coordinate 31,422,354, forward strand.
GCTGTCTGGTTCACTTTGAGCCAAGGTCACAACTTCATCTATTTCCTGATCTGACTTCAGAGGGAATGCTGTCCTCGGGGCAGCCCTATACATACATGCATATACACAAAGGACTCTCTTTTGACACAGAAAAACAGAGACAGCCATTGAGAGCAAGAGGGTGGACTCTCTGGATAGAGAGCGCTGTACAGATTGTAAAGCCCCCGGAGGCAAGTTTGTGACTTTAGGCAATATGAATAAAACGTACTCGACTTTTGTGAGTGGGATTCTGTGTAGATCTATTTATATCACCTAAACTCCTGGACAGTCAGTGTGCTGCTCTCAGGGAGATCAGAGTCGATCAGCTCTTTTAGTTTGTTGGACTGAATCTGGCTTTGGCCTTGGGACACACTCTCATCCATCTACAAAAAAACAAACATCTTTTTAAAGAAACACTTTAAAATTTTGGGAAAGAAGCTAATTCGCCAAGAGATATCCGACATCAATCCTGCTCTTGAATCTGTCGGTACAATATGAAGCTGGAGCCAGGAAATGGTTAGCTTAGCTTAGCATAAATACTGGAAACGGCGAAACAGCTAGCCTGGCGCTGTCCAAATGCAGCAAAATCCACGTACCAACACGTCCAAAGCTCTCTAATTAAACACATTATGTCTTGTTTGTTTATCAAAAACTGACCCCTCGTAAAAGCACAACTTGTAATTTTTACACCTAGACCTGGTGGAGTTACACTCCTGCTGGGAATCCTCATCAGCGCCTGGCCTTAAGATGTGGGGCTTCCTGAGAGTTGTCACCAGATTATTCCTAACCTTCTCATGGTTGAGTACTTCAGGCCAATTTAGTCTTGAGTATTTAGTTTGTTTCGAGTGAGTTCTCTGTCTGGACCAGGACTAATGTTTTGTGTTTTGTCCTCTTTTCAAGATTCCTGCACCCGATGTGTTTTTGTGTTGCCCGGAGGATCTTTTTGGAACGCTGGTTGCCACTGCCCAGGACTGCCTGCCCCTGCTCACACCTCACCCTTTTCCACACAGTTCTACTTTTTACTCAGCTCTTAGAGAATAAAACTCTTGACTTTAACCCTCCTCGAGTGTTGTGTGTCCGCACGATCCTACTGAACTGTAGGTGCTGGAAACAGATTTTTGTTTCGGACTGAGTCAGGCTAGCTGTTTTCCCTGTTTCCAGTCTTTATGCAATGCTAAGCTAACTGTCTCCAGGCACCTTCATTTTGAACAGGCAGACATGAGAGTTGTAACTCATGTAACTCTTTGCTAAAAATCAAATATAAGAAAGCAAATAAGTGTGTTACCCAATTTTTTTCTTTCACGTTTAACAAGGTTAATAGATCTTACTGAAACAAATCTGTGCACATATGCTTGTTTCTTAAGGGTAAAATGGTAACAAATGAATTAGCTTAGCAGAAGCTCACACACATTTACACATGATCACCTTTACGATTAAATTTGGATACACAACTCCATACCATTTGATCAACATATTGTGCACACTTTTGATCACATGGGTATTATTAATTACCTGCACAGTGATGAGCTCATGTGTCTTGATCTGCATGCTGCCTTTTTTGTGGAGCTCCAGCAGGGTGTCATACTCACTCTTCAACTGATCAAAGTCACCCTGCAGTGTCTTTAACTGGACACCATGAACAATACAAAAACAAGACCATGGGTGGAGGCTGTTAAGATTTTAAATCGTGACTTCTGTGTAAGTGTACATACATGTGTGTACTGTGTGTACAGCATATGTGTCTATATGAGCCACCTGCAGGAGGGTCTGTTTGTGTGTTTGTTCCAGGGTGTCCCAATTGCGTTGCGGCACGACGTCCCAGTACTCTGCTTTCATCCTGTTGAGCTCCTCCTGTGCTTTAGTCAGGTCTTCCCGACACACCCTCAGAGCGAGCTGCAGCTCCACAGGGTCCTTAGCCTCTTCTTCCACAGTGGAAACAAAATATGCTTAATTTTGAATATTCCTATTTTAGGTATTTGGTTGGACCTCTTATTTTATAAATTCCTAGCATAAAATGGATCGTTATTGTTTTATCACTTAGCATTTTATGGTAAATAATTTGCTTTCTTGCCAAGAGTTAGATGTAAAGACAGATACCACTCTTATGTTTGTAGGGTAAATATGAAACTGCAGACAGGCAGATTACATATTAGCCAGACACAGTGACTTCGGGTCAAGAAATGGTCCAGCACATAACCACCAGCACAACCAGAACTCGTTTTTTTCACCTCAGTTTTTGTATGGCTAAAACAAAAGAGATCAAATGTGTTCATTTGTGAGCTTTTCAAGTGCTAGTAGGTGATTTTTATTTTTATTTTTTTTTACCTCTTTCCAGTTTTTATGCTATGCTAAGCTAAATGGCTGCTGGCTGTAGCTTCATATTTAATGGACAGATGTGAGAGTACAATTGATCTTCTCATCTGACTCAGCAAGAAAGCAAATTTGCCTATTTCCTTAAATGTTAAGCTATTTCCTAAAAGACAGAGCAGTTTTTACCCCTTATAATGACAGGCTAATGACCCTAACCAGAAACTGTGAATCAGTTATGATGTTATAAAGGAATGCAATACAATAAATATATGAACAGTTTCAGGCTGCAACAAAGAATTAATCTCAATATTGATTCTTGATTTGGTCTATAAAATGTCAGAAACCCAACACAGAAGCCCAACACATGGGATCCCAAAGCCAAAGGTGATGTCTTCAAATGCCTTGTTTTGTCCGACAAGAGTCTAAAACCCAAACATATTCAGTTTACAATCGGAGAGTAAAGACTAACCATGAATGAAAGAAAAATGATTAATTGATTATAAAAATTGCTCCAGATTAATTGTCAGCAGATCAGCTAATCGACTGATTGAATAATCGACTCGATAGTCATAACTCTGTAATAACCTGTATTTCCATCTGCAGGATGCTCCTCCTTCAAGGAGCCTCTTGTTAGGTCACTGAGTTGCCAGATCAGCAACTTGCGGGCATCGTGTTCCTCCCGGTACTGCAGATACTGGTTGGAGAGTTCAGACTGCAGACGTTCCACCTGGAGAATAGAAGATAGGGGGTGACTGAGACAAGATAATCTGATAATCTACCACTGACCTGACCAACTGAACTGAGTCTCAAACAAAATATTTTTTGGATAAAGGGGCGTCTATCTGTCACCCTAAATAACTTTTTTATATACATATTTTAGAGTAGGATATAAAATAAATATTTAAGACAATATTTAAGAGAAGGAATTCATGTGGAAATGAAAAGCACAAAGTTGTATTCCCTAATAAGTTACATGAATGATTAAATAAATAGTGGTTAGAGCTCCATTTTGGAAGTATGTCATGTACCACTGCCTGCATGGCCTTTTCTTTCTCCATCATGGCCTCAATGTCCCTCTGCAGTTGCTGCTTCTCTCTTTTCAAAGCTCCAATCTGAGCCTGCTCCTCTGCCCAGCGAGCTTGAATCTTCCTGTCACATTCCTCTGTCACCAGTCTCAGATGGGATCGCAGTGGTTCCAGTTCTCGGATTTGATCCTGCTGATATGCTGAACAGATGTAAACTGCTATAAAATGATCCACCATGAAATGACAGGGCTGAAACATTTATTTGGTTAAACAAAATGCAATTGATGTCAATTTTGACAATTACTTTTAATGAATTGCAAATGTGCTTTTATAAGCTTATATCACATCATTTGTACATGAAATATGTTTTGACTGACAAAATAAGCAATTTGAATACATCTGTCACTTCAGGATCTGAGAAGCTGCTATGAACACTTCACTGTACATTTTAGAGGCTAAGTGACTAATGGATACATAAAAAAAAAAACTGATTGATGAATCACCAATAACAAATACAGTTATTTTAAGTTACAGTTGCAGTTCCACATGAAAAATGATGATTCTACTATGGTGCTGTCTGAGATATATATATATTTATATTATATCTCAGACAGCACCATAGTGGCTGGCATTAACTTCACAGTATCGGTGCAACTTACATAGTACTGAACCACATTAATTGTCTTTAACTTTAAACAAATTAAGTCTCTAAACATATATGTGATATATGTGTTGCCACCAACTATTTATTCCCATAGCATATCCTTCATTAAGCTCCATTGCAGACACAATGTGAACCAAGCAAACTTGCTCTTTTACTGTAATATGTATTGTAATCTAATAGTCCAAAGCATTTACAGCATGATATCTCCGGTCTTCCTCAAAACCAGGATGTTCCTTAATTTTAACTAATTCTTTGCTGAACTTTCATACTCAAAGGCTCCTTTTATTTTATAGCACTTTAGGACACAACTCAGAAGAGCACTATACCAGTGTAATTATTCTTAAGAAATGAAAATGATCAGGCAGGATTACTCACAGAGCTACTGACCTAAAGTTTTTTCGTATTCCTTTTTGATGGCAGAAAGAAGAGGTTGGTAGGTTTTGAACTCTTTGATCAAACAGTCAAAGACATTACGGTAGACCTGTGGCCAAAGCAGTTTAAGATATGTGAGTATGCTCCTTCTGCATGTTCCAAAATGTATTCAGGTTTTGCTGTAAATTAAAAAAATTTACAAAAAACATAGCACCTGTAGTTTCAGTTCCTGAAATTTTGGCTCATGCAAGCTGATAGTATGCAGCTCCTTGTTCACATGGCTCTCCAGGTGCATCAGGAGTTGAGGCTTTCTCCCCAGGCCTGCATAAATGTAACTGCTACCTGTCCAGCAAACCTATAGGGTTTACCCATAGACTGTTTACCACATACACTTTCTTGTGACAGTAGAAGAGGGAAACAATTATCAGATATTCTGACCAATGATCTTTACAGCAATCAAATTAATTTATCCGTTATTCATATTCAATAATACAAAGTAGGATTTTGCCAGGTTTGATTACCTTTCTCGCTGCAGGTTGGACAGAAACAGCACCAGCACTTTCTCCTTCTTGGCCTTCCTCTGATGTCTGAACAGTGTAATTTTGTAGACTATGATCATATGTAAGTCTAAAATAAAAAAGTAAGTTACAGAGCTAGGTTAAGTTACATTTAACAGTGTAACGTTAATTCAGTTAGTATAAAAATACAATAGTTACAATACTTTCGCCCGTATGACAGTATATTAAACACTTGCCTTTGTTGTTGGGTCGGTGTTAAAGGTGGAAATTTAATATATTTGTGTGGTGACATCTGAAGGCTGAACAACACGCACTTGTTCTTAAATGGTTGGAGTTTGGTCCGTTTACCTCAAGGTTAGCTTTAGCATCACAGCTCACAACGTTGTAAAGGGGTTTCCACCAGGCTAACTAGCTAACGTTAGCTCACCTAGCTGTTCCTTGTCACTAATATTGTATTCAGTAGAGTAAGCTGGCTACAAGATGGACACGAGCCAAACTTGTTGTTAACCTTTACAATGTAGCAACGTTTAGTTTTTGACTACTGCGAGCACCAAAATAGAATAAAAATGGCATTGTTGTGTTTTCTCGCGTGATTTCAGTGGCAGTGTTCTAGAAGTCTTTTCCAGAATTCGTAAATCATTTTTTCCAGCCTGGAAGCAGCCTCCATTCAGATCTGTATGTGTCCTGAGCTCAACAACAGACTTGGAACGAGGACGGACCACGCACCAAGACCCATATAGTAGACCGCGGCGCGCCTAACTGGTTTTCAAGTTGAGTGAGACGAAAACTTTCTTCTTCAATAGAGAACACAGAGACACTTTTTAACCAAGGCCGCTTTTTAAACGAGTGTTCATAAGCCATCAACCCTGACTAGTGCCAATAACAAATGCATGACACATAAATAAATATACGGGTAACGTACTTTATAAATATCACATAAATACTACAACTTCCAATAAATTAGATTGTAATACAGAAGCGATGGCACAGAAGATTAGAAAAACATCATATTTTAAAATATAATAATTTTAGAAGTCGGCATATTTTGAAAATCAGTGTCAATGATGCTGTCAATAATTTGTCATCTCAGGTTGTAAATTAGCTAGCAAATATATTTATGTTCCACTTTCTCTTGTGCGTGTGCCACGTATAGAAAAATATATAATGTTCTGTCTAAAAAAAATTCAACCGCTAAAAAAAACTACATTTCCTAGCTATCTTTCTCCATGAAAGCCCTAAACCGAGGTAACGGCAACGATAGTAGTCATTTCTAGAGACATTATCATAAAAGCGAGCGTGAGGCTGAACTACAGTACCCAGATTGCACTGCTCCAGCATACAGTACATTCTGCTGCTTATCCGGGGATGTCACACCACTGCTATTTTCTCCCCTCAGTCCCTCTCACTCTCAGCCTACAGCTCCAGCGGACTGACACGGGGCTTTGGCTAGAAAGAAACGAACAATAAAATACAAAACAGAGGCCAAAAATGGCAGAGCTTGGAGCGGGAAGCCTGCCGTTAGGGGATCCTGCTTTTAATTACCAGGAGCACGAGCTGAACGAGCGGCTGAAGCGGCTCTACCCGGCTGTGAACGAGGAAGAGACCCCTTTACCCCGATCCTGGAGCCCCAAGGATAAATACAGCTACATTGGGCTGTCACAGAACAACCTGCGGGTCCATTACAAAGGTTAGAGAGCTGGCTCAGACCTGATGGTCTAAACAACCAGCCACAACAGCAGAGGGTCTCAGCTCAAATCTGTCACTGTTGTTGTTGCCGGGGGGGGGGATCTCTCTCTCTGTCTCTCACTCACACACACAGTATGCGATTATGTTGATTGTGTATGTGTGTGTGTGCACTCCTGGTAAATCTAGTCTGAGCTGCCTCTTCTGTCCTGTAACCTTGCTTTGTTTCACAAACGAGCAGAGGAATGCCCTAATGGTTGACAGTGAACTCGCTAACCCTGACAGTTGGTCTTATTACCACCACAATGAAATTCACCACCAACAACACGGCTCTCCTTTTGTTTATTTACCGTTTATGGTGTTATTTGTTTGCAGTTAACTGACTGTGCATCTGACGTTCTCCATAGTTTGTACTGGAAACTGGCATTGGCAGCAATAACGACGCATAGACAAGGGTCTACCAATAAGCTAACGAATGGTATGAAACAAACAGGAGGTAACGTTAGCTAACAGCAAGCTATTTCTTAAGCAAACTGAGTAGTTAGCCTGGTGGCTAACTAGCTAACGTTAGCTCACCTAGCTGTTCCTTGTCACTAATATTGTATTCAGTAGAGTAAGCTGGCTACAAGATGGACACGAGCCAAACTTGTTGTTAACCTTTACAATGTAGCAACGTTTAGTTTTTGACTACTGCGAGCACCAAAATAGAATAAAAATGGCATTGTTGTGTTTTCTCGCGTGATTTCAGTGGCAGTGTTCTAGAAGTCTTTTCCAGAATTCGTAAATCATTTTTTCCAGCCTGGAAGCAGCCTCCATTCAGATCTGTATGTGTCCTGAGCTCAACAACAGACTCATGTCCAGCCCTCAGCAGGCAGCCAGCTCTCTTTCAGCAGCTGCTGTGAGGGAGGAGGCCTCTTCGCGTTATATTGGGCCAAATGTACCGATCTCGTAATAAATCTGTAGTATCGGCAGACTCTGGCATTTTCACAATAACAGCAACTTTGTTCGTCAGACGGTGCAGTTAATCACTTGCTCGGATGGGTAAAAATTGTCAGTACGGGCTGCCAGGCCTGTCAGCTGGATTATTTTATACATCCAGCTCCTAAATCAAAACAAGGTGACATCTGTGTGAAGTCCTGTTCTCAGTGGGGTTTTTTTGTGCCTGCTCTGTTATTTTTTCGTCAGGGCAGCCCCTCGGTAGCAGGCAAGCTAATCCTGCATCTCAGGCTATGATCTCCACAGAGGCATTGCAAGGCCACTTTGGGCCCTGTTGGCTGTTTACATCAGTGAACATGCAGAGGATGAGAGGATGCAGGCAGGCTGTGTAACCCATTTTGTAAGGCTTATTTGGCACATACATAGTGGTCCTGCTGTTTGTGAAGAGCAGGAAAGGCCCCTTATTTGTAAAAACAAACAAAAAAACATTAAGACCCTCAGGTAGATAGCCACTTATATCTGGCTATCTTTAATGTACCATATAACAGAACAGTGGTTAAATTTAATATAAACCTACATTCTGTTAATCAGTGGTGTAGATGCAAATAATGCATCATTTTTGTGGATGCTGGTGATTTCTGCTAACGATGTGACAAAAAAAGTGTTGTGACATAGGCTTTTTCATCTTGCCTTCCATTTTAAGCAGTGTTATTGAGATCTTTGCAATCTGTCTAGAATCACCGATGCGCTTGTCACAGCTGTGACATTGGCACAAAATGATGAATGGGCTCATGTATGTCTTACATTAAGACATGTCATTTCATGTTGAGGTTATGTAGGGCATTGAGTCTTTTATGTCTATGAAAAGTGCAGAGATTATGTGACACTGCATAATTGTACAGGGATGACATGATATAAATAGGTCTATTCTGGAGTGTGCGGGATAATTTTTCTCCTCCTGGTTGTTCTAGCTCCTGCTCCGTTCCCTCACCCTTGTGGTTTGAATGCTATTTTGACCAGTGTGCCAATTTTCTCCGTTCAAGGCCATACCATGTCTACTTAGTCCTGTTGTGCACAGACACAGATTAATCTACCCAGTCTGAACAGGTAGATGCATAAATGAACACTGTAACACATATAAACCAACATATTAACTTGCCTATGACTACACCAACTGAGTCATATGATTTTATTTACGCACTGTAGCACTCTGGTCTATGAAGGATGTCTATACTTTATTCTGATGCAAAAATGATGTCATTGTTCTTTAAATAGGCCTTAAGGATCAATAGATGGAAGATGGGTAGGGCTACATGCATAAAGGGATTAAACCATTCTGTATATACCTAATGTACTGTTGCCTATGACTGTAGCACACCTTAGTGTTGTCTGTGCTGCTTGTATGCATGAATTAATATGTAGCTGTTGAAAATAGAGTGGCTAGCATTCAGTGCGTCTTTTCATCATCCTCCAGGATATCTAACATGTTTAAGGATTTTATTAGAATGAAAAATAAATAATTAAATATGTTTTCTGTGGATTTATGTTTTCTTTTTAAAGACATACAGAAAAGTGACTTGCATATGAACCAGCTGTTTTTAATAGTAATTATCCAGTGATCCATATCTGTATAGGTAAGTACACATTTATTACGTATGTAGCACTTTTCAAAACAAAACTTACAAAGTGCTTCAAATATGCTTTTTAACAACTTATCTCTCTGTTCACTGGTCAGTCTTTCATTTTATGTAGTTCAAATAGTGAGGGACTATCAATGTGGCATTAAAGGAGTAGTTTGACATTTTGGGAAATTTGCTTTCTTGCTGAGAGTCAGATGAGAAGATCGAATCCACTTATATGTTCAAACGTTGCTAATTGTGTCATATTGCTAACCACTGAATCTATTTTAAGCTAAAATTTATTCTACTCAGCTATATGATGAGTCAAGTCATCAGTAGCATCGGAGGTAATCCAATGCGAAAGTGATGTGAAAGAGGTCACTCGTAGTGACAAACCCACAGAGAATTGTGGATATAGCCCAAAAGAGATGATGACACACGAATAAAGTTGCAAACAGTCTGCACACTCAAATAAATGTTGTAATGTACACAGCCAGTATGCTTGGCCCATTGCAGAAATTGGCAGATGAAAAAATTTACCTCACACTGACCCCTGTGTCTGTGCAGAAGTGTGCATTTTAGCCTCTTTTAAACCAACTGTTTAGGTTTTTTGACCATTAAACTCTGTTTTCATAAATCATCAAAGCTCTGATAGACCCGCTGTATTCTACCTGCTCAGCACCAAACGGCTGACAGACAAAGTTAGCGACTAGCTGCTAAACATCGAGGAGCATTTAGCAGCTAAAGAGTCACATCTTTCACACACCAGAATGGAGCTGAAGAGAGACATGACTTAAAACGAATGGTGAAGTTGCTCAGTGTCTGCTGGATGTATAAATAAGAAAGCGTCTGCTAACACATTTGCCGTAGCAACTTTCAAGGTCAACAATGCAAATGTTGACTTTCCAACTTGTCCCGAAGTGACCCGAAAAATCAAGTAATGCAGCATTAAGTGTCTGCACATGTGGCAGCAGTTCACTCCAAATCCATTGTGGATGAATTACCTTCTTATGACCTGAACCATGAGGTGCTGCTGACCCTCATCCTAACCACTTCACACTCAGCGACAAACCACCCCAAGTGATGTAGGTCACAGCCTGACAAAGCAAACAGATATACATCATCTGACATGAAATCTTGAGGTTACCTAAGAGGACTAGACATCCTTCAATCCTTGGCTGTGCCTTAAAATCCTGTCCTTGAAAATCACAAACAAAATACATGACAAAGCACAATTGAGTCATCTATTGACAAAGTGCCAAGGATGAAGACAAAACTTTTGGTATAGTTATGCAAGGACGTAATTGCTCATAGTAGAAACTTTTTATTTTAATACAGCCTAGGTGTCCAACACGCTGCTACTTTAACACATGAGAGTTATAGCTAACATGCTGTTTTACGAGGTGTCTTATGGCTGCATTGTATTTTTTTGTTGCCCAGTTAGGCTACTGTATAGGTGGAGAGATTTGAATATTTGTATACAGTATGTCATGTTTGACTTCAGCTCCTGAATTGTCACTTCCACCTCCTGTGCAATTCCAAACATAGTAATCTGTTTACATGATAAAACCTCTAAAAAACAACAACATTATTTTGATCCCCCTGAGTCAGTAGAAAGTTTTTAGTTTTTTTTGACAAGCTGGTCAACATTTTCATTTGCTACCTAGCAGTAGCTTATTTAATTGGGCTTTAGTAGCTTATTAAGTCAAGTCACCTTTATAGCACATTTAAAAACAACAATAGTCAACCCAAAGTACTTTCCAAATATACAATACAATATTATTTTAATAAAATATAGGCAAATATACTTTGTGCCTTTTAAGCTGAGGGTTTACCATTAACAAAATGCGCTTCCAGGGGTGCTGCCACTGTTGTGTGATGTCAGACAACTGCCTCTTCATGAAGTCGGGTTAAATAGATTTGCACACGAGTTGAAAAGTAGGAACCATGACTTTGAGGTCAAAAATTTTGAATTGTCTGGAACGCAGGATTAACCTTGAATGGTTACTCCGCCACCTTCAGTGTGTACTTGGGTCTGTTACAGATCGTAAATAATTGCAGTTCATTAGCTAAGAATTTCAAAGGTGTAAGTAGGACTAACAGATGCAATAAAACTAAGAGTAGTAAGGGAAATGTCAATTAAGCACTGTTTGTTCATGGCCACACACTCATGAGCGGTCAAACAGGGATCATAAGTGAAAACACCTGTATGAATGTGCCATAGGTGTGTAGAGCCTTTATTATGTTATGTATTTCTTGGGTGGGACTGCTGTCTGTATATACTGGCCAGCTGTATTAAGCTCAACCATTCCAACCAGCAAACAAAAAATAGCGAGCTGAAAGCAAAATCACCTTCCAAGTAACTGTTTGACATTACAAGGAGTTATGTGATCTAAGTGTAAAACAATGAACACTCCTTAATGGAGGTTTTTCTAGTTTAGCACGTTTAAGTCACGACTAATGTCTTGTTCCTCCCTTCAAACAAAAACTACAGGATGTAAACAAATCTGAATATTGTTCTGATGATTACATACTGCATACTGTTCACTGTAAATATATTGTGGCCAGTTAAAGCTGTCAGATGGTATCTTAAAAATTCACAGTGGTTAGCATAACATTTTTAAGTAACAGGGTTAAGTGTTGCCATGCTGCCTTCACTTTGTGCTGCATTCACACAATGTCTGCAGAGTGGGAAGAACAGGAGACCTGCCTGTTAGTCAGACCTCGAGAGTATTAACACATTATTCCAAGATGTTTACCTCCACTGCACGCTTTGTACTGTCGCCATTTAAATAGCTAAAGTATCATCAGTATTTATTGTTATAACTTTTGTTGTGTTTAGTATTTTGTAGTGATGTGTCAACAAGTGCAACCAGGTACAAACACACACACAGTGTGTCTAGCTTAGGGCTGGGCAAAAAAACAATAATGATAATTATCGCGATAAAATGTTCCTCAATAGCAACATAACATATGTTCAATAAATGTTTGATTCAATTCATTTGAATCATGAATGAATTAGCACTTAATTTTTTTTGTTGGTGAAAAGGTACTGTAAAAAGATTGTACTTAATTTTACTCACTTATTTGGCATCAAGTGTTTGTTCTGTGCATAAAGAAAAGTTTAAAACCACAATTACCACATGTTGTTTTTTAAACTTTTATTTAGGCGCAAAAATCAGCCTTTAAACTTGAAAGAAACAATCATTTTACATTTATCGTGATAATTATCCATATCTAATCAGGGCTTAACATTAAACTTTTTTGCAAGTGGCCCCAGCGGGCCAGTGGGTTTGAAAGACAATTTTTACTGTCCCTCCTTCCAAAAGTGTTTAATCGTATTAAATACATCCTGGATATAAAATGTAATCACAGTTAAAATTATAAAAAATAAAAAGGTTAACAAAACAATTTACTAAACAAAACATACTAACAGACTCAAACATGACGTGCTCTCCTGCTGACAGCCATTTATGAAAAATGTACACAGAGCAGCGGACACGAGTCACCTCTATCCCGATGAACAGGCTGCCACGGTAGCGACCTTTCAATCACAAGGTAGTCCATAATATGCTAAATGAACATCATGCTGTGTTTAAGAAGACTTGAAACTAGCGACTGAGACTATAAACTCATTTAAAAGTGTTTACCGAGGTAATAAATCAGCTGAGAAGTAGCAACATTTTACCATTATTTCTAATGGGACTCGCCCCCTGCAATGCAGCTTTAAGTTCCGTCTGCATGGTTTCACTGTCGACCCAGAGGTCCCGCATGATGGAGATTAGAGAAATAACATTTGACAACCTCGCGTCAATTAATTACAACTCTGGATGGGACATTGGTGCGCACCAAGAGCTGCAAAACAACTGCAGGATGTTGAGTTTCTTTTCTTTTCTTTTTTTAAAAATACCAATATTTTTGTCCTGGCCCGATTGGGCCAGTGAGTTGCTAGTTCAACTGTCCCGACGTTACGTTTTACTGGCCCCGGGCCATTGGGCCACCATTATTGTCGAGCCCTGCTAATGATATGAATTTTCTTGTACATTTTTGGCCATATCACCCTTACCTCTTTTTACGAATTTGCTGAATCAACTGGATTTCTGTCAATATTGGATTTTGTTTAGATGTAAATGCCAGAGATTTTGCCACTGGTCTGTTGACATTTTTGAAGTTCTTTTCACCATGTGTGAGACATAGTAGCTGTGAGAATTTCACAATAACTAGGAGGCTCATGTGAATGGTTTATCTGGCTGTTTGTAATTAGTATGAACAACATGGTGTGAACTCGGCATTAACCTCTGCTAAACTAGGCCATTACATCAGTGTGGAGGTGTCCCAGTGAGGCCAGTGCTGGGCAGATGTTGTTTTCTTAATGTTGGTTATTTGTCAGTTGTTTAAAATCAGCAGAGTCAGTGTACTTATAAATATATCATCTGAATTCCCCCATGATCCCTTCATTGGTGACGTAGTGCTATTCATTCTTCAGAGGACAACGTGGCACTGTGGTCTTTGTTGTACTTGCTGTTATTGGACTGATAGATTTGCTTGCTTTACTTTCCCCTGCTTGTGGTCAAGGATAGAACCTGAGGTGGGATTGCTGGTTTCCTAGTAAGCAATTAGGCTAAGGCCTCCCTGTGCTGTGGGGTAAGAACAGGACATTAACCTTTGATCCGTGACCTCTGGTAGAGAGGTTTGATGTCATATAACAACTGAAAGGTGAGATACTGCAGTGCCAATGCAGTCACAGTTTTGTCTTAATATTTTTGTTAAATAATTTACAATTTTATGTGAATGTTACTCTTTGGAGTACTGGTGTAGTAGCTAATATTGTTGGAGGTGTATGTCTCTAAAACATCCGTAGACAGTTTCTCACAATCACTTGACAATGAAAAAAATCCTATGTGGTTGAAATTTTATTTTAAACGCAACATTTTAAATGTAGGAATTTATTTTAGGCGGCGGTAGGTGTTGTTAAAAGTAGTAGTCATTTCCTTTACCCATCTATGCAGTTGTAAAGAGACCTGTTGGCCTGCTGATGACTCGTTTTCACGAGAAGCAGCTAAAAATAGACTCCATGAATGTTGCTGCAACCACTGGACCGGACAGACGCGCACACAACATGTAGAGACACATGCACAAGCGTGATACACATGTAATAAAATGCCTTGTTACCACAGTAGATGTGTTGAATCAACGGGGAAGACTGAATGTTATGGTTACTCTACGAGTTTTCCTTGATGACACTGATGCACATACAGCTGTGTATATTTTATGTATTAATAATGTTCTGCAAATTCTCATGTAATTCAATATCATAGTGATAGCAGTATGACATTTATCTCCTGTCAGCAATGTCTGTACACGGTGTGGATGATGATTTCACGAACGGGTAAATCACTAAGAGCGTGAATGTTACATAAAATATAAAAAAGTTAAGTCATAGTTAAATATAGACCAGAACACTAAGCTCCCTTTCAGTCAGCTAGCATATTTGATCATTACTACGTGTCCTGTATGCTCCCAGCTGGCTGTATGTTTGTAGCCGGGGCTGCCATGCTCTGTCTCTGTCTTTCACACACACAACCTGCGACAGCCTCGAGGTGTCTGCTGACAGCCGGCTGCTCCATTTAAGGTTACAGCCTACCTACATTTCATACACGCACGCACACACAAACACAAACAGAGCTCACAATAATGTCAATGGTGTGATTACATGTAACTGAAAGAGCTGCACATGTTTACTGTAGAGCCTAGATAGCAGTTATACAACACACCTCACTCTCGTGACCCGAGGGATTGCATAAGCAGCCATCTGAATATAGAATGACCAACAGTAATGACTGTTGTGCTTGAATGTAATTGGTCCAGAGACAATACATAAGCCCTCTGACCCTGTTGTTTTTGTTTACATCTTTAACACAGATTATTAAGTCTGTTATCTTTACACACAGAGACAAAAAAAATGATTATAGAAACTCACCTTAACAAAAGTATGGATTACTGGGGGGGGAATCTTTCTACATCCCAGTACATCAAGTCAAATAGTTGGATGTGACTATCTGATATGTGGATTGATAAGACGTCCTAGAAAATGAAGAATGACAAAGAAGAAGTTCATCAAACAAAGCCCTGGGGAAATGTTCAACAAAAATGAAAGTACAGTAAATCAGTAAAGCTATGGCCCTAACGTAACATTGTCACACGACTGACAAGTGATTATTGCTATGATTTGGCTTGTACATAGGGCAGTCTGGCTCTGGTCATCTGTGTTGGTTACCTTTACTTCTGGATCAGATTTACCAAAGCTAGAAATGGTATGTGTTGCCCTACTTAGAATAGGGAATCAGTGGAAAGCCAAAGGCGCTACCACATTTATGTCACATAATTGGTTTTTAGGTTAAGTTCATAAAATGTCCAAGTAACAAAACAAATGTGATGTTGATGTTTAGAAAAGAAGTTGATTTCCAGCAGCTTACAGTTTGTAAATGTTCCACGGCTACAACTGAGAATGAGTTTTTTTTCTTATATAATCGATAGCGTGAAGCTGCAGTTAGGCTCGCTAGATGCTAGACACTACCACTACTAAACATCCAGTTAGTGTAAAACAAAATGCACCGATCTGTCTGTGCCACATCTTGAGACAATAAAGGCAAATGAGTGCACAAATGTAGGATTTTCTACGAGCAGTTGACTTCGCCTCTGCTGGTTTGGGATTTTACCGTAGCCAACAACCAAACATTTGTTTTGGTAAAACTGTTTGTCTGCTCTACCAGCTTTGGTAGAAAATCAACAATCAAAGACATTCCCAGTGTTATTCTAAAGCTCCATTTTGCTGATGAAATAATATTGGAAGCAGCAGGTGATGGTCCTTTAACTGACGACTTATCTCTTTGCAGTGAAACCACAGACCTTGACAATAAATTTTCCAGAATACTTTACTCCTTACATAAAATTATGTTCACGTATTGTTCACGTGCACCTTGTATTTCTCCTCTTGCAGGCCATGGTAAGAACCACAAGGACGCAGCATCAGTGCGAGCCACACATCCAATCCCCGCTGCCTGTGGGATCTACTACTTTGAAGTCAAGATTGTCAGCAAAGGTCGAGATGGGTAAGCAAATACATCAGTTGAAGCCTAAATGGTAACTTTTTCCAGCCTCGGGTCAGTAGGTCAATATTCCACCAATAACATTTTAATAATGCACAAACAAAATAAAAGTAGTCTTATGATCCAAATTGGTTGGAGCAAAAATCAAATCAATATTTCCTGCTCTTAGTTTTTATTGACTGTACTCAGTCTTAGTTTAATGTTTAGGTCCATGGATCACTACGCTGCAGTGGCTGTTTCTGAGAATATTATCAAAGGAGCCAATATCATGAGAGCAAAGTTCTGGCGAACAAGGTTTTACAGATTCACACTGATTTCTAGAGCAAGCTAACTGTGCAGACTGACAGTTCTGCCAAGAGTTGGTGGAATGCAACAGTGACTACAAGTTAACTTGTAGTGCTCACTTATTTAAAATCCACCAAACATAATTGTCGAGCAGGAGTTACTCTGCAAATATGTTTGTGCCTATATGGAAATTGTGGCTATTAGCAACAAACAATAAGTCTTTATCAAATAGCCATTATTGAACATGAGTTTAAATTATCTCTAGTAATAAAACTACACCGGGTTCCAGGGATAACAATGTAGGTTGGTTGGTCAGTCTTGACTTATTAATTCACTTATCTTGAATTATTGGAAGGATTGCTGTGAAAGTTGGTACAGAAATTCAGGGTTCACACAGGATGAAAGATAATGTCATTGCACATGTTTGCCTCGCAGCACCACTTGTCCAACACTTTGTTCATAACAGGGTCCTTCTAAAACTAATCCCTGAATTCATGTAGGCCTCAGCTGTGCTTTGAGATTAATGTTAACATAGCACACTGGCATGCCAACGTTAGGTTTGTTTGTGGTCATGCTAGCACGCTAAGTTAGCTAAAATTCCAACAGTTAGTACTTTTCATGCTTACATGTTGATGTGGTGACATGCTAAACAGAAGCTAAATGTTACCACGTTAACACGCTCATTTTGCATGTTAAGATGCTAAAAGTAATGTGCTATCAGCTAATTATTTAAACCCTACATACCAAACTTTAGTGCGTTGGTGTGCTAAATCTGGCAGTTGTTACATATTCGTAGCCTCACAGATTTCTACACAGCCAGGCTATATGACAATTGATAGGTCTATAACCAGTGCGTGTTTTCCAGGCTTTAATGCATTATAGAAAAAGTTACCGACAAAGTCTGTATGCTGTGAAATTGTCAGCACCAGTACAACTAAATTAATCTAATAAGTTATATAATGTTTTCAGGCTTGTTAGGCCTGTCAGGCATCCCTGGGTTACTATTGTTGCTTGTGAATTTGTGTACTAGCTTCAGCAGCATTTCCCTCACCTTGAGTTTGCATAAAGAAAGCAATCTTGATATCACTGTCCCAAGTTAATTGGCATACACAACAGTGCCTCTAAATATGTCGCTCACGGCCTCCATGAGAGTGGTCTCAGTCATCTTGTTGTCAATACCTGAATCAGCTGTCCTGCTCGCCAAATGTTTCATTGTCACACGACAGAGGGAGTTGCATCAACAGTGGTAGACATTTAAACTTTTGGTCATCTGCTGTGTCAGTGAAAACAGGGATGTTACAACCCAAAATTGACAGCTTTAGCAACACGCCCTGGCTCATCAAATCTTAGGGGCAAAACCTGGCTGTTGAGGTTCTGTGCAGCAGAAAGATCCAATCCTTCATCTGAGCTTTACAGAAATGATCTCAATGTGATATTTGGCCAGACACAGGAATAGAACATTACAAATGTACATCAAAAAAAGAACATCCAGCAGATAGTTTCATAGTTTTATCATATAATTGTATTATTATGTTGACACAGTACTTACTTAGTAGCTGAATTAAATTAGAATTTAAACTGAATTTAGCAGTGAGGGAATTATTTCACGGCATTCCCGATTTCTCAACATACTGACTTTTCCCGGGAGTCTCTAGAAAGCTTCCAAACAGCTGCATTACAAACACATGTCACTGGCTTGTAGTTTAGAGAAGTCAAAGATGAACTGTATGGGGCAAAATGACTGCGCCTTAGCTAACGCATCTGCTGGGATTGTTGGGGTTGTTGATCAGTACCCGTGACACTGCAATTACTTTACCAGTTGTTCCAGATTCCTGGCTTTTAGCCTCACTTTTTGACCTGTGAACTCTCTTCCATCCTTCCCATTAAGTCTCAGGTTGCATAACACATTTTTAACACACCCCCACTTCCAGTTGAGCAGCTGAACAAAACTGAGGTGTAAAAGACAAAAGCAATGTGGGTTAGAGCTGTATGTGGAACTAGTACTTCTACCATAGCTGTAAATAGGAAAGCCTTCCAAATCAACTTAGCTGCCAGATTAGAAACACCAGACAGCAGTTTATCATAGTGTACCGAGTGATTGTCTGGACCAGAAGCAGAACTTAACAACATATTAAATTCACATGAAGGTTGCAACCCGAAATAATTACATACGGTGCATCACAAACTCGGCTAAATGGAAATTCCTTTCATTCTTACAGAGCAGATAGAAGCGGTATGTCAGGAAATACTGCATGTGAGTAATGGTATCACTTTCCACTGTAATAACATGCAGTGTATGTGTATTTCCAAGTTATACCACTGAAACGGGGCTATAAAATAAACCCAAATATGATAGTGACTACTGAACTGTGACTTCAATTACACAAAATTTCAATCCTGTGGTCCCCAGTCTTTCAAAGGAAGAAAACAACAATTTTTCCTCTTCACTTTTTATGTAAGGAAATATGAACTATAAGGATACTATAGCTAATGTGCGTATTTGGCGATCCCTTAATATTTAAGTTGGTGCCATCATCAGGTCAAAATGTAAATTTTCTGCTGATGGTAGTGTTGAGCTCAAAGTACTGCTGTCCCTGAGCAGAGCTGCTAACATGGCAGTAGACTTTTTGTCTTGTTTTTTTAAATGGCAGACTGAAGAATTCTTCTCTAGATTAACAATTGCTGGAGAAATTATATTGACTTCTTGTCCCACTCGTAGTTCAACTTATTTGACAACTTCCTTAAAAACATCTTCCTGTTGACTGATGAGACATCAATGTATTTTCCTCTTCCTCTTACACTCACACACAGGAAAAAGCAGGAAACTTGTGAATAAGGCCATCCATTGGGCTTACAGAAGAAATAATTCATTGCTGGCATTTGAGTGATGACATCAGCATGTGCCAAAGTGAGCTAAGTCAACTGACAATATTGATGACTCGTTCAGTCTAGCAATAAAGTCTTTTTTTTGCTGGGCTTTCGTAAGCTTGCTTACATGAAAAGGATGCAGGCCAAGCGCTTATCCTCATGTGACGGAGTTATGATGTCACTGCTGACCCCTAAGCTTCAACTCTCGCTGTCCCTTTTGATGTTACGACTCTCCCTTGGAGACACTTCACTATGCCATAACTAGTCCGCACATTTGGGATATGTAAGGAGATCAAAGACACTATGTTCAAAGTCATCTCTGCCTGACACCTTAAAATATGATCCAGAGCTTTGTCTGAATATTTTTTTGTAAGTTAACCTGAGAAAACACCTAAAAGTGGATACTCTCGAGCGATTACAGATATGTTTAAATATGGGTGCGTGCTATGAAATATGTCAAATCTACTACAATTTGTATTTTTCTTCTTGTTGTGTGCAGGTACATGGGCATCGGCCTGTCTGCTCAGGGAGTCAACATGAACAGACTGCCCGGTGAGTAACATGTGAATGATTTCACGTTAACAAAACCAGTAGGGGGATAGAAAGATGCACAGATAGACATTTGTTAGATAGATCGATACTGAAATTAAATTAAGGATGTTACAATGGGCGGGTGGATGATGGAATGAATTGATGAAAGGATGGTAGAACAGGAGGATGGAGTCTGTGGTGGGAGCAATCAGGGAGATTGGGTGAGATAGGGATTCCCAAGGTTACTCAACAACAACAGAGAGTGTAGAGCAAGTACTTCATCAAGCCAGCGTCCAGCTGTAACATTGGCTTACTGGTCTGGAGCCAGAGTTTCAAACACTTAGCAGTCGGATCGGACCAGTGCTTTGGCAAGCTGGGAAGAAAAATATCCTGCTGCGCTCTCTTCTTTTGTTCAGTTTTGGTTACACACAGGACAGTCTGCACGGTACAATAAAGAAGCTCTGGAGGGGCTGGCCAAAACCATGACCCTGAACTTTTCTAATCACTTACTGGCCCACGTGTCCAGCCCTCCAACCCCATTGGCTCAGAATACAATCAAGCAATTACAGTGCGGTGCAATTGTTTAACATCGTAAACACTGCAAAGGGGGTGATTATTAGCACTTGGCTATAGATATTTGTGGTGCTGGATGAGTGGGCAAAGATGGTGTTGATGGAGGATATCTCCATGTGTGGGAGGCAAGATGTAAAGGATGGATGAAAGCAACGAAGAAAGTGACACGAAATGGATTTTGTGAATAAGTGGATGTAGCTGGAGAAGTGCCAACATGTATGAGATTTTGGGATGAAAGCAGGAGGCGATGAGGGCGTGTGGCGTTGCTTTAGTAATCGGATGTGGTTTGTGTATTCAGTCTGAACAGTCTGACAGATGCAGAGAGAACATGTCAGGACATGTCAGGACATGTCAGGACATGCCAGGACATGCCAGGACATGCCACTGCAGACATATGGATCATTGACAGATGGGTGGTGATGGTGCAGTGGATAAGACACATGAATGTGGTGTGAGAGACCCAGGATCAACTCCCCACTGTGACATGTCCACCAATGTGTCCCTGACCTTAACCCCTAGTTGCTCCAGAGGTGTGTGACCTATGACATAAATAGCAATTGTAAGTCTCTTTGGATAAAAGTGTCAGCTAAATGAGTTAATGTAATGTTTGCGGTCAGACATCCGACTAATATGACTTACAGTAAGTCCAACATTTTAATGATAGATAGATGACAGACCAGTATTTTACATAGAAAATATTTTTGGGCCTGAGCCTGAACCGATAAGTGAATATGCATTTTTGTAAACATGTTTTAGTGCAGTGTTTCTTACAAATCAGAGGATGTCATTACAAGCAATATCAAAATGCAATCTATGTAAAAAATAAATTGTTAGTGAAAACTAACTCAGTTTAGTTTGAATTTTAACTAAATTATTACAGTGTGCATTTCAGTAATTCCACATGTGACCTCCATATGAACAACCATAAAAGTGAGAATAAAGTAATGTTAACAGTCCAAAATGAAGCAAAATATAGTATTAGCTTTATAAACATACCCCAGTAAGTTAAATTCAAAGCAAAATCACCAGTAACATGGTCCCAATACACTTTACAATATGAAATACAGAAGGCACAAAAAAGAAAATACCCAAGGTAGAATAAAAACACATAATAAAATACTTGAGCGCATAAACAACAAGATAATGAAGAAAACTCTTTATCAAAGAAATTATGAAATAAACTTTATAATAAACTATGAGTCTAATCAAAGAGAAGAAACCAGCCCTAACTATAAGCTTTACCAAAAAGAAAGGTCTTAAGCCTAGTCTTAAAAAGGGAGATATTGGCTGCTTCCCGAACTCAAACAGGGACCTGATTCCATAGCAGAGGAGCATGATCGCTGAAGGCTCTGTCTTCTGTTGTATTTTTATAGACACTAGAAACCACAAGTAAGCCTGCATTTTAGGAGCACAGTGCCCCAGTGGGGTAGTACGTAGACAATGAGCTCCTTCAGATGACCATTTATGGTTTGTAGGTAAGAAGAAGAATTTTAAATTCAATTCTCGATTTTACCGGGAGCCAGTGTAGGGTGGCTAAAACAGGAGTCATGTGATTTCTCTTCCTAGTTCTAGTCAGAATGCGAGCCATTGTGGATTAGCTGGAGATTCTTAGGAGACTTGTTTGAGCAGCCTGATAGTAAGGAGTTACAGTAATCGCGCCTAGAGGTAACAAATATGTGCGGACTAGTTTTTCAGCAACATTTCGAGGCAGAATGTTCCTTATTTTTGCAATATTGCAAAGATGGGGGGAAAAAAAGGCATTCTTTGTAATTTGTTTTATGTGGAAGTGTTAAAACATGTTAAGTCCTGATCTAAAATAACTCCCAAATTCCTCACGGTGGGTCCAGGGACCAGGACGATGCCATCCAGAGCAACCATGTCTTCTGATAATGGGAGGTGATTTGGTCTTAGTACAATAACTTCATTTAATATTTCACTTTCATAGAGCTGGGGGAAAAGAATGGTCAAAATCAGTGCATCAAGATGCATTGTGTTTGTCATTGTGGTCTGACAAACATGTTTAATGTATTTTCTTCTTCATCCTTCGTCCCAGAGGCCATTAAGGTCATTGTCGCTTAGTTTGGCCTTGCAGATGAAATGCCTTGTGGCCGCAGTAGGGCTGCATCTGAAAATGATTTTAGTAATCGAGTATTCTACAGATTATTTAATTTTCATTGAGTAATCTTATACGAAGTACTATTTGTTGGCGCTTTTTAGTAATCGAATTAATCGATAAATCGTTTCAGCATTAGGCCTGTGTTTTTTTGTTGAGATTATGAATTTTTATTGGCTTAGATGAGGTGGGAAAGTTTGATAAACTAGCGAACGAATAAGACAAGAAACTGGACTGGCTATCGGGAGCACCAGGTCGCTCTGTGGGCTTCACCGCAGCCCAAACAAGACGGACAGAGAGAGGTATCGGCCCACTTTGATTGTGCACCAGCCCGTATCCTGCTCCTCAATATCCTCAATACCAATACCAACTGTTAGTCAGGGTTTTGCAGCTGAAGCCGTAAGACACAAGACAATAGGGATAAGCAAGAAAGGTTTGGTTTTGGCTAGCTGGGTATTTAGCAACATGTTCACCTTTTCATAAAGTGAATGTGCTCATCAATGTCAAACAAGAGAGCTCATGTGGACGAGTGAGAGAACGGGAGCGTCTTCGATCTAAAGGCCTGATGTTACTGTTTCTGGTTCTGTGGAGCCTCTAAAATCCTTTTTTAATTGTTTTTTTTTTTTTATTTGTTTGCACAATCTCTGTAGTAAGGATGTCGCGGTGAAGTAATTTCCACCGCGCAGCTAATGCTAGCCACATTAGCCGCGCAATATGCTAACGCCAAGTTAGCTAACCTTTAAAATACACAGTAAAGCAACACAAAACACGGCAACACTTACAGCTTCAGAGTTTGTAGTCATCCTCTGCGGTAGGCTTGACCAATAGCACGGTATTTCAATTTTGTGGTTATTGCGACAGCCCTACTCCGTAGGGACAAACAGACAGATAGATCCTTGTGATGTATGCTCGTCTTCTCTATGAAACATCTGTATCCTCGCTGCACTGCATCATTTTAAACTCTGGTGAACTGGTTGTGGGTAGGGCTGGGGCAGTCAGTTTGCATAACATATTGGTGCGTCACAATGAAGCTGAGGCTACAACCATCTAAAGTTTTAGAGTATTTTAGACAGAGACCCAACAACGTGGTAACGGTACTCTGTAAGCTCTTGTGAGGACGGCAACAAGACAGCACGGCGAAAACTGTTTCCTGTTTGTCCTCACACAAGCTCGATATATTAGGATGATCAACACAAGGAACGTGTTTCCGTAAGTAGTAGTCACGTGAAAATGGTTTTCTAAATGTTTAAAGTAATCTCTCACCATTGCTGTCATGGTATGGTAACGTTACACCATGTGTCCTCTAACGTTCAGCTGTTTTAAATTTTCTGTGTACTTTAATGCCATGTATGAGTGAGAAAATGACTTAAAATAATATTATACAGTTTACTTTCTTTGCCCTGCACTGATGCAAAAATACATTTGCCAGCGATTATCTTATCTCTGCATATACTTCTCTAGTTCAGGGAAAGGCACTTAGTGATTAAATGAATGTGTGTCACAGCAATCCTTCTGAATTTGAGTAATTTTCTGATCAGGCATCTGACAAATAGGGTCTGTTGTTATTACCAATGTCATAACACAGCAGTTATGTGGAAATTAGACTCATTCACGATTGAATAAAATATTACATTTTTAAGTTATTGTGGATAATTTAATCTTTATATTAATTGGGTAATAAAACAGTCTTTAGAATAATAAAAAAATTAGTTGCTAGATTAATCCACTTATCCAAAAAATAAGTGTTAGATTAATCGATTTTTAAAATAATCATTAGGTGCAGCCTTAGTCGTGGGTCACATCTCTCTGGCGTCCAGGTGCTTTCGCTCTGTCTTCATCTCCTTGCAGTTTTAATGCATTTGTTCCGTGTTGCTTGTGTTTTAAGTTTTCTGTCTGCTGTAGTGTTAGGGTTGGGCCGATAAACGATGCCATCGTCCATCGCAGATGGATGCAAACATCACAACGTTGAGCCGTCATCAGGATTGTCACCTTGTCTGCTGCGTCTTGTAACATAATACCACGTTTTGTCTTTGTGCCTTTTATAAGACAACCCTGTGGATTTAAATTATGGCCTTGCCGCCCTGGCATTTGGCCTTTGTGCCCTCAAAAACTTGATAACACCAACTGACTCCAAAGACTCCAGCCCTGGTTACAACTACCAACTGTCCATCAGCGGAATGGTGTGTAACTGGCGACAGAAATGCATTTTGGGATGCCCTCAGGCTAACGAGCATGCATGATATAAACAGAACAGAGACACACATGTAAAAACTTGTGAACATGCTCCATAGCACTACTAGTGGTCATAAACCCCACAGTATAGCTTTAAGCCCCAAAAAACGCTGGTTCCATCATTCTACACTTCCCATAATGTAACACAATAAGGTTCCACTTTTCCACTGTCAATAGTTGTCTTTTTTCTGTTTAGGCCTTTTTTTTCTTCTTGTGACCTCAGCCCCCTGCCCACCACGTCCCTATACACACAGTAAACACACACACACACACACACACACACACACACACACACACACACACACACACACACACACACACACACACACACACACAAACAAACAATGACATCCATGAATGGTTCAGCGATCTCTAATGACATAGGAGGAAGCGTAGTAGCCATATAGCAGCCGAGAGCCTGAATAAAGCCCCTTGCCTCTCTCAACCAATCAGACCACTCCTCTGCTCTGACCAATCACGTTCTGGGGCTGCTTATTGACTAGTCAAGATCTGTCCGGTGGCCGAGGTTTGTGGAATGCTGTGGATACCAGGGCAGCCAGTTCAGCAGACTCTAGATACGCACGCACACACACACACACACACACACACACACACACACACACACACACACACACACACACACACACACACAGATCATTCATTCTCCTCTCTTCTTGATTCACCTGTTAAATGTCACACAAAGAGTGGAATAGCATAGAACAGCGTTGCGTGAATGGATGTGTTTTCCAAACCTGCTGAAGCACCAGTTATGAAAATATTTTTGGTTGATATGTTTCCACTACAGATGGTCTGTAGCCCTGGTAGACAGATTACCGTTTGATTGCCTTAACTCTGACTGCCTCAGTGTGTTTGTGTGCCAGTGTGTGTTTGTCCCAAACTTGGATTTATCTGTGTGTGTCCTGAACCGACTGATTGCGTTTCTGAGTGTACTTGTTTATGTTTGCCCCCACTAGCCTGTGCATCTATGTGCGTTTGTGCACATGTTTATGTCCATCTGCACATGTGCTGGTGAACTCCTGCATTTAGATAGATAGATAGATAGATAGATAGAGTGTGTGTGTGTGTGTGTGTGTGTGTGTGTGTGTGTGTGTGAGTATGTGTGTGTATGTATATGTGTGTATGTGTGTGTGTTTGTGTCCCGTAATAGTACAGTGTTCTCCAGTGCTGACCTCTGTGTCTGATCCTGCTGTGGAGGCCTGCCCATTTCATTAGCATGTTGGAGCAGTGAGCCTGGCTTTAGAGGCAATATCCCTGTCAGCAGATTAATCTAATACCCCCCCACCAGCACCATCAGCACCACACACACACACACACACACACACACACACACACACTGAAGTATATACACATATATTCACAAAAGAACGCATGGAGAGAGTATGCACTCAAGTTAAAAGAAACACCAGTGCACACAAACACAAAAACAAACACATTTGGCTTTGGATTAGATGTACTTTATCACATCTCATCCCCTTTTACATGTAATATGCCTCTTATATCCATTTAATTCAGTTATTATATATTTAATTTATGTAATTAAATTATTTATTTTTGTTTCTTCTATTTATTTAGTTGGTTTACTAAATAATGTAATTTTTTAATAATAATTATTTTTTCGGGGGGGGGGGGGGGGGTAACTTTGTGTGAAGATTATTGACAGAGAGAGATGGGGTGAGACGAGAGTGACCTGGGGGGGATCATTTGTATAGGTCTTGGTGCGCTGATCAAACGTAATGCCAATATATTCGTCCCCCCCAAAAAATAACTTTATTACACACTCACGGATGCGCACAGACACATGTACAAGTACGCATCTAATATCTCGGATCACCCATGACCTACTTTCACTAACCCTGCTTTGCTTTTTGGCAACGACAGACAGGCTGTGATTGAGGAGAGAGACTGACAGAGCGGCAGCGAGCCCAGGCTGAACGCCGTCGGGTTAGGGTCTCTTTCAGCTTGGTCAGTTCAGGAAGAGGGATTCATGCAAAACTGGATTAGTGTAAAACTTCAGGCATAACAAGCTCGTCATTCAAGTATCTGCAAGTGGATCTGTGATGTTAAAAAATGTCCTCTCACTGCAGAGAAATCATGCCCCAGCCTTGTTGTCAGCTTTTTGTTGTCTGTATGTTTTAATAGACGTTAGTCAGCTGGTTTAGATTCACTGGACCTTACATGACTGAGATCTGTCTCGTTTGTTAGAGATGTTACATTCAAATAAAGGCAGAAAGTCATTACTGCTCTTCTATAAAACACCGTGCTGAGGTTGTCTGTCAGCTTTGGGGAACATACAGGAATCTGTCTGGTGTTAGATCAATATTGGTGTGAGTGCTGTAAATTGCTCTCGGATAGATTGTAAAGAGCGCTTCACAGCCCCTTGAAGAGTGGCATATAAAGGCTATTTGAGGTCAGACTACATGTTGGATTGTTACTAGCACCTCTTGCTCTGCGGTGTCTGCTATACACAAAGCTTCTTTCTTTTTTTCAGTGGTTATTTGAGGTTTTATCAACTGAAAAGAAGGACAATGTTAAGCGCTGTGTCATAAAATTAGATGTTAGAACACACTTTGAAGGCCATGCAGTGTTTAAGTGGGCTTGATGGTTCCTATTCTGAAGTCATAAAGGAACTTTTAAACTTATACTTCATTTATTTTCATTTCATTGAAAACCCAATAATTATTTATGCATGATTCATTTATAATTGGAAACTCTTCCCTATATATATGTTAAATTAGATGCTTGTCTGTTGCACATTATTGCATGTTCAGCTGAGCTGCTGTACACTGACTAAAAGACTCTTTAGGTCAGCAGTTTTCAACCTGTGGGTTGGATCTGAGGGGTCACACGTTGGTCGAAGTCGTAGTTTTACATTTGTGGAAAAATGCTTGGTTGCTTTCTTGCTGAGAGTTGAATGAGAAGATGGATATCACTCTCTGTACATATGATGCTAGAGCCAGGAGATGGTTAGCTTAGCATAAAGACTGGAAACAGGGGGAAACAGCTAGCCTGGCTCTCCCAAAGTAAAAAGTCAAATTTGCCCACAAGCTCACTAATGAACATGAACATCACCTTGCTCTTCTCTTCTAACTCTCAGCTTCAAAGCAAGTTTCCCAAATTGTTGAACTATTCTGTTAAAGAGATGGAGGATATGTTGACTTTATTTTTCCTGACTTTTTTATATATTATGGAGACTGGAATTGTTTTTAAAATGAAACCATAAATGAAGGAAACCCCACTGTCATGACACGTCAAAATGGATGCTGTGGAAAAGGCCTACTGAACACTGTCTCCATTTTTCCCTATCATGCGTACCAAATTAAATGTTATTTCCAGATAGGAAGGAAATGATGTTACTAAATATATTGAGCAGTATATTGAATAAGGAGTTTTTTTACCCTACAGCTGCAGTAAGCTAACCGTCTGGAGTTTAATGAGCAAATCATGATCATCATCTCCTCTTCTCTCCCCCTGCGTCTCCTGGTTCAACCTCTTGTGCTGCTGTTCTTGTTGGCAGTGACTCACCAGTTTCTTTACATAGATGAGATCCTCCTGCCGGTCATCCACAGCACTGCAACACATGCCAAAGAGTCAGAAAGTGTGTGTGTGTGTGTGTGTGTGTGTGTGTATTTGTGTGTGTGTGTGTGTGTGTGTGAATTTTCATGAGACGCCCTGCAGGCAGCGGTAGTCAGATGGGAAAATCTGAGCAGCAGAAGTCAATGAGTAACTGTCTCCCTTCCTTAAGTAGCAACTACTGTTAAGAGTGACCCGGAATGCTCCTGTGGATTCAGAAACTGTTTATAGTGCGCGTCACGATGGTGATGTGTGCCGTATTAGTCTGGTGCTCTAAAACAGCGTGCATATTGATCAGCCTTTTCCAGTGTTGTTTGGCTGACAACACATTTTTCATAGGGGGCAAAGTATGAAATGACAAAACTAATCCTAATCCTTGTTCTATTTTAGGATGGGACAAGCACTCATACGGTTACCATGGAGATGACGGCCACTCCTTCTGCTCCTCTGGGACCGGCCAACCATACGGCCCAACGTTCACCACGGGGGACGTGATAGGCTGTTGCGTGAACCTCATCAACAACACTTGCTTTTACACCAAAAATGGCATCAGTTTAGGTCGGTGAACGTGTTGTGTAATGTATATGCACGAGGGTAGATTATAAGTGTGTAATATAGTGCTGAGTAGTTTGTTATTTATTGCTTACTTTATAGCTGGAAATCATCATTTATACTTTTAACTATTTGTCCTTTAATCCATTAGGTGTAGCCTTCACAGACCTCCCTGTAAGTATCATTACACGTGCATCACATAATTGCAGTGCTCTCAAATTTTTTTATTATTACTTTCATTCACATACCTGATTTCAGTTACCTCCACCACTGCTTCAGTTCTTTGTTTCTGGAGAAAATATTTGAAGAAAATCTACAGTATGTCCAATAAACAAATTACACTTGTAACAAATCTTGAGCTAATATTATGATACCAGACCCATATCATCCTTAACATACCATCCCTGTAACTGTAGTGACTGATTAACTATAAAATAATAAATAATGGAGATTGACCTTGTAGGTCCATATCTAATTGCAGCTTATGTTGACAGTTGGGTTGAAAACTAACTTTTTTTTATCCAGTGGCCGCAGTAACTGGAACGTTTTACCAGACAGATAGGTTTTAAGAATAGAACAGGAACTCAAAATCACAGTTGGCTGCTGGCCACAGTGGCTGCAAGAGCAGATGGAGTTACCAACCACTGTCAAACCTAAACGGCATTAAAACGGGTGTTGGTGGTAATTTCATACCCTGTTGGTAGTTTTTGCATATACCAAAAGACCACAGTCCAACTGAACCATATAATCTAATGACAGCTTAGTAAAAAACCAGCTTACAGTTTGGACTGTTAGTCAGCCTGTTTATCCAGTGACAGTTTTCCATTACAGGAACTTAACAAGCCGTAACCTGAGGCTTTCCCTGACCAAAACTTTGAAGAACTTGTGAGGCATTAAATCTTATTTGCATTTCCAGTAGATTTCACAAACCAGGATGTTTCTAGGTGACAGTTGGACTGTTTATAAGTGTAAGTAGACAAACAGATCTGCTGCTAGCATAAACTAAATATATATTAATAACCTGAATTATTTGACCTTTCTACCAGCCCAACCTGTACCCCACTGTGGGGCTTCAAACTCCGGGTGAGATTGTAGACGCCAACTTTGGCCAGCAGCCATTTGTCTTCGACATCGAGGACTACATGAGCGAATGGCGGGCCAAGATCCATGGCATGATAGCTCGCTTCCCCATAGGAGAGAGACTGGGGGAGTGGCAGGCCGTATTGCAGAAGTAAGAATCAGTCCACAAATACACACACACACACACACACACACACACACACACACACACACACACACACACACACACACACACACACACACACACACACACACACACACGTCAATATGAGAAGACACATTTTCGAGTGACACTACAGCAATATTGCTGAGAATATGACAGTATGTTGCAGCTGAAAAAAAATTACTTAAATATTTTGCACAGGACAAGGGTACATTTAACACAAATATTGCAACAACATTACACTCTAGTGAATTACCATTTAGAGGCTGAAGGCTTCTATAGTCAGTGAAGATGGTGGGCGATGTGAGATCAGTTAAAAACCATTCCCCAGCAGATAAAAACATGATAACTGACACAATAATTCAAAAATATTGCTATATCTATTGCATTGTTAATGATAAGTAACTTTAAATAATAACAATAAATTATCTGTATGGCCGTGATGTTAATGTCTCATCTCTTAAAGATTTAGATTAGTGAGTTTATATTTGTCTTAGTATCAAATCCCAAAACCAATTGAATCACTACTAACAAGTATTATCTGTAGATCCAAAGCCTGATATATATCAGTCCTCTGTTCATCCTCCTCTGAAAATAGCCCCCCAACAAATGCACTGTATACTCCTGAGTAACTTTTACTAAAAACGTCAGTGCCTAGCTATTTTTGGAAATGATTGTCCCTTTTTTTTTATAATGACCTGTTTTGAAAAGTCTTCACCAGGACTTTATGGGCTTGGTGCTGAGAACCACAGGCAGTATTAGAAAGCCATAAAAGTATTAGAGACAGACTAATGCATTTTTGTAGGATTTGTTGACAATATAGAATATCACCAGACTTATTCTGTCAGAAATTCAACCCGTAAACGATTTTTCCCCTGTTTTGTCTCCAGTATGGTGTCCAGCTACCTGGTGCATCATGGGTACTGTGCCACTGCAACAGCTTTCGCCAGAGCAACAGAGACCATGATACAAGAGGACCAGGCATCTATAAAGAACAGACAGAGTGAGTGAACAAACCAACCACACCCATATTATTTCACATTTTCATTTGACTTGTTTCAAATACTTGATACAGTATTAAGTCATTTGACAGCACCAAAGAATGTTGAGATTTTTTTTAAACCAGCTAAGGTGTGGCAGCCTGTTTTTACTACAGAATACTTCCATCACTTTCACATTGGATTGGTGGATTCCCTCCACCAATGCTAAAGGTTCTTACAAGCAAAGACATTCAATTTGGACATCAGAGTATCCCATCAGTTAGAAACAAAAGATGTCCAGCATGAGATACTGTTGGCATTGTTTGTCCTTAATGGCCCGTGGCTGCTATGAATGATTCACTGGCCTCTATCAAATTGTTTGCTGTGAAAGCATGATTCCTCTTGATCGATATACTGTAATAGCACCCTGTTTCTTTTGTCTAATAGGAATACAGAAGCTGGTGCTGGCAGGACGGGTGGGCGAAGCCATAGAAGCTACTCAGCAGCTTTATCCCGGCCTGTTAGAACACAACCCCAACCTCTTATTCATGTTGAAGTAAGTTAGCGTGTTTAAAGATTAAGATCATATGCAGGGCAAAGAGTTGTTACAATAAATGATCTGTAAAGCTGATTGATCGATAGTTTACCTTCACTAATGCTGGCTGCGGATGTGAGTTTACTTGACCAGAAGCACTTTGCACCTCTTGCCAGTAATAGCAGTAACACCAGTATACCTTTTTAGGTGTCGCCAGTTTGTGGAGATGGTGAACGGTACAGACAGTGAGGTTTGCTGCTTGACCATTCGCTCGCCCAAATCCCAGGACAGTTATCCTGGCTCACCCAGCATCAGCCCCCGCCACGGCGCCGGCAACACACACCTGCACACCGGAGGTACACGTGCTCATCTCTACTATACTGTTGTCCTCTCTGTAGAGCGGCACAGATAGAGATGGAAATGCCTAAAAACAGCCACTAAAATGGATGATTTTCCCAGTGAATGTAAGAAATGAGCTTTGTGTCTGTGTTTCACTGTCACCCAGGAGCAGACAGCCCGACCTGCAGTAACGGGGTGACTCCCACCAACAAGTCAAAGAGCCACAGTGGCGCCGGCAGCAGCAGCGTCAAATACCCCAGCGTGTCCTCCTCCGCCTCCTCCTCCACCTCCTCCTCCCCTTCCTCCGTCAACTACACCGAGTCCAACTCCTCCGACTCCACTAAGAGCCAGCCGCACAGCGCTAACAGCACCCAGGAAACCAGGTAGGACGGCCTGTCACTTTCAGTTAGGGCAGATAGAACTTGTTGATCCTGATGTTATCTCTACTGTTAATACACAGCAGGCATGGTGAAAAGTATAGGCAGTGCTATGAGATGTAGCAGGTACCCTCAATATACAGTAATCATCAGTACATAATTAACGGTCACTACAGGTAAATGCACACATTACCAAGAACATTAGCAAATTCTACGACACTGCACTGTATTTTCATTTTTTTGCATGCCACTGGAACATTTATAGAAGGACGTCAGTTTGATTGCTCCATGTCAAAGCAGGTGCCATTTTGGTCTCTGCAAAGTTTCATTTAGATGTCATGCTGTGTTTGAGTGCATATTATTTTCTGTTAAAAGCCCTGAAAACCTATTTTCTCAACTATGTGCGATGTGGTCTGACGCGGACACAGTATTATCTGCCAAAGTTTGGTCGCCGCACACGAGAGATTTCTGTCCTTGCTGTTTTGTCTCCGGTTTGGTTTGAAATGGGCGGGGCTCAGCTGGAAAAAGATGACATCACAATTTTCAGTGCGCCATTCAAGATTCAGCAGGTTGTGGGTTATTTGCTAAAGATGTTTTTTTTCCCCCCCTGAACTTCAACTCTTATTGTTGCTTTTTTAGTCAAGAATAGTTAGTGTTTAAAACAAAAACAGTTTTCAAGGGCTTTAAGGGTTCATACAGGATCGTTTTTTTAGCATGGTGTACATGTAGCAACCACTTCATCACAGAAGGTAACATGTTTACATTATGGTCCATGTCACTTATAGGTGAACCTTAATGATTTATCCTATCCTATCTATACCTTAATTTGAGTTTAACACTCCCGTGTGTGTGTGTGTGTGTGTGTGTAGTGACAGTGAGATGGAGATCGAAGCAGAGCACTATACCAACGGGGTTGTTGAGGGCTCCTCAGCGCGGATCATGAATGGCACATACAAGCACGAAGAGATCCTTCAGCCAGACGACAACAGCATTGGCAATGGGGTCACAGGTATACACACAAATCTCAACTCCATATGCTCCTGCTAGTCGCACATCAACATTTGCTGTTGCTTTATTTCCCTTTATTCTTCATTTGCTTCATCTGTATGCACTTTGTTGTATACTGTACCTCGCCTCTTGCTTTTTTGCCTTTTCTCCTCATATTTTTTTTACTTTCAGCTTCCAGCAGGATGTTTGTATGTGTCTACTTTAACTGTGTGTGCACGTGTATGTGTCTGTGTCTGTTGCCAGCAGATGTGGGTTGTAGTAATAGTAGGCAGCTTTGTGGAGGGAACCAGGCAGCCACAGAGAGGATGATCCAGTTTGGACGGGAGCTGCAGGCGCTCAATGAACAGCTGTGCCGCGAGTACGGAAAGAACGCCACACACAAGAAGATGTTACAGGTACACATTCTTGATTTTAAAAACAGCTGTGCTTCAACAGATTAAAGCGAAGCCAAAACTGGGCTGAAGAGATTTCCTCAGTTGGCACCAGTTAAAATCCTGGTCGCAGCATTCTGTACTTTTTCTTGTCAGATATTTATGTCCACCGTCACTCAATAACACCAGTTCTCTGCCATGTGCTGAGCCGAAAGTATACATTTGCTGGGAACAGCTGTAGTTTGTATCATCATAATAGAGACCAAAGAGTAGAGAAATGTAATATTATTTGAGAAGCACTCAGGTCAGTCTGGGGTGGTGATGGAGCAGTGGATAAGACGCATGCTTTTGGTGTGAGAGACCCGGGTTTAAACATAAATAGCAGTTGTAAGTCGCTTTGGATAAAAGCAACAGCTAAATGAATACATGTAATGTAAATGTAATCTTTTCTCATAGCTACGTTGCTAATTTATACCAGTTGGTAATGTCAAGTCACGTGTCAATCATGGCTTCACTTTGCCCTCAGAAATGTGTGGATATAAGGAAGCTAGATTTAGAGCCAAACGACACAAATAAGCTCAACCTAGGAAGCTGCAGGATGTATGCACTGCAGTGTTGCATTAATTCCTCTGTCTGTCTGTCTCTGTCTGTGTAGGATGCGTTCAGCCTGCTAGCGTACTCAGACCCGTGGAACTGCCCCGTGGGTCAGCAGTTAGACCCTACGCAGAGAGAATCACTCTGCTCCGCACTCAATAGCGCCATACTGGGTAAAAAGCAGACACATCCTGTGTATTACACTGATACATATTTCTTCGAACTACAACTACAACAGAAAATGAAATCTAATTTGACTGATTATCTGCTGTAGCAGTTTTTTTGTTGGTATAAGAATAAAGGCTGCAAACAATTTCTTTTGAAGTTAGAAAATAAGATGTCCAACAGTGCAGTGAGCAGACTCAATTCAAGTAACCAGAGTCTGCAAGACAAGCAAAAAAAAGATGACAATAATGACCACTGTATCTTTTGATATTGAATTTTAGACTGATACTCTCCCCTGCTGACTGTGTTTTTGCTCTAGAGTCCCAAAATCTGCCTAAGCAGCCTCCACTGATGTTAGCGCTCGGCCAGGCCACAGAGTGTGTTCAGCTCATGGCCCGAGTCCGGTCTGGTTCCTGCTCCTTTGCCAGAGTAGACAACTTTTTGCACTAGCCCAGGTCCAGGTGAGTAAATTTATGTAGTAAAAGGCATTAATACTACAGCCACAGACATTAATAACAAACAATCGTGGCTTATTTCTGCATTATATTGCAAGATGCTACTTAAACAGAGGTTAACAGATTTTACAACATATCCTGAAAGGTTTTGATTGCTTTGTAGGGGTTGTTACTGCAGTAGCTTATCATATCAGAATTTCTCTTTGTCAGTGAAGATATATTAGGATCACATATACACAGATCATACAGTATGTGAATTAAAAGGAAGAATTGCTCCCAAACCAAGTGAAAATGCCAAAACAGTAAATCTGTGCTGTACATGAATATTAAGGCAAGCTGTTTTAATCATTCATTCATTACCTTGCTTAGATGATTACCCGTCTCTCCACAGGTTAATGTTAAGTAGCACTGAGAGAAGGCATGTCCAGCAGGTAGTTGTCAAGGCGACGGAGGAAAGAGCATGCGTGTGATTGGTGTGTTTGGCTGTCCGTCAGCCCGAGCCAGCGGCACAGACAGAGGAGCAGAGGAGAGCGGGAGAGAAGAAGGCTTCCTTTTAATTTAGTATTATCAAATAAAGAAATGTGTGACACTATTTAAAGATAATTAATTATTATTCTGTTTATCTAGCCATTTTTATAGTTCTTTTTTGTCAGTTTGTTGTGCTCATCCTGGACAAAACTAATTGTAATTCCCCTTTATATTTTTTTTCTTCTGTTTTTATGGGTGGATTTTGATTCCCTACGAGCAGTATTTTACTCACATTCTTGTTGTCCACCATATCACAGACCACAATACTCTCATCTGGTTAGCAAGGTGACCTCCACAACTGTAAGTCAATTGAACTCAACCTGAAATATATTACCATCATCTTTAATAAGATACAGAAGACAGACAGACTCTGATCCCTTTCCCCCCTAAAATATCCACTTGGAAGTACATTCATGTCTTGAAATGCATTCAGAAGGGTGAGCAGTCCAGCATGAAAAACACCTCTGAATGTGTGGAGCAGATCATTAGCTCTTGTCAAGGCTGATGACATACAGTAGTAAACACTACTAAACAAAGCGGGTCCTCAAATGATTCCAGAAAGTTTGAAATAAAAATGTATTTCTATATGTCACAGTAATCTAATGTTTCAAGAATAAAATTCTTTGAGCTAACAGGTTAGTAACCAAAGAGCAGGACACATCCTGAAAGAAATCACCCGTGTAAAAAAAAAACATAATTGAAGGGTCACTGTAGTGGTGAACACTGCCAATAACCAGGGGAGAGGGTGATGACAAGGGTTTCAGTTGTTACAGGTGTCGGAGCCTTAATTTTACTGTAACGACCACAGCATCGACCAATCAGCGATGTGGTTGCAGGTGGCAGAGCTCAGACCTAACACTATTATCATGGTCACTTTGATGCCAGCATAGAGAAAATCAGAATGAAAGGCAGACTAACAAGCATAGTGTGTGTACGGCTAAAAGTCAAGTCACCCCTGGGGATTTCATTACTGCAGTCTTATTTTCTCTCTTTTTTTTCGGCCACAGCCTGACCTGCTCTCTTCATGTGCTGATGCCATTCAAATTTCAAATTAACAGGTGACATAATTTCACAAACAGGAGGATTTTAAATTTTTGGGTGCTCTTTGTGAAAATTAAATCAGTCCTTTCATCTTGGGCTTTTGATTCCAAACCACTCAGAGGTTGTGAAAACCAATTATGTGTGTTAGAGAAATGGAGTGTTTTTCCAACACCCATAAACTTGACTTGACTGTATCCTTATTGGACAGGAGGATGTCAAGTCCAGTTTATTTATAAAGCCCCAAACCCCAGGTTTGTCCCAGATGGCTACCGAGTATGTACAATAACTGAATAAAAAGATGGAAAAGAAGGATCTTTTTATTGTTCAGGTGTGCTGATGGCCACCATGAGATATGCAGACAAAGTAACCACATTGCTCCTGGCCAGGAGGTCCTGTTTAGGAGTAAGATCAGTAGTTACAACACTACCAATCACCACTTCCAGTCCCCAGCACCATGAAATTACAGCTACATCATCTTTTGTGGCCCAAAATGTAACCACCTAGTTCCTATTTGCCAGCTAGTAGCTGACTTACTTTCTAGTTTGGTAATTTTGAACCTACTAGGTAGTTGCTTCTACTCATAAATACACTGCACAGTGACCGTAACTTTATTTTTATTTAGCTGAACAAGGCTACATATGCTACCTACCTAGCCAGCTAACTAGCTAGGCTAGCTGTGGGCTTGGACTTATAACTCAGCATCAAAGTGAAGAGCTACCCTTAACAGCAGCTAACATTTGCTGGTTAATTCAGAGCTACCATATGTTTCTCAGAGTAAGGCACACAGCTCTGTGAAGAATCTTTGTCTCTGATGTAGCCAGCAGGGACTAGCAAGCTGTTAGTGGGCCTGAGCAGAGTTTTGATTTATTAAATTATTTCACTGTTTATTGGCTCTTGTATATATTTCACTCTTTTACTCTTATCTGTTCAAAAGAGTATTTAAAAAAATCTTTATTTATATAATACTGGACATGTTGGCTCCTCTTGTAGTTGGGGGGGGGGGGGGGGTAAAGATCACCATAATCCACTTTCTGTCTCTGGATCTAAACAGATGATTCTTTATGCCAAAATTACAAATTGAACTTAGTTGCATCCTATTTCCATGTGCATCAACAATTTGATTTCATTACAAACTTGTTTTGTTCCATCCCTTAGCTTTATTTAAAACATTTTGATTTTTGTAACAGACTTATTTTCTACCAAATAACAATGACTGAATGTTTTCTGACTAGTGGCAAACTGTCACTCTGGCTGCTTTGTTGTGACCTGGCAAATGGCTTGTGGATCCACCCTGAAGTGTATATTACCATGTATAAGAGCATTTTAATTCTATGGCAGAGAACTGTAGAATAATATAATACAGGAGATGTGCGTATGCAATGTGGGGTTCACTACAGGGTATGCGGTCAAACTTTTTACCAAGCCGGTTTTTATAAACACACTCTGCTATAATAGGAACTATTCTAATAACTACACATACAGTTCACATTCACAACATTCTTCTACAGCTGTAAAGGACTTCTGTTACACACACACACACACACACACACACACACACACACACACACACACACACACACACACTTGTACGTGAAAGACCAACCTCTGTTGCATACCTTTAGGGAAAGAGTCTCCCAGCTGTCCTTTGTGTTTGAGCCTGGGCTGCGTCTCAGCGCTGTTACCACGCACCCTTCCTCTAATCCCTGCATAGACACAGCCACTGATGTGATCAGTGATTGTTTTAAGGAAAGGAGGGATGTGAATAGTTTTGGAAATGGACCTGAGGCCTCTGAAGCAACATGGACTTCTTTCAGAGAGGCCGGAGAAATGGATTTAGGCATTGCAGACAAGCTGTGCACAATTGACTTCTATCATGCTTTTAATTTCATATTTTGACTTTTGAGTTTTAGCAAAAAATAAAAGTGAAAAAAAAAACTATTGTGAAATGAGTTACCCTCTACTTAGCATGACTTTTAAGACCTAAAAGAACAATATAAAAAAAAGGAAAAATGATAATTAAAAAAAAAACATATGTACTGGAAACATGTTAAAAAAGAATATTGTATTCTGTTTAATTTTGACAGAATTATTTTTATTAAAATACATCCATAAGCATATGATTGATCTCTTGTTTTATTTGTTGTGTTATCTGTTTATTTAATCATTTTTCCTCCTACAGTCCAAACACATGCAAGCAGGGTAGATCACAGACTGCTGATAAGGGGGTGGATTAACAAGTTGGTCGACGTTTTTCTGATATCCACCTAATGCATGTTCATTAGACAACATGCTGCCTTAAATTTATTATTTTATACATTTACTAAACATCAGTTTGGAAGTGTGAAGAACCTTAAAAGCATCAACAGCGCTCATTATAAAAGATATACTCAGAAAACACTGGGTAAGAAAAGCTGTTTTTTCATTGCAGTTTCCCACAAAATGAGAATTAAAATCTAAAGTTAAGGAGGACAAACCGGTGACTTGAGTAAGGAACTGGAAAGGAAAGATTGGTGCGATCAGTGATGCTCTTGTTAACACAAATGAGGCAGTGTTGGTGGCTTATACTATGGAGTAGCATTGATGTGATCATTGTGATATTTCCTAAGAGATGTTATCTTCACAAAATGTCATGAAAGTGTGGAAACAAGTTATAACGGTCACTAACTGAAACTGTCATCATTGGGAGCTCCCTCTTAGCATGAGTTTCCTGTTTCTATACCCTCGCCCCTTGGCCTTACCACTCCTGAACCTCAATATCTATTTCTATCAGTTAAAGAGGAAAGGTATAAAAAGTCTTATGGCATGACTTTTAACAAAACAAAAGTACAATCCCCTGCATTCTGGACAGACCATATATTATTAAGTAGTCTGGTTCTGGACCACTGAATGGCTGCTCACATCTCACTTTTGTTGTAGTGATTCAAGTGATTTCATTATTATTGTTAAGCATATTGTATTGTTTAATATATATCAGTTGACTACAATAAATAGCCAACATGACTGTCTTTAATGACACATTCTGTAATGGAGCATTTTCCAAAATAAAGTAGGCTACATGTGTCAAGGAACAAACAGTAATGTAGTTCTGAATGATATTGTGGGCCTATGAGAATAAATTAAAGGAACTTGGAGACTCAGATCATTTGCATATACACTTGAGTTTAATTCAGTGTAAGGCATTTGTGACAGGCATGATGTTGGATAGCTATTTGTGTTCCTATTTGTGGCCATGACATTACTCTATGAATATATATGTATGCTGTCATAGTGCAACAACAAACAGCAGACATCTTGTTGTATGATTCCACCAAAGGCACAGAGTTCACAGCTTCATACAGGCATCTTACATTTGGCAAACTGAAGTAAATCGTCTGTTATGTCTTGTAAGTCATACCTTTCTGTTTTTCAGTAGTTGGACAGCAGAGGGCAGAATGAGGTTGGAGAAAACATACCCATCACAGTCCTCAGATGAAAATGCACTGTTCATCTTAAACATTTTGAGATTAGATGGAATATACATACAGTAGTCAATTAGATTTGAGATCTCAGGCCCCCTTTAGAACAGCTTATTCCTGTTTCCTCAAGCTGTACCTGATATCCCTCAGATAAAAAGATACACACACAAAATGATCACTTTTTCATATGAATCTTGTACGAATAAAATATTTTAAGTTGGGTTGCACTTCTTATAAAGACTATTCTGACTAATTTCTTCTAGAAAGCTTGGAGCTTGGACAGATTGAAGGCAAATAAAGAAGGGATCTGAAGAAACCTTGCAGTATGTGATATCAGGTAAAATCAGAGACTGCCCTTGCAGGAAGAATGACAGCATCATTTCAGCAAGTGCCCCCAAACGTTTCTGCTTCCGTTCAAGTGACAGAGCCCTTTGGCATCCGTAGTAAATATGGGAGTAAAGGAACTAAGCAAGGTGACCTTAAATCCACATAGGGACACGGTCAGGGTGGATCAGTTGGTCATGATATAAATTTTTTTATTTCATTTTATTTAACCTTTATTTAACCAGGAAGAAGCCCACTGAGATAATTTTTTTATGGGGAGACCTGGCCAAGTAAGGCAGCATTCATAAGTTACACTGACACACACCTGACAATACAGTTACAAAACACCTACACTTTAACTCAATGAATCCAGCCTATGTGGGATATCTACCTTATCCTCTTACCAGCACCTCTGGAGAATCTTTTTCAAGGAGTTCCATATAGAGAGTGCACAATATGAAAAGGCAGTTTTTCCTAAATTGGGAACAACTCTGAAGATTTTCATACATGTTTGGTAACTACTGACCTCAAAGTTAAGGGCTTTCTCACAATATCAGACTTTATCACAGGAGGCCGCTGTACGTTACACATTTCCAACTGCCAGCCAAAGTTGTTTTTCTGTCAGTTGTTTACTAAGCTTAACCACATGTTGATTATTGTAACCATGACAATAAAGGTCCCCTAACTTCGGAGTAGTCCAAACCATGACATTTCCCTAAACCTTTTTTTTGTGTTCCTAAAACTTAATCAGAGCCTGCCCTACCTTTTAAGCTATATAAGCAGTTGCTTGTTGTCCCCTGATCTCTGGGGGACACCTAAAAAAATGTTTTTGAACACAAGACAACAATGAAATAAAAATGTTATTAAAAAAAAGTCGAAAACATTTTTGCCAAGAAATAGTGACGAGCGAATTGAAGAATTTATGTAGGCCAAGTGAGTTGTTTATTATCCACTACGAGCACTACCAGGATTTTTTTTTTAAAATGCAGTTGTTAGTGTGTTGACTGTTTTCACCTGATCATCTGAATCTTGTTTGGTCTGATGGGCTTCAGCACATAAAACTTTATTGTTGTATTCATCCTTTAGTGGAGTTTGTGTTGGAGTCTGTGTAGTGGAGCTGGTTATTTTGCGGTGTTAGTGGACTTTCGTTAGCTGAGGTGTTGCTGTAGTTGGAGAAAGGCTCAGGAGTGCGCACTGCGCTGCATCCTGAACCAATAACTTCACACTAAAAGCAGAATAGTGGCTGTTCCAAGCAACAGAGAAAACAAGCACATGCTTCATTTCTAAGTGAGGCTACAGCCCATTGACAATAAGGCAGGTCTAAATTTGACAATTACATAGGAATAAATATCAAATCAAAATATCAGTTCACCCCATGTTTCTCACTGAAAGACAAAAATGAAAAGAATCAGCAGGTACTGCCCACTGTGCAGATACCATTAGATAACATAAGCAATATGTCCCTATGCTGTTCAACACAAACTAAAACTGGCCTGATCCACTTCAAACAATGAAACATGTAATTACCACAGAGATAGAATTGTTCTTTAGTAATTACAGTGGAGCTTATAGGCTCAATTTAACACAACAACACAAACATCTAGAATAATACTATAGTATTGTTATATGAATATGTTATTGTATAACACATCTTTTACTTACATTTATGTACTGTTTGAGGCACATTTCTTTATTTCAAATCCAAATTGATGCATCATTTATGCTTCTTTCCACTGACAACGGTTTTAAAGCTCCAATTTCCAAATGTCTTAAAATGCATTTAAATCAGTGAAATCTATTTTTAGTGGATTTTGAGCTGTTGGGAGCTTTATTGACTGTTATGTGTAAACTATATCTAAATATATGCCTACAGCATAAACCGTGTTGCTAGCATTTCCATTGCTTCATAAGTAATGGCAACTCTATCAAGGAGTATTTCAGTTTTAAAATAATTTGCTCTGATTTAAAATGCTACTAGTCAGAGCAGCGCTGGTGTTCACCATAGAAACTGTTGACATCCCAGACCAGAGTCTTGACTTCCTGTCCTGAAACAGAACTGATGTGTTCTTTGATAGCTTAATCCATGTTTATTGTAACACATGCCAGTCTGTCTCTTCTGAAGCTGGAGAGTCATCACGATGCCCTCAGTGGCTAGTTGACTGAGCTTTAAAACCAAACTGAGCTTCATTTTGCAATACCAGTGACAAAAAGTTTAAAAACAGCTATCTGTATCTCCCACATGTGCCATAAGGTAATGCTATTTATATAGCAAATTTCATTATGAGTAAACTCAATTAGTTTCAGATTAAAATGGACACAATAAGTGTCATTCATCAACATCAAGTCCTGGGCTTGATTCTGAGATCTAAAAACACAAAGCCTGTAGATCCTTCCAAATCTGCAAGAATTCAGTGCGGTAATGTGTTTTTCACTGAACCTTAGGCCATTTGTGGTCAAGGCTGGTTAAAGAGGAGAGGAGTGGGTGCATGTACTCAGTGGTTTAAAGGGCTGTCCTTGGAACAAAATAGACATGTAAACATGTAAACAAAGTGCAAATTCTGCTGTGGTTCACTCAACCTCTTAGAACCCACTGACCTGCAGCCAAACTGAACAATATGAACAATGTTTGGCTGCAGGTCTGATATTCAGAATTTTGTGGAAAAGAGTATAAAATGAGGTCCAAAATATCTACATGACATCTAATGAAGAGAGTCGTAACGAGCTAATAC
Organism: Micropterus salmoides; assembly: GCF_014851395.1. Taxonomy (NCBI): domain Eukaryota; kingdom Metazoa; phylum Chordata; class Actinopteri; order Centrarchiformes; family Centrarchidae; genus Micropterus; species Micropterus salmoides. The sequence continues at coordinate 31,465,497 of NW_024044570.1, forward strand.
ATAACCTGTATGACAGTGGGCCAGTGTGAATGAGATTTTTCCAACCTTGAAGCTACTTGAGTGGAAACAAAAGGCAAAAAAATGGATGTTCAGGGATCAAAAAACAAGCGATAAACAATAAATGCCTCATCAGTGATTAAAAGGCCCTGGACCATTCTGACTGTGCACCCCCACATGTTGCTCTTGTACACACACACAACATCGTGCAATACATAGATGTAGTGTGCGGTCATCCCGAGGTTGATGGTTCAAACGAATGCTTGAAATTTTCAAGCTCGGAGCTCTTTATAATCCCCCTTGTTGTGCGGACGGAGAGCTGAGCCTGTGATTATGCCCGAGGTGAGAGTGGTGGGCCGCCTCGATCTGCGTTGCCGCCAATGAATTTCCTATATCATATATTACGCCCTCGAGGCCTGTAGACATCCACGCAGCGCTGCGAGACCTCTGGCCTTCAAAATTGGGATGGAACATTCAGCGTGGTTACTATGGTTCGCGTTGGTCACCATGACAACCTGCAACAGCTTTCTCCATGGAGGGGGGGTAGAGCAACACCCACTCTTATTGCCCAGTCACTGTAATGCATATTCATAGTCACATGCCAGTAATTAGGGACATGTTTTATTATTCTGCCCATCCATCCATCCATCCATCCATCCATCCATCCATCCATCTATCTATCTATCTATCTATCTATCTATCTATCTATCTATCTATCTATCTATCTATCTATCTATCTATCTATCTATCTATCTATCTATCTATCTATCCTTTTTGGCTTGACTAAATAGTAATTACTCTGAGGCCAGTTGAAGGATGCAGCCCCCACCTGCTCTCAGCTAGATTGTAATGGGTTCATAAGCGCTGCTGATTGAATTGATTGCCACAGTTGGAGTCTGGCTGAGATGTACAATGGGGTGGAATATGCAGAGCGCAGAACATTAATCAGCTCACACGAACGGGCTACAAGCTCTTGTTTTATTTCAGGTACAGTTGAAAATGTATTCAATACAAGTCATATGCAAGAAGTGACAGCAAAGAAAGAGACAGTATTCCTTTTTTCCCTCCATGGGGTTTGGTAGATGTGTTGTAGTGTTGCCTCGCAGTGCTGTCATATCCAAATGTGCACAGGAAACTGTTCGGCTGGTATATCATGAGCAAATCAGTGCAGCTTCACAGGGGCATTTGCGCTTTTAAATTTGCAGTTTTGCACATATACTCTCTTTACACAATAACATGCAGGAAACAAAGACATACGTTCAGAAGCAGGGAAGGAAACTTAGACTATAATAAATGGTTCCCAGTACCTACCTTTACAATATGATGACCAACAGAAAAAAATAGAGACGCTAGTGTGAAAGGGAAGGACACAAAAAGAATTCTGGGGCGTGTTATTAAGACTTTCTTCGTGTTATCACCGGTAAACACCAGTGTTGCCAGATCGACCAGACTGAAATGTAAAGGATTAGAACGTTTTCTTAACAAAACATAAATGTATTTATTTGTGAGCATATTTAGTTTCCAGGACGAAGTGGAGATCCAGGTCGCTGATTATAATTGTAAGTTGCAGCCACAGTATGGATGCTGGAAGTCAAAAACGCAGACAAACGCAAAGGGGAACAGGTAAGAGGAGAGGAGGGATGTGGAGGCGTGACTCACTGAGGTAGACTGTGACTTGTTGTCAAAACGGTGGACGTACAACAACAAAATCACTAGTCTTCCACAACGAGTCACACTGTTCTGGCAGGTTCTGACTGAAAGTAGCCCTGTCAATCAGACGAGGTGTGACATGAAATATTGAGGATTTTCCTGATTAAACCCGGTTTTATCTTTCTGAATCTGCTTGTGAAAAAGGTGCATTGTTAACAATAGTGTCAAATCAAATAATCAAGATGTAAAAACATATCCTTGTTAAACATCAAGGATCATATAAACAGAGGAAGTTATTAATACTTACAGTGCTTTAAAGCTAAACACATAAACAAACAATACAAGCAATGTCTCACTCGACACTGCATAATGATCAACCTAAACGTGTTTGCACATTGTGATTCATTCATCCCATGAACAACAATTAATTTATTCATTCATCACGCATAATGTAAACATCGGGGACATTAAGGCACTTTGAGTTTGCATATGTTGATGCAAACAGGGGCGTGAGGAACAACAGTGGGAGAGACAGAGCAACCTAGATGAATTAATTTAAGAGAGTGTGCCTGCTGCCTGGGAGCTAGTAATAATGCACCGATAACTACAGCACGCATGCAAACACACATACGCGCACACGTGCGAGTCTCACCATGGGTAGTTAAATGTGGAGAAAGATCTCATACACACACATGCATACAGAAAGCTGAGCAGTGACAGAGCAGCTGTTTTACTGTAATAACACAAGAAGAAGGACCTAAGTTTAATCTCCTGGTATTGGTTCTCTAGAGCTCTGCCAATAAAGCTGGATCTCTGCAGGATAAGGAAGATGAGAGCAGAGGAGAGGAAATAAAAAAAAGGTTAGGTGAGAAGAGGAAAGGTTGGAAGGAACATAAATAAGGTTGGGAAGGGAAAGAGAGAAGAAAGAGGAAAGGTAAAAAGAGGGAAAGGGACAAAAGGAAATGGAGCATGAGAGGAGAGAAAAGAAAAGCACTGATAAAGAAAAGGGGAAGGTAATAAGAAACATGAAAAATGGAGTACGGAAAGAACAGAAGAGAAAACAAAGAAGTGAAAAGAAAAGAAAAAGAAAGAATATAAAAGGAAAAAGATGAGAGGGCAGGGAAAGGAAACAAGAGGACATGAGGAAAGGAAAGGAAAACGGGGGAAGGGCAGAAGAGTGCAGGGAAGGAAAGGAAAGAATAAGAGATGAGAGGAGTGGAGAGAAAAAAAAGAGGGGAAAAGGGAAGCAAAGTGCAAATGAGTGAGAATAAAGCACGGAGATAACTGTTTTCATGTTCAGCAGTTGTCTGTTATTCAAGCCAAACAACACTATTTGTGGGTGCAGGTTGTGTTGTGAATGACAAATATCCTGTAAATGAATGATAATGGCTTGTTTAGCTGTAGCCCGCCTACAGCGTCTCTGCGCCATCCTATTTCCTGTTAATATCGCTGGTTTCAGCCTCGCTGACCTCCCCGCCGCTCTTCTATTTCTATTAATCTTTAATGGCGGGTAAACTGCCCCGCACCACACACTGACCTACACGGCTTTCCCACCTCATTAATGTCCCGGAGGAGAAACGGGAACAACAAAAATCACTTATTTGCCTGAAATGTATTGAGGATGTTTCTTTCTATGATGTTTGTAATGTTTCTCCGCCATTTGTTTTGTCTGCTCCGAGCTGTTTCAAGCCTCGATGAATTCCAGTTGTTTACGGCCAAGGTGGTCAAGATGTGTGACTTCTTGTTTAACGACAGCCATCTTCTCCAGGCGGATGGTTTTACTGTGACAGAGCTGAAGCACAGCAGAGAGCAGCAGAGGAATAAAGTTATCAATTTTGAGTGGGAACTTTTTTTTTTTTTTTTACCTTGTCTGTCAGGTCAATCATGTGTAGCCTATAGTATGCACACACACACACACACGCACACACACACAAACACACATAGGTGCCCTCCTTGCTGATCTCAACAAAGGTCTGTGATTCTGTGACATTTGGAAGTAGATGAAATGACCGGCAGGGTCGGGGAGTGCTGCGCTCCATGTTTTACTGCTTGGGTATAAGAGCTCTTAAGACCTGAAAAGACACACACACACACACACACACACACACACACACACACACACACACACACACAATTCCACAATCCCTTTGGGACCTCAATACCTGCTTCAATACCTTTCTATTCATGTCCCTGCTCTCTGGGTGCTCTGCTCTGCGGAGCCTTTCAGGTCCTCGTTGGGGTTGAGGCACTACAGGACCCAATCAAATCTCAGTCTAAAGCCCATTAAGGAGCTGGACCTGGGGCTGTTGAGCTGTTAAATGTATAATTTAAAATTCGTATATTACCACCGCTGGAGGAAATCTTCATTTCTCAGAGAAGCATCCTTTTTTTCAGGAATTAAGTGACAAATTCTTATTTTGCCCATGACATGGATGATTGATGTATGAAATCACAGAACAGGATAAATTGATTGCAACGGTTTGCATATTAAAATATAGAGACAGATTGTGGGAGGTTTAGAATGAAAAAAAAATAAATCATCCAAGCTTGTAAAAGCTTTTCACAAGAATACTGTTTTCTCAACACCATAACAAAGTGGTAAATCCTTTAGAAATGTATTTACATCCTGGGTGCTAACTAGCAGAGGCTTCTGTGTTTCTGCTCTGCACTCCTAGAGATCATTTGTGAGCGTGTGTAGCACTTTTTTTTGCATTACAGCGATTCTGTAAGTGGCACTCCTTTTGATCTGGTGCTCACTGCCCAAGCCTGTTGTCCAAGTCTATATTTTCCTAACAGTCAACAACTAACAAGCATTGTCAGTGTAACCAAAGCCTGATCCTTTTAGTCCGTGCCATCGACCTCCACGTCTCCAAAAACTATTAAAAAAACATCAATGAGCAACACTGTTTGCACAAATGTTCCTTTGAGGCAGTCCACATACACCATCCTGCTGTAAATACTCACTCGAGCACAAAATGTGAATTAATCCACGGCTGATAGCAGTCCTCCCAAAAGACATCCCGTTTGAGTAACATTTACAAAAAAATCTACAGTGTCCAGATGTTTTAGCTCTAACGCTTAAATTTACTTTTGTAAAAATTACATTGTTGTGATCAGTTTCTAAAGATTTACATCTTTGGTGGGAACAAATGGGCTTGATGGATAGTGCCACAGTCATCGTAGGGAAGTCAGAAAACACTGTAAGACAGAATAACACACTTTTGATTTTGGTCTTTTCATAGGGTTTGTTGAAAATATGAAAGGTGTTTGAGATCTGACTCCCCTTTTCAGTGTTTGTTGCAGCCCGTGGCTCTAGTAAAAAGACGTTGTTTCATATTGTAATTCTGATGCCTGGTGAGGGTCCATGATGGAAACATTGTCTAATGACAGCATGTGGGAACTTTTTCTTTGACTTGACTTCATTTTCCTATGCACCTGTCTACCAGGTGTGCATTAGACAACACTCAGAAAAGCACATGTAAAAGCTTTCATTAAGTGGCAACTTTTTTTATCAAAATGATATTTGACATTTACTTTCATGAAATTGTTACAGGTTACATCTTGAAATACCAGATAGAGCAACAAGAGATTTATATTTTATTAGCCTTTTCATTGACTTGAAAAACTGCAGCACAATGCCTCAAAATCTCAAAATATTATTGAACAGTACAGAATTTGTACAACTTATTTAATCCTTCCTTTTTCAAAAATTATAATAACTAACTGGTTGTTAATCCCCCTGAGTGACCTGGGCACAGGTGGCAGCTCTGAAGGTATGGAGGGACTTAAGCTGTAATATATTGCCACACCAAATTTTTAAGTTTTAAAAATAAATACCAATTACATCAGATGACAATTTAACTTATGCAGAAGGTGAATTTTAACCACCCTCTGCTCGCCCAGAAACCTCTTTTGGCCCTCCCTTTGGACAAATAATTTTTGCACAGTCCCTAACTTAACTGTTCTAGATATACAGTAAATCTTCATCATCTCGTGGTGAACTTGCGCAGCCTCCACATCGCACCATGTCGTGTCTGTTGTTTCTCTTTACAATGCATTCATCAGAGGCTGCTGTCAGAGTCAACAATACTCAGAATGACAGCTGCCTTCTCTGGCCCGCACCGCCACCAAGTTTAAGTTACAGGAGCCATTGATTCTCTATGGGGTGCTGGCTGCCTGGGTTAGCACACACAATGCCGGGGCAACAATGTGGCTGCATTGTCCAGGTCACAGCGCTGAGCAGGAGAGTGACAGCGTACAGCGAGCTATGACTTCATTAGACCAGCACTGCTCCCCTTTCTTTCTCTCTCTCTCTCTCTTTTGCTCTCTGTTCCCTAAGTACTCCTCTCTGTCTCCCCCTCTCTCTGCCTGGCAAGGTGCGCCCTTCTCAGTACTCATTAACGTCCAGTATGAGCCACTGAGTTACAGGTATTAGCCGAGGAACATTGAAGATCGCCACACAAGGACATGCTGCCTGGTTAAACCCATGAACCCCCCCCCCCCCACCCACACACACACACACAGAATGACACATTAGGAATTACCTTCACGTTCAGTCTGCTTCTAATTTTCACATTAAAAAAGCATATTAAGAAATAATAGGCTCCCCATAGTTCACATAACTTACTGGCTCTGGCCATGTCTGTCTTTCTGGAGGACTTAGATCAGTGCGTGTACTCAGACTTGTGCAGAAGAAAAGCTTGGAGGGTGAGAGTTTGGGACTATTATTCTGCCAGCCCTGGTCCAACAATTATGGTTGGGCCTGCTGAATAGTTCATTAGAGCAGCTAAATTATGCTCTTCAGTTTGGGATGAAGGTCCTTTCACTCAGAGCCAAAGAGAGAAATAACTGGGAGAAGACAGTAGTGTTCACCATGAAGCTGACAGACTATTCAAGGACAGCTTTCTTTCATTTCTCTCGTGGTTATGTTCTATATTAGACTAATGTTCAATTAGGTTGTCAAGGCCAGTTAGTGAAATGCAATTCTTTTACAGAGGCAGGGGGAAACAATCCTTTTATCATATTCCATCATACTCGTGAATAATGCCCCTTTACATGTATGGCTAGCTAATGAAATCATTAACTATTTGTTCACGGCAATGATTTCAAATAGGATAAGATTTCATGTTAATGGCATGCAAAAAGAGAACCTCTAAAGGGGTTTATTTCAATGCATGATGCCACTTCATATGGACAAGGTTCTGAATGTGGTGATGATGCAGGGGCTTCGTCAAATTCATACTGTGTGCAGATGACATGACAGGGAGTGGACAAACTAACAGGTACACCTTAAAATATAATGCAAAAACTAAAAGACCCCTGTGCTCTCCCAAACATCAAATTAGCCTTCAGCCAAAAGAAAAGCAAAAAAGTTTTGTACAGTCCTTAGCTTCACTGTTCTTTTAGTCGCTGCAGCTTTAGATGTAAATCTTAATAGTCTCGTGGTGACGAGCAGTCTCCACATTGCACCCATGACACGAAAGGGTTGGACAAAATAACAGGTACACCTTAAAATATAATGCAGTCCAACTCAGCAATGCCACAGTTGAAATTCTCACAGTCTCAAGAAAAACCGAGAATTACAAGCTTCACAGAGTACTGCAGGGATGTTTTGTTGGATCACATTATATTCTACAGGTGTTGCTGTGCGTACATCCAGTGTATTATATATCAAAGCGGATTTATCAGCAACCCAGCCGGCTTCCCAGCTCACTCTCCTGCCTCAACCAGCTCTCGTGTGATGCACAAAATCAATGACATTCCTTCTTTTGAATGTTAGGTTTTTGTGAAATGATGATTTGAATTCATTCTCCAATAGAAATAGCAGCAACTAGGGGCTGAGGTACTGTGAACAACTTTTTGTTGATCAAAATATTTCATTTTGTTATCAGAAGAAAATCCTCATCTTTCGGGTTTTTCAGTAAATAATTTAAGGAAGTTTGTGGTGATTTCAAGGATTTCTTATTTCAGAAGAAAAAAGATTTTTCTATGTCTTTTCTCAGTGTTTTCATCAGTGTGTGGTGTGAACAGTGTATGTTGATGATTAATTGACGATTATTCTACCTGCGCTATGATACAAAGATTCAGCTGTCTTTGGGGGGTTTGCATTTCATTATCTGAACTTAATGATGAAAAGGAGAAAAAGCGACAGTGGCCAGTAATTTTCTGCTTTTCTGGGAAGGCTTTAGTCTCTTGAAGCTCAGGGTGGACTCTTGTGCTAACACAGAATATAATGTCCGACTGGCTGAGCTTGCAAGCTAGTTTTTATGTTATATCTAACTGGTGAGGTTGACCACTGGCACCCAGAACTCGTAAACTCAAATGCCACAAAGGCAAAATGTGGCAGAAACAAGCCTCAGCTGACCGGCTGCGAGAACACAAGGGGCTGTTAGGCTGTGCTGTTGCAGTAAAACCCCACAGTCTACGGTGAATTATAAAACATTTCTCCTACATGTATTTGCAGCCTTTGTTGCACAAAGCAAAGCTGCTCCAGACTTGAATAAGGTTATTCTAATTCCTCAGCTTCTCTTTTGTGATTATTGTACATTTAATAACAGAGATCAATAATCTGTGGACTTCATGACAAGAATCATTACTATTTTGTAACCATGTGAATACATATACATCCTCTGTTCATCTCTCCCTTTGTTCCTCTACTATCCATTCCTTTTCCCGCTTTTTCTTTGCTTTCCTCGCCTCTTGTGCTTTACGCTTATCCTTTTTTCTTTCCTTTCCTTTTCTTTGTCTCCTGTTTTCTTTCCTTTGCTCCTCTCTCTTCTCCTCTTTCATTCTCCCGTTTCCATTTCCTATGCTTTTTTTTCCCTTTACAACCCTATTTTCTCTCCTTTAACCTTTCCCTTTTCTTGTCTTTCCTCCCCTTTTCTCTCCTCTCCTCTCTTTCCTCCTCCTGTTCTTCCCCTCACCCCTCCCTTTAACCCTCCTCCTCCTCCTCACTCGCCTCATCCACAGTTCCCGTCCTCCCACCTTTTGCTCCACCTGCTCGTATCGATTCTGCGTTAGTGAATTTGGAGCCGAGGGGAGCTCTGGGGAGGGATAATGACCACTGAGCGGAAGTGAGCAGAGCCGGACGTGGCTACTTCCTGCACAGCATGGTGGTCATTTCATCACCTGGGTCATTTGTCTAACACCCACACCCACACCGCCTCTACCCCATCGCCTTCTCCACTCTGCCTCCCCTACCTCTTTTTTGTTCTTTTTTTTTTTTGCTTTTCGCTCTTTCTCCCAACCTTCAGGATCTCTCTAAATACCACGCAGGGCTGCAGACAGGAAGATGACGGACCATCAAGGGTCGCTGTAGGCTGATCATTAGCAGTGCCCTGTGGTTGACTTCAATTAGCCTGCAGAGACACTGTGCTGCAGCCGAGCGCAGAAAGAACATGCAGTAAGGGGGGCTTCGCAGCTCTGCACAGATTTACAGTTAGGTTTAAGTTCTGGCACAACGGAGATACACACACAGAGCGACTGTAAATCTCACAGGAAGATTAAAATTTTCAGTTTAATTTCACTGCTTTTAAATTATGGCTGTAGAGGCTCTTTAGTAGGACTTTGTACTTGCTAAAAAAAATTTTAATTATTTGCTTCACAAACCTTTTCAGAACCAAAATATCTAATATTATGATAAAATATAATTGCAGCATTAATAACACTAAAAGTAGCTTAATTCAGTTTTTGGAAACCAGTCAGTCAGTCATTGACTTTTATTTGGATGTGGTGAAGCTGCAAATAATCCTGATTGACCCGACAGACACTTTCTACATATTTTGACTGCTATTATTGTACAAACTAAGTCAGTGAAAATGTCACTGAGCATGGTGACAGTTGAAGAGGAGGAGGAGGGAAAATCTGTGGAGTGGGTAAAATGGCATGATGGAGAAATGGAGACAAGAAATCAAGGGCGAGACAGAAAAATGGAAAAAACAAAACAAGGAACGCGAATGCGAGCGGAGAGAGCCAGTCTGCTGCTGAACAGACAACTTTGGAATTATCAACAACGGTGACAGCAGATGATGATTGTTGTTAATGTGTGTGTGTGTGTGTGTGTGTGTGTGTGTGTGTGGAGGTGGGCGGTGGGAGCAATTATGTATAACTCCCCCTTCGCTCGCTACATTCCCCTCTCTCTCTCTCTCTTTCTACCCCCTACGGCGGCCCTGATGGGACACAACCTTTCATTTGCTCATTGCGGTAATTGGTGTATGTGAGGGGGAGGTACATGTGTTCTGCTCCCCCTCTGCGTCTGTCAGAGAATTAGAAAATGGAATTCTCTGAAGAGCAGTGTGCGTCTGCCTTCCTCATCCAAGATGACACATTTTCATTATTCGCTCTGTGACAGAACAGATTTTTCTGTCCTCTGGCCACTAGCATACATTATGATTTGCAATTCTGAAGATAATTTATATTGTGATTAATTTCACATTTAAACAAATCAAAGTTAAATTAATGGGTTCAGCAATTAAGTCATTTTTTGTTACAGGTCATTCTCGGCTGGGATGGAAATAATAAATGATAACATCTCTTTACAACTGAAAACAGTGTTCAAATTGCAATTGAATTAGCTTATTAAATGAACTTAAAAGGAAATACATTCCTCCCTCAAGTATCATCAATACATGCCACATATTTATGATCATAATTAATAAGCTGTGTTTTAAAAATACATAGAAAAAGTTGGAGCAACTTCAAAATTCATATTTTACTTTTGCTAATTTGTAATCTAAAACATATAGGGCAAAGTGTGTAATTAACTGCTTTAAAATTGTACTGTCATGGTTTTATAATGCATGTATTGCTGAAATGATCAGTTATCAAATTATTTATCAAATCAATTTCTGGGCTAATACAATGCCTTACAAATGAGCCCCAACTACAGAAATACTGAAGTTGAAAAAAGTTATAGGACTCTTCAAACCAAACTGTGTAACAGATGTATAAGTTCTCAAAAATCTTAATTTGATGCCTTGTTAGACTTTCACTCCCACAGACCATAAAATCTACAAACAAAATATGTTCTTGATTCTTGTTACTAATTTCTTCTTTAAATGAATACATTTAAATATGTGATTAAAAACCTCAGAAAATCACATGAACTCCAAGCATGCATTCTTTTTCTTCATTATGACTAGCTACTGCTAACCAGCTAGCTAGATAGCTACTGCTTTAATTATGTAGTATAACCAACTCAATTAGTAAGATATTTTTACATAAAAATTGTGTCAATTCAATAACAGGAAAAGGGAAAAAGAGGCTAAATTACTAAAATGCTCACCAGATAGTTGTGTATGGAATTAAGTCCATATTAAATGAATAAATACTAGGGTGACCAGACGTCCCGAAAAATCCTGGACAGTCCCGAATTACGAGCAGTTGTCCCGACCCCTTTCCGGTTTGTCTGGAAAATAAGACCTAACATGAGTTTTAATTATAGCCTAATTAAACATATAGGCCTACTGATCTGTAGTATCTGTTGTATAGTTCGCTTGCTCCAGCAGGAGTTGCAGGTTATCTGTACACTGTGTCAACAGCGTTGTTATGGCCACAAAGTAACACTCGTGCTCTTTTCCCCTTTCTGTTTTCTTGTGGTTAGGACAGGGAAAGTGTAGCTTCAGGCAGCCACGGCACGGCGGAGAGATCTGACACGGGCGTTGCGCAGACAGATGTGGTACTACACTGATGACATGAATAAAATAAATACAAAAATTAGGTAAAGATCATGATTTACCTACATATCCACAGTTGTATTTTTCCTAATAACAGACAGGTGACTTCATGAACAAAAATAATTATTTTATGGGTATGTGTTTGGATTTTCACGTGTGTGTTAATGTTCGTTGACACTCAATGTACCGGTGGCCACATACATTTCCCAGCAACCCCCCTGCTGAGCCCGGTTCCATTGGCCAAACACTCCCCCAGTGCTCTGAACTCCCAGTCTGGGCAGAATCAGCTAATAGGAGAGCTAGTTACACGGCTAACTGAACTAACGACAGCTACAGTTAGCAGCAGTTAGCAATTACTTTAGCAATAAGTAAAGCTATCTGTCCATCAGGAAACTCCATAAATCACCAAGAGTTGAGGCAGAGGAGGATGCCAGGGGTGCCAGGAGCCAAACCCGGAAAAAAAACCCCCACCTCAGTATTGTACTCCCTGTCGCCAAACTGGCCTCTATCAGTCTCGAAAGCCTGTGTTCAGTCTTACTGCTCAGTTGTTTGAATATATGGAAATAAAAGAGCTGGAAAATAAATGTGGCATTAGGAAATAAAACTTCTTTGAAATGAATATAAGTAGTCATTTCAAAAACGCTCTTATAAAAACCGTATTGAACATAACTGACTTATTTATGTATTACTGTTTACATTTATTTATTCATATTCATTTTTCATAGCATGTTTATTTATTTATTTATTTATTTAATATTAACTTAAATGGCCTTCCACTGCAGTTTTTACATGCTGTTTTTTGTTCCTAAATGTACACGTTTTTTGGCATAACAATTTTCATACAGTAAAACAGGTGTCAAAAACTTAACCCAAATTTGACCAAATATGTGGTTATTGTGTTTTGATAGTATTGATCAATTGTCACATACCACATAGCAGGAAGCATACAGTTTCACAAATGCGGCAATTGCTTACACATAGTCATGAGAAGAAAACTATTTGAAAATATCACATGCATTTTGTTAATTATCTTCAGAAGAGAAGGAAAATGCTTTTTATGACATTCAGTGGAAATAAGGTCTTAATTTTGCAAAACAAAAGCACTAACAGTGCCACTGGTGTGCTATCATGTAGACTCATTTTGTGGTCACAGTTCATGTGAAAAGCCGGTATTCATGTTTAAAAATGCTACAAATCCATTTAGGATGGCTACAAAGGACTCTGTGTCTCTGGTGAGAATTAACACACACAGGCGAATGGAAAAAAGAGCACAGAGCGTAGCTGTCTAAAATAATCTGGGGGTTAAAATGTATGCGTAAGAAACTATTGGACATATAAATAAATATTTAACCCTTTGGCAGCCTATTCAAGAGTGAATGAAAGACTCTGTGATCTCCAGTGGTTGGAGAAATCGCTGAAGGGGAGAACAGAGAAAACAGCCAGACCACTGACCTCTCACAGAGGGAGCATCCTGTACACGGCGGCCTGAGACGAGGGCTCGCCGCAGGGGTAGAAGCAGCCTGAGATGTGGGGGCGGCAGGAGGGCAAGGGGGCTGTTGCTGGAAGAGCAGCAGGGAAGGTGAGGTGGAGAGGCGAGGGGAGCTCTCGAGAGGCAAGGTTATTGGGTTAGAGTATGGAGCGCGAGCAGAAAAAGCAGAGGAGATGCACGGAGGAGAGGAGGAGGAGGGGTGCCTTGTTGAGGGAGGAGAGGTGAGGGAAGTGGTGTAAGGGAGGTGCGAGGGAGAGAGAGAAATGGGGGAGTGATAGCGAGAGAAAGGAAAGGTGCTATGTGGGGATTAAAGCTGAAATGAGCGACATATGGAAAAGGTGAAAGGGAGTCGGAGAGAGGTGGAGAACATGGAGGAAGAAAGTAGTGCAGGGAAAGAGATCGACAGAGAAATCTTTTATTAAACAATCACATTTTTTTCCTCGCACCTGGCGCCAAACTACAACCTAATGAAATCGTAATCAGATAGAACAAAATCAGATCAAGTGAAGGTGTAAATGCACCCGGGGCACACTGAAGTTCAGACCCCGTCTGCATGGAGTAATTGTGTACACAGAAATAAACTCACAAACAGGTGGAAGGCAGCTCAGACCTCAACCCACATGTCAATATGGATTTACAAGGATACTTGTAGACTGTACAGCTGACTGAACAAGACCAAGCTATTCCTGTCGATATCATCCCGTAAATATTCCCAGTGGAGGGAGAGAAACCCAAATTTCACAAACCTACATTGCGATGTCAGATGTAGCTCTATTCTGAATCATCTGAGACGTATGTTAATGCCAGGTGGAGAGGGGGTTTAAGAAGTAAGGGCAATTTTGGGGGAGAGCTTATGTTTGCCCTTTCAGGTTTATTAGATAGGATATAGTGCAGGAGAAGCAGGAGAGGTATAGCAGAAGCCACAAGTCTGATTGGATGCAGAAACATTGTGGGTACGCACTTTATCGACAGCGATTAAAGTGGGCACTGGAGGATGGAGAGATGGGCAGGAGGATGAATAGGAGAACAGGTGCTGCGTGTGGAGGCCGGGGGAGGGTGGGGGGGAGAAGGAAGGCGCTGCGGGGAACTGCGGGGTGTGTGGTGAAAGGGTGAGGGTGCCTGCGTCGTTGACACGGTTGCAGAGGGAGAGCGGGTGAGTAAAGGGAGAGAAAAGGATGGAGGGACGCTTGGAGGAGTGGTGCGCTTGGCAAGGTCTGCAAGTCAAAGAGCCCTCACTGGGTTCACGATTTGACCCATTCCTTTTCTTTTCTGGCTCTCTGGCTGAGCCTCAAGCAATGTTCTCTGGCCCTCAAATGTCCCCCGTCCTTTCATTTCATTTTGCTTCCTTTGCTTTTCTGCCTGTTGACTACATCCTCTCCCTAACCCTGAACCCAAATCCTAAAGCTTCAGGAGGAAGTTAAAATTTGAGCGGTATCAAGTACAGGCAGAGGTGGTGAAGAGCTCACCGCAGGTGAACCAAAAGCTCATTGCCGCATAGGAGACTGCTTGAATCTAAATTTGGATTTTCAGCTTCCTGACACAGGAGTTTTATCCTGGCAAATAGGATTGAATCTCCAGTGTCTCACTTGGTGGTAGCATATACTGATCGTTCATTTTACATTTCAAGAGGTCGTGCCTCACTACTAACAAGTCCCAAAGCCAAATCGTAAAATAAATTGACAGCTAATAAACAGCTTCTTACTGTACTGATTGAGTCTTACATCGACACAAACTTTCCTGCCAAAGTTAGAACAGTTTTGGTTATTTCACATTTCTATTTTATTTTTATATTTTTTGTTTTGTCTGTGGAAAAAGGTAATGCCATACATTTCTGTGCACCAATCAGGATTTAGCAATCAGTGACGGCAGCTATGGGGTGGTTTGCTTCTGTTTCCAGACCACTGTTAATCAAATCTGATCAAACCACATCTACACAGTCCTGATGAAGCAGAATAGCTGAGTTTACAAGTGTTAAACTTAAGGATGTTTTTCCCAGGATTTTACTTTAAGATTGTTGCACATTTAGTTATGAGTATTTAAAGGGACACCCCAGCACACCAACTGAGTGTTATTCATCCGTAAAAAGTCTGAAAAAAAGTCTTTAAAAAATGTCCCTGAAGGACAATGAAAGGCAAGGAGGTTTAATGAAAGATGTTTGACTTACTTTATGGGAATTGTAGGATCTGGTGTTTTTGAACTTAATATTAGGGACTAAAAATCTGGATATCTAAGCCTCTGCTGCATGATTTTCACAGATTTTTCTTTTTTCTTTTCTCTGTCTCATGCAAGCCTGCCAACTTTATGGAACCACATTTTCAGAGACTTTAAACTTCAACCCTTATTCCGACCTGAACTCTAAACCCAGCTCCAGGTCTTAAAGTAGCAACTTGATTAAGTGGTGACCCACAAAGTGACCCTTTCTTTAACAAATAAACAGAAAAACTAAATTACACTGTTTCTCACAAGCACAACAAGTACAAGGACACACACACTTACACACACCATCTCAGACTGGGACATCAAGACAACATTTTTTGCGCTCCTGCTGGTTTTCACTCGCGGCGACAAGCACCTGTGCGCTGTGTGCAACAAAGGTTCCTAGCAACAGTCACCGAGGAGAGACATTGTCAGGATGCACACCTGTTTGATCTGCCGGGACCCTCTGTAATAAATGGCCCCGGTAACCATGGCGACCAGGATATGGGATGGATCCATGTGGTGCAATTGAATGGCCTTGTATTACAAACACACATACATACGGAGACACACAAGGATGTACATGCACACACAAACTTAGGAAACACACAACATGCTTGAATAAGTACTCACCTACAGGCGTGCACACACACACTCACCAAATAATAAAGCACATCAGCATCCATAGAACACAGAATCACACAAACCAACTAACGTTGTGCACATAGCGAGGCAGATTACCTAAGAGCATGCCGGGTTTCACACCTGCATGCAGACTCGTAACAGACTTCACACATGCAGAAACGTGCAAAAACTGTATGACATTCAGAAAAGAAAAAATCAACAGCAATACACACACGTAGGCTGACTCCAAACATTCCAGTCAGAGAAACAACACAATGCAGTGTGTAGAGAATGAGTATGAGGCGGCAGATGGCCGACATGCTGACAGTTACTCACAGTGTGCAGGTGGACGAGGAAGCGCTTTGCCTCTCGCTAAAGAACTTTGCATCAACCTTGGAGTGAAAAATGTGAATCGTTAACTGCAGTAGTCATTCACACAAAAATAGGCTTACAAATCTGCAAGTAAAAATACCTAATTGTCTGAGCTGTTGCATTTTGTATAGACTGAAAGGCCCGATAGAAATGTGAGAAATTAAATGCAATCAAATACAAACAATGCTGCATGCTGCTCTGTGAGCTTTGCCTCAGCATTCCTGGCTGATACACGGGAATGTGAATAGTTACCAATTAAAACACGAGTGAAACTGTGAGTGCTGTTCTGCTCTGTAGTGCTGTATACGTACTCAAGTGCAGTGTGCAAGATATGAGGCATTGAAATGTAAATGAAGCAACAAGCTGTGTCATTTGTATTCAAATAATTTCACATATAGAGATCTAATACATCTGTACAGCCCTCTACACAGAACAACCTGCGCTGTTCTGTACAAACATTGTATTAAAGACGCATATGAACCAATTAATAGACCTAACACAGTTGTATTGTGTTTACAATGGAAGATAATTAGCACAGAAATGTTTCTTAGTCCGTCCCTGACTAAAGAATTTAATCAGCAGATCTTTAATTACATTTCCCCCTCACATTGTTAAGTACTTGCTATCATGCTTGACAACTATTTTAAATTAAATATAATTTTAAGGTAGATGGATGTGTGTGTTGCTGATCTGCTTATAATTTGTCTCCAGATAAATAATAAGAGAGATTTGAGAGATTAAAAACTAAATGGTAAAAACGAAATAAATTGTTAAACATAAAAAAAGAACTTTTTTAAATTAGGAGTCATGCCTTTTAGCAATTAAGGGACTTCATTCTCACAGGCACGCACTGTACTTAGAATACAAGTAGCCAGTTGTTTGTGCCATAACAACACAGAAATACAGACATGCACTCATGTGTATGATGCAGATCTTGTCTCTGACCTTCCTGTTTTCATGCATGATCCTTTATTTGCATTAATCTGTATTTTCCTTTATGCTGACAGTCTTTTGTCTGTGCTATTGAAATAAATCTTTTCTTATCATTATGCAGAGGGGTGAGTCTGACAGCTTCGATGTTATAGTCTGTCAGACAGACAGACAGCCTCATCCTCTATTATGCAAACCAATCATGACTCACAACCTGCATGTCATGAGGACCGAGTAGCTTTAGCTAAACTGCAGTGTCTTTCTGCTCCGTTTTTAAACAATAACAGCAAAGGTGCCATGGCTGGGGATCAGACCAGATGCATGCATCTACCAGCCCAGCTGTTCTGCACAGTCCGACCTACCATTCGAAAGTGTCATCTCATCATGCACTCGAAATAGATGGTGGGTTATCAGTTTACTGCTCGTTTAATCCATTTTGGTACTCCAGTCTCATTTTAAGGCAGCACGTCTTGTGTTCACTGCTGCTTTTTCTCTAACCAGTTATAATTAGGATGCTATACCATCTGTCAGTGCAGGATTTGTTGAATTTATTCACCTTTAGATGAGTTTGATTAATATTTTTTATGCCCAACTGTTGCCAAGAAAAGATTTCTACTGAAAAAAACGAAAACGAAACAGCAATGTTTCACATGTTACATTTCAGGAACAATGTCCATCAGTTCAACTTGTTTCGCAAGTAAAATTTCCTACTATGGGCTAAAAAATGTATTTTTAAAGTTATTGTCAATTAAACTAAGATTCTGTTTCTCTCTCACTGACACAATAATGATTAAACCTGTAGCCACTTTTTAAAGCTTCTGTATTTGTTTTTCACAACACTTAGTCTGGTAGTCTCTTTTTCTTATGCACTAGAAAATGTATGTTTCAGGGTTTTTTATTTGAACAGAATCAACAAAAGTTAAGCTAGTTAACTTTAGCAATGGTAGCCATCATAGAAAAACAGAAAAAGAAAAAAACACACTGCCCTCTGTAAGTTTAAGTCCAACTGAAAACCCAATTAGTCGTACTTTTTTGCTGTCAGAAATAACACTATAGTGATTTTCACATTTATTGTTAATAGTTTTATATAGTTAAACGGTGACAGTTGAGCCCTGGTAGTTGAATGGAGGGACAAAGTAGATAAACATGTGCTGTAGCTCCCAAACCATGGGCAAACAGTGTATTGTTAGCAGTGGTACAATTTTTTTTTAAAAGACTAAGGACCACACCAACATCGAAATATTGAATGAAATTACAATTGCGGGTAAGTTTTAAGGTATTTAATGTGCTGTAGCTGACCAGCTAACTTGCTATCTAGTATGCAAACTTATGTTAGCATTGCCCTTTTTCTTAGTTAATGTTTATTTAGTTGCTCATTCAACAAGCTAACATGCAGAACAAGACGCGTGTTCATGTCTGTAAGTTAGATAAGAGGGAATTAGAAGTATCTAAAAAGGAGACATTAGAAGGAAAGCTAATGTGGGTTGTTGTTCAAAGGCTGTGGCTCTTGAGTAGCAGGCTGCTGGCTGTTAGCCAGTAACCGTGTCTGAAATCACTCTGTGTTTACTATAATGCGCGCTGCCACTATATTTACCCTCTACCATTTAATTTAAGTGTCTGAAATGCTGAGTGTGAAATTTATTCACTATTTAGTTCCCCCAAATTCCAAAAATGGAACATAAAAGTAAAATGAGTATTCTTTCTACTAACAATACTATAATGCAATGTGTTGGATTTTTTTTAGATTTATAGATAAAACTATTGTTGTGCCACACCTGTAAATGATCATTAAAAATTAAAATATATAAATATCCCAAATTTCTGTTTACTGCTCACTATAGTGTTTGATATATAGGGAGTATTGAATGAGAGAGTGATTTTTGACACAGTGTGCCTCATTCTGTGATAGAACGGTGATGTTACTGCTTTATTCAGATACAATTTAAAATGAAAATATTTCTTCTGAAAACAAGCTCTTAATCTGCGTAGATGGACAGCTGACAGCATTCCAACTGGTAAATGCAAAGACAGCAACCCAACTAAATGTAAAAATAGACATTTCTCCCTTTTAGGTGCTGCTTCTTCTCTAAGTAGAGCACAGGACTTGGTATTCACAGAGCAAATATGTATGGCGTAACAGAAAACACATGCAATTTAATTTCTGTTGGTCATTAAACTTCAACAGGAAATCCATATAAAAAGACGAAACATGTTCTGTTCAGACCCACAGCCATGAGAGCGACTAAATCTCAAAAAGAATCTCCAGGAAACAATGTCCCATTTTGTCAATATTTGCAATTTGATGTTTGTCTTCCTTGTTAAAGCTTTAACACCGCTGACTCCAAAATAAAAAAATATAAAATAAAACCTGACCTTGCTTTTACTGCGTCAGTTAATCAGTGTAAGGCAGCTCCACAAACCCTGACAAAACCGTTGCTCTAGTACTCTCGTTCCCTCCCTCCCCCCCTAATATTTTTTCTCTTTTCTCTCCCATCCTCAAGTGAACCCACCCCCACCCTGCCTTCCTCCAGCGAATGAAAAGGCCACATCAAACAATGGATTTAGCCTGCTCCCTAAGTAGATGAGGGGAAGGGAAACAGCGGAGCAAGATGGAGAAATGAAGCTGAGGATACAAGAGGGTGAGGAAGGGGGATGGGTGGAGGTGTGAGTGGGGGTGCAGTATGGAGGAGAAGGTGGAAGAGTGGAGGGGGGGGGGGGGGGGACGTGAGGACCAGGTGTGGAAAGACAGGGAGGAGGAGGATGGAAAGAACAGTATATTCGACATAAATCTTCAGATCTTTTACACAAAACTACATCGATCAAATGTGACGTTTTAGACAGCAAGTGACACACAGGCAGATGCTGCATTATGCTTCAACTTTCCATATTTCCTGACATTTCCATTTCCCCTGCACTTCTGCACTTAATTTATCCACATGTTCTATTTTATTACGTGTTTTCAGTAGAGTTGTATGTCATTTTGCACATTTAACACTAGTCCCCCATGGCTAATCAGCTGCATTGTTTGTTTGAACTAAAAACATGGATAATGTTGGGCCACTTTGTTGGACTGTAAAATCTTTATCTGACTATGTTGCACACCCTGATTTATACATGTATTAATATAAAATCAAGACAAATGATTTTATGAAAGAAAAACTTTAAGTTCATAGGTTCAGTGACACATCTCGTTAAACTAACAGTAACAAGAAAAAGACAATTAAAATGAAATGTTGTTTTCCGTATCGTTTTTTTTTTTTTTTGCTGGATCCATCCAGTTTCACCACACGGAACTACTGAAATGTGATCAAATCATCTGGCGAGATTGTTTTCGTCACATTGGTAGCCAAGCCGTAGTAGTACAGAGGTGTTTTTTTCTCCAGGCAGTATTGAAGTAGAGCTACATAAGGCCACAGCAGAGGAACAGGGACACATTGTTTTCACAGCTTTACAAAGAGGCTTTTTGAAGTCGGACTGAAAGAGACGTGAAGCTGTAATAACTTTGCCGGGAGGGCGGAGGAACAGTCCGGATCCTGCCTCACCTGTGGTGGAACTGATGCAATGTCACTTTTTGCTGAGCGGATGTGAAGAAGCAGAAGGTCAGGAGGGGAGGTGGACAGGAAGTGCAAGGAGGGAGGACGAAGCAGTGAGGGAGGTCAGAGAGGAACAGAGGAGGAGGATCGAAGGAGCAGAAGGTGCAGGATGGAGAGTGGGGGAGCGATGGCAGACAGTCTCCCACCAGCGCTGTCACAACCACACGCTTGGCTGCTGTTGCCGCTGATTGTGATTGCTGTTCAAACAAGGCCGACAGCTGCCACAAACATCACCTGCTTAATATGACACACATGTACGCTCACCTATGGACACACACACATACACACACATACTGATATTGCTCAGATGTCACTCTTTGCTGTCCCGCTTTATGGCAGCCTGTTATCTTTTCCCTTGTTCTTGCTCTCTGATAAGGCTGGCGGCCGCTGTGATTGCCCTCTGCTCTCTGTAAAGTGTGACAGCTCAATCGTTCATCAAATCAAGATGTTCCCTCGTCATGAAGGAATTCCTGAGTCCTCTGTCACAGACTTTCTCTTCTTGTCCTTCTCTAGCTTCTTGTTTTTCCACTTTGGAGGATTTTCATGTGTTTCCCTCAACTAAAGAATCACACAATCATAACTACCTTCAGTCTTACATGTCAAAAATGCGCGCTCAATTGTGGACACTCGCCTTTTCTGTCCCTTCAAAGTGGAAAGGATATTTCCACCCAAACAGTAAGGCAACACACACCCCTGTATTACTAACAGAGCTGCAACAATGAGTCGATAGACAATCAATCTGCCGCTATTTTGATTCATCGTTGAAGACACTTTTCAAGCAAAAACACTCAACTTTTGATGGTTCCAGCTTTTCAAATGTGAGAATTTGCTGCTTCTCTGTGTCCTATCATTGTAAAGTGAACTTCTCACTGTTTTTCTGCTGCTTTAAAGAACCGAGAAAGTAATCAACAGATTAATCGATAATGAAAATAATCGTCAGTGAAATTCACATTTGATTCGAGTAAGCGCCCCTTTCACAGTAAAAAGCTTCACTTTACAGCCGAGGCCCATTCCAGTCTGCATGCTGTGCGTCTACACACACACACACACACACACACACACACACACACACACACAACACAAATTTCAGTAATTACCACCAGGTTATCTAAAACGCACCGATCACTCTACTGTACTGAGGGAGCCTGTTTTTTTATTTGAAATCAAACACTTTTGTCTGCAACAGAGGCAGAAAGCCTGAAGTTTCTAGACAATCTGCTAAAGCTGATAATGACTCAGGGCAAAAAGGGATTAGTTATGCATTCAAAGCGGGTTCACTCAATAGTATATAATTCTCCACAGATAGCAACAATCGCGACATCATCACAAACGCACTGAGCGCTCTCTATCTCTCCCTCTCTCTCGTGCTTTCCTGCTGTTTTTCCTCTCTATTTCTGTCTGTCTCTGTCATCCTCTCTCTCTCTCTCACATACACGCACACAAACACTCCTCCACAGCAGTTGTACATTATGGAGTGGTAACCAGGCAGCATCTAATTGCAATAATTGGAAGAATGTACTGAGCGGCCTGTTTGAACACCTGTTAGCACTGAATTTCTGTCATGGCTACAGATTGTATGTGCAGTGTCACACCATTTGGTGTGCGCATGTGTGTGTACATGTGGGTGGATGTATGTATCTGTGTGCGAGAGAGATTGCGTTACCCCCCTCCCCCATTTTCCAGCCACCCAAACCCCACATCCAGGCTCACGTGGTGGTGGGGGGTATGTAAATAGGAAATCCTGGCTGCGCTCCAGATTCCATTTTGACACCTCAGACCCTGCCAGAAGGAGACTGCCTGTCACTGACACATCCCAAGGCGATTCACCCAGAATAATTTGGGACTTTGACAAAAAGCGAATAATGTGCATGATACATCTTGGCCTTCACACTTCTCATGCTGTCATCACTAGCCTCCTTTAGTTCTTTTGGAGCCAGCTTCAACTCATTTCATCAGTATACTAAAATATCACATCTATGAGGTTCAGTTTGTTTGAGAAGACCAGACCAAGTGAGAAAACCTTTTCAGAAGATGTGTCTGCTATTAAAATAACAGGCACATAACCAGCTCTGTGAGGTGAGAGGGGGCCTATGCCTGTGTGTGTGTGTGTGTGTGTGTGTGTGTGTGTGTGTGTGTGTGTGTGTGTGTGTGTGTGTGTGTGTGTGTGTGCTCTTTTCTGTCCTATTTGAGATTCAGCCGGTGTCACTAAAGGCGCTGCTTCCTCTCCCTCTCATGTCCTTGCTGGGGGGCATCTGGCCACATGTGTGGAGCTGTCCCCCGCTCCGGTGCTGAAGTCTCTACTCTGCCCGGGTTAAACACACGTCCGCCTCTCTTTTTTCATGCTCATAAAGAAATAAACTGTTAAAAGTGAAATAATTTGCGGTTACAGTCTCTCTCATTTTCACCGCAGCGATCGTTTCACTTTAAACACCATTTAAAAAAAGACAAATTAGGCTTCTCTTTCTGGTTCTCTCTCCCTATATATATATATATATAGAGAGAGAGAGAGAGAGAGGGAGAGAGTCAGAAAGAGAAGCCTAATTTGTCTTTTTTGATAATATATATAGGAGGCAAGCCAGCTATTGATTCAATCGGAGGGTTTCAATTCATTATTGAGCTGTTGTCATTGGACCCCAGGAAGCCCAAACAGACTGTGAGGCGGGAGCCATCGGGAGGTTAACGACACGGGGACCAAGCTGCTCGTTCTGCACGGGAGCCAAGATAAAAAACTTTTTCTCTTCAATCTAATTACGCTGCCATTATTATTAATGGAGCACCGTCGTCTTGAGATCAATACAGGCACTTAAAGCTGGGCTGCCAGGCTGCATGGGATCACACACAAGGCTCGCTTTTCTTTTTTTCTTAAGAGTTGTTTGGAGGGTGTTCGTCTGTGTGCGACTCTAAAGTGTAGACTGTTACACGTGAAGTCTCTGTTGCGAAAAGATCGGTGGGTTCACGTACCTGTTGATATCTCGCAGGTCAGTCGCACCGTGCGTCCTCATCACAGTCATTGCATCTAAACAACGAGGAAGAAAGCAGAGGATCAGGCAGGAAATGATGTGACCATCTAATCTTTTACTTAAAATCTTGCTGATACAAAGTGGTTTTATGTTCATCGGTTTCTTTCTACAGGCTGATTATTTCCCTGCTTGTCGTTTATTCTCTCTATTTTAACAGCTTGCCAAATACTAGGACAGTGAGCGCTTCTTTTCCTTCAACCCCTCTCCTCCCCACCTCCTCTCTTTCTAGGTCTATTTCATTCCTAAAACGCGAGATGCTGAGAGTCTCACCTGGCTGCTGTCAGTCCGGCTCCGCTGCTGCTGCTGCTGCCGCCGTGTTGGAGGGAGAGGCGGGGAAGTGCGGCGCGTCTGTAGAGGAAAACAAGCCTCCGGTGCGCTGCTGCCTGCTCCTTTAAAAAGCCTCCACTGGTCCAATAGGAGGTCTGTCAGCCTGATGGGGCCTGACGTCACCCCCGACCCCCCTCTTGATTTGAACTATAGGAGAAACAGAAGAAAAACAACATTGAGACATTTAAGTCTCAGAGCAAAAAAAAAGATTTTAGTGTAAGTGCACAGCTGCACCTCAGCGAATCCGTTCGTTTTTATTTCCTACTATTATTTGAATTTTTATTTAGAGACTATTTTGTGCCATGCTATGTGGTTTTTGCACATGAATATAGCCTAGTGCAACAAAATTGGAAGCAGGGCAAAAAAAAACCCCAATCCTGCTGTGTGTCTACTCAGTCAGCTTTAGCAGAATGTGCCAAACTCACGAAGCCTGATGAGGTGAATCCGACTGATCCTGATTTCCACTATTATCGGCGTTAGTCACAAAGGAAGACATGGAGACAAAGAGAAGCAGGCGAGGTCCACGTTTAAGACATCTGAAATGTACAACAGGCAGCAGTTTAACATCTGAATATGTCCCTCACATTTTCTATTTCAATTATACAGAACTTTAGAATTTTATTGCATATCCCATACAATTGCAACGTACATTTACTCAAATAGGCTATACTGTAATTATCATTTGGATGTGATTGTACTTTACTTCAGCATTCCCATCTGTCTTTCATTTTTATATCTATATATAGTGGGGAGTTATATTTCAGCACTATATAGCAACCACTTACTTTTCAGCTAAATATTTTACATGTAGGCCTAAAGCATATGATCAGCTTACAAAATATGTATATTTTAAACTGTAACATCACGATAAAATTATGCTATGATACATATAACACTCCTTTAGCATTATGATTTTGGATACGGGACTTTTAGTTGTAATGGAGTATTTTTGTACACTGGTATTGCCACTGGTATAGTTTTACTTTAGCAAGAAATCTTAATATTTCTTCCACCACTGTCTTGTCAAATGGACAAGGATCTACAATGTGCACACTTTTGCTTCTCCCTTTCCAAACATATTTTATTAGCACAGTATAGTCAGCCTGGTTTAGTTCAGTGTAGATCTGCAGAGTGACTAAATATCTTTATTTCTCGAAGTTTTTGGAGAAAAGTTGATTTAAAAAATACAGTTTGAAATTGAAAATTAATATGAAAATTAACACTTCATATGGATGCTTTCTATGTTACAATAAAGAAAAATGCTTCATTTTCAGCTTAAAAACATTTTTGTGTGTCAGTTTATACAAACCTTTAAAAAGGTTTCATAAGACCAACATTAGATAACTGAATGTAACACAACCCACAGAGGAGCCTGTAAACCTACAACTGCGGCCACAACATCAAATCAAGACTGGATTCATGTTTTTTCATGCCATGCTTTGAACATGGAGAACTGGAGTAAATGATCTACCGGGGAAACATTTGGATGTCTGTCCAGAGCACCCACAGCAGACCACGCTCCCAAAAACATACTTTAATCAAAATCAAGGTAAGCAAGGACCAAATAATTCTTCTGTCTGTATTATTAATATCCAAGGCTGCATCATAGTGTGAGTGTCACAGCCCTGAGGGCCAGTTAAGGCTTTATGAATGCACCTATCAACCCGTGTGTGAGATAACCATGAATGTCTAAATTCATATCTTTCATACCTTTTATAGTTATTTATTATGGTTTGGTGATTTTTTTGTAGACATACCAAATGTAATACTGTACGTATATATTTAGAGTGATAAATGGGGGGGGGGGGGGGGGGGGGGGGGGGGATTGTTTCCTATGTTGTACCCACACTGCATTCATCTAACTGTCAAGGTCTCCATAAGCCTGTACACTGGAATATTTTGAAAAAGCCATGCATGCATGTAAATATAAGAGGTGTATGTATAGTACAGTGACCCCTTCACTCCTGGCTGTCACCATGTTGCTCTCCACTTGTAAGCAGCAGTACTACAACAGTATCTGGAGCCAATAAAGACATTAAAAAATTATGTTACGTTTCATACAAACTCTACCCGCTCAGCAGATGACAGCTACGCATAATCTGTCACTGTGTGTCTCCTTGGCAGAGTGATGGCAGAAATGCTAGAAAAGAGGTGTATTTTCAGACACAAATGAGCAATTTGTACGGCCATTGTATGCTGTGTGCATCATTGTACTTTCTAATTTCCCAGACTCAGAAACCATTGTGTGAAATGCAATTGTGTTGTTGAGTGCTTGGTTGTTGTTATTTTTTTTCCTCTGGGTTTCTTTTTTTCTTTTTTTTTTGTGCAGCTTTTGAAATGGGTCTGCATACATACATACATACACACGCGTACACACACAGACACACACTCGTACTGACATTTGGGCAGGTTTTTTTCAGTGTTTTGGGGAACTTGAATGTAACCTGCGTTCCCTTTCACATACATCTAGGCCAAGTCGGAGCCCTTTCATGTGAGACTGTAGTTGTCTGACAAAGGATGGTGGGGACTAACAGGACGACTGTACAACCCAGCTTACTGTGAACACTGCATACTGTACTCTGTGTGCTTACCACTGCCTGCGGCCCGTCTGTCTGAAGATGACTCTTTTGACATATCATGACGTAAGCATGATGTCTGACGATGACAAAGACACATTTTGAAATTGAAATAACAAAAGGTGGACGCCGTACATCACACAGAGCATAACAGTTGGGATTTAGGGAAATATGCTAATTCACTTTCTTCACAAGAGTTTGAGATAAGATCGATACCACTTTTATGTCTGTACAGTAAATACGAAACTAGAGCCAGGACCCGTTAGCTTAGCTTCGTATAAAGACTGGAAACAGTAAGAAACATCTACCTGCCCAAAGGTAACAAAATCCACCTACCAGCACCTCTCAAGCTCACTAATTATATAGATTATATTTCATAACTTCTTAGCGCAGTCAGGGATCTAGGTAACCAGCAGACACTCAAGGAAGTAACTGCTCTCAGCTAAGAGATAGACTGGTATAGAACTTAAAAACCAAAACCAAAACCTTATGTTATTGTACAGATTAAACAAACAAGATATAACATGTTAATTACTGAGCTGGTATGTAGATTTTGTTAACTGTTTCTAGTATTTAAGTTAACCATCATCCAGTAAGCTTAGCATAGCATTAATACTAGAAACATGGGGAAAAAGCTAGCCTGACTCTGTCCAACACTTCATATTTGGTTAAGTATATTTCCCATAAATGGCTAAATGTTTCTTTGGTAAAGTGAAGAAAAATGCACCCCAAGACTCACAAGTCATTAATAGATGTGTTTTAAAAAGAGATTACAATAAAATAGTAACAAAAAAAAGTATAAAATTCAATTACAAAATACAGTAATAATAATACAGTATGAGCACCCTTACATAAGTTTTCCTGAAACTAATAAGTATAATTCTCACTCGTCATTTTATGTATTGTAAGCAAGCAAAGGCAGTGTAATAGTGTGTCCTCATAAATCGGCATACATAACAGCATATGATTATTACATGCACCAAAGATCTCCAACACGCTCACGCAAAGGATTTAAAAAATTATGTGACATTTGTTTGATGAAATACCGGTAATAGATTAATGGCATCTCATGGGGAAATTTGGATAATGTTTCAGTTTAGTACAATTGCTTTTTCAGATGTTTTGCACAACCTGTTGTTGTATTCAATTTTGACAAACAAAGCAGTGCTCAGGGAACATGAAATATAATCAGTGGTTATAATGGGCAGCTACAGACACACTACAAAGCAATCAGTAATAGCAGGCAGTTCTTCTGCTACCACCTTTACTCCTTGCATTGCTAACATTTTTACATGACTGTCCTCAGATAAAAAAACAAATAGCTAGCAGATCTACGTTAATCAAGTTTCATGATGATTAAAGATGAAACATTTGGCACTGCAGCTGTGCGAATAAGCTCTCTTCTATGTTGCACAAAACAAGATGAACTTGTTGTTTCAGTAGAAAATTAAATATCAAGTCACAATGTAGAACTGTTCTGAAAGAAGCCAATAAACAGCCCTTTAAATGGGCTTTCAAAATGTTTCATGAGCCCATTGGGGTAATCCAGAGAGCAACCTGCAATCAAAACGGCAGACTCACCGAAATTATTTTACTACAATATTGTGGTTTGCAGCTTTGAATTAAAACAGTAACATTTAACATTATGTAAGTAGTTGTGTTTTAAACTATTTCACACATACTACATTTTTTCATTTTTAAAGCATATGCATTTTGGAACTGGGCCCTTTACTTTAACACCTGTGAGACCACAAATAGTACTGTAAAACTATAAGGATCATCTAGGAATTTCTACATTGCAAAACCAGGGCATGTTTAATGTAGAGCCAAACAACAACAGGACCAACATGGATACTGACAGTTTAATCATTTTGCAGACTGCTGTATATTCATAGAGTTGGACATGACAGTGATTGCACGTACAGTAGAGTTTGACTTAAGTAGATCCAAACATCATTACAGAAAGAGACCTTCCAAAGCTATAATTCTGTCTCCATGGTGTATACAGAGGGCCCTGTAAGCATGGCAACCACTCCAAATATCACACACACACATACACACACTACCAGGTACGCATACACCTACACTACCAGACAGACAAACAAACACACCCATACACATACAAAACTCAACTTTGTGAAATCTGGAAATCCCAAACTCAATTACATTTTACAATAGCATCTTAATTAATCCTCTGCAGGTACAATTCAATTCAAATTAGCTTTATTGGCATGAATGTAATAACAACATTGCCAAAGCATCACATATACAACAAGAACAATCAGCCCCATACATTTCATTTCATTTCATTAAACAAGTACAAGGTACAATCTCAGTAGGACTGCACCTGTTTGGTGGGTAGCCTATACGTCAGCTAAAATGTCACTTCTAGCCTAGTACATCGAAAAAACAAATGGAAACGGTCATAAACAATCCCTTTAAAGAAAGATACGCCTTGATGTGATGAAACATGTCATTATAAAGTTGCCCCTATACCAAAACTGGACATTTCCTAACCGTAACCAACTGAACAATCCCTAAACCATACATTCCACCACCCTTTCTTACTGTTGCTACGCCTGTCAAGCTTTCTGTCCTTGCATGGCACATACGCATTTTATTATGATAATGGTAGCAGATGTACCTGTGAAATCCATAGTCATTTTTCAACCAGTGGGTCAGTGACTTCAGAAACAGGTAAAGATAGCTAGCTAACTAAGCTAATGTTAACATAAACTGGTTTGAAACGCTTTCACTAGCTAACCAGCTAACAATCATTTCGTGAAAAAAACAGCATTGTTCTTGTACTGTAGTGTAGAGCGAGTTAAAGCTGATAAAGCTGATATGTTTTATAATAACGATGTTTCATCTGACAATGTGAAGGGAGTGCGTGACCCTCCCTCCAACACAAATAACCATATATATTTTTATTATTTTCACACCATAGATGGCTAGTACTGGAGAAGCAAATAATCGCATCATCACACAAGCTGTGTGTGCACTTCAGCAGAATATGGGTGCATGGCAGCCCACTTCCTACCACACAAAACTAACTGAATTTAAAAGCCTTAAACTGTTAAATGTAATAAATAAACGTAACATACACAATGGCCGGAATAATTTCAGTTGGCATGACTGCCATAAAAATTTTAATTAGAACTGATGATTTTTTAGATAATAAGCCCTGACTGTGTGTGTGCGTTCATGTTCACTGTGACAGCTCACGTGCACCACATAGCCAATGAGCACTCTGAGTCTGACAGCCTCTGAGAGTCACAATGAAAGGTAAACATGGAATTTTTTCCTGTAGGGACTGTGAGGAGTCTTCGTAGCACTTGCCCTCACTGTGTGCCTTTTCCTCTTCTGCCAATGCAGATCGCTTTCTCTTCAGTTCAGTTGGAGATGATCAATATCCTATGTACTGTAAATAATGAACAGTCCCTTACTGTTTTGATTCACTCCCACCACTTTTATAGCATTGTTTTTTAATGCAGCGGGAAGCTGTTCAGTGAAAGCTCTAAAACCCACTGTACACTCCCTGCTCAGCACCAAACGGCAGACAGACACCATCTAACTGGTGAACATAGCGAGCATTTAGCTTCCAAGAGCCAAATATTTCCCTCTGGAGTTGGTAGAGACCAAAAACAGAGGTATAAGAGAGTCAATACTGGACATTCGGTGTCCAGAAACTTCAAATTAATGATAATGTTATTCTGTGACTCCAGGATGCGTACATTATATAACTATTTATGGTGAGCATTTTAACATTACAAGAGAAAAGGTCTTTAGGATAGGGACCCAGACAATTAAGTACCCACTGCAGTCAAAGGTATAGGTAGTACTATGGAAACCTGACCTTTGTTGACCCCTAATGACTCTTTTTACTCGTACTATTTTATCATATGTATTATAAAATAATTCATGCGTATCTCTTGGATGAACATTCTCTTTATTTTCTTCTCTACCGACACTGGGTCTGTGTGGGTGAAGGCTCTTATTTTTTCTCTCCAAA
Organism: Micropterus salmoides; assembly: GCF_014851395.1. Lineage (NCBI taxonomy): Eukaryota > Metazoa > Chordata > Actinopteri > Centrarchiformes > Centrarchidae > Micropterus > Micropterus salmoides. Next base: position 31,495,957 of record NW_024044570.1, read on the forward strand.
GGTGCATAATTGGAGAATGGTAAATCTTGCACAGGTCAAATAGTGTTTTGATTCACCCTCATTTAACTTCACTCCTTATCCCCAGAACTAAACGTAACCCTAATTCATGCCTCAGCCCACATACTAACCCCTCTCACTGTTTTTTACAAGCACGGGAAACACACGCCTGCACACGCAGACGTACGTGTACACACATGTACAAATTCACACAGACAATTGTAGAAGTCCTGATGTTTTTAATCAGCAGTGAGGCCCCACTCTGGCAGATAAGCGTCTGGTTACGTGTCTGTAAAGAGCAGTGGGGAAGGCAGAGTCACCTCGGCAGATGGCCCTATCAGTGTTGGGTAAACCAGCGGCCAGCGCAGCCGTGTTTGGCTTAACGGCCTATAAGTAATTCATTGTGTTCACTGAGAAGGAGCATCTGTCGACCCCTCAGCCCTGGAGAAGCACACACACACACACAGTTATGCATAGATGCATAGACAAACATACTTACATGAGCATTCAGTCACATGCACAAATGCAGGTACACACACACACACACACACACACACACACACACACACACACACACTCAGGGCTTTCAAGCTCACTGGGAGTGGGCAGTGCAGGTGGCTGGAGGAAAAGGAGAGATCTTTGTTCCATGTGACCTGCTCTGATCAGATAACCACCACTGATCTTAGTTAATACTCACTAAGAACTAATTTATCTGCTAACGCGAAGGCAGGTCTGAAAACAGAAAAGATAGACAGACGGAAAGAGAGATGATGAAGTAAAAGAGGAGGAGGAAGAAGACAGAGAGAGCAGCTATGCAGCTGCAGCTCAGCAGAAGGACCAAAACACAGTAACACACAAACTGAAATGTCCAAATACTGGATTTACATTTTTATGCTAATGGTTCAGTCAATTTATGTTGTCTATCACTTATGGTCCTTATTGGATAAAGTCTTGTACAATCACACCTCCCTTTCATATTGTGTCTCAGACTGTAAACAATTGTACGCCTCAACAGCGAGCGCTATCATAATAATAACATACAGAGGCTATTCCTTTTGACACAATCTACTTATATTGCATTTCTTTATTCATAAGCATGGCCGGTAACACCTGTAACATGGCTAGTCATTTTAAAAGGAGTGTTTTGGTGATGTAGTAGTAATTTCAAAAATCGCTTTTAATTGGAGCTGAAGGCTCAGGACTTCTACTTGTTATTTTTGTGTAGGAAGTAGAAATAAAAGGTAATAAAGTTAGAGACTTGTCAATTCTGCCATTAACATAAACAGCTTAATGACATGATGCAAAACAAAAATCTGTAAATGGAACCAATGATATTTCTTATTTTTATTGTCAGCAAATCAAGATCAAAACCAATATTGAATTCATCTTATTAACAAATATTGTCTGTGTATCCAAAGCCTGATATATTATATACTGTATTATATTCCTGTGTGCCGTAGAGCTCTATTGTTGACCGAACACTATTAAAAACACAACACACACTGATGCACTGGGTGACGTGTTTTTTCATCACCATGAACACATAGTTTGAGTCAATCCCACATACACCCAAGGTGTACCAATATCCAGCGACTACTGAATTGTCCCTAGCAATACTTTTTATCAAAAAAAACCCACTGTTGTCCGTCAGTGTCTAGTCAATATATTTGCTACACAATCGGTCAAAAGTCAGCCACAAATAAGGAAAAGAGTGACATAAACCAAAATGTGGCGTTGTAGTGTGTCGACTACAACGGTATATTCGGGCCACTGTTAGAAAAATCATACAGTTATTTAGACTTGTAAAAAGTTTGGAGTGCAGTGTGCTCTCTGCTTTGTTTGGGACTGTCTCACCACTCGAGGATGCTTCCCAATGAAGCGGCTGAGCCGCACTTTATCAGAGGTGCTAAAGTTAACGTTTGTGTGGATATGTGGTGTTTTGGTGGTATATGTGTTTTCACTTAGTTTTCGTTTTGCACTTGTCTCATCCAGGAGAGTCCCACACAGGGTTCCATGTCTGTCAGAAGGGGATACTACCACATCACTAGATGCCTACATGTGTGCTGACTCAGCAGGGATGCTTGCTAAGATAAGCAAGCTGAGCTCAACAAGCTACTGTGGATAATACTACGTTCGAGCCACATTAGCAGAATGGGAAATATTAACCTTTTGCTCAGAGGACATGTCACAGGCAAAGCACTGCCCAATGTGTAAAACATGTGGTTAATCATAGCTGACTTCTGAATGCTTCAGTTCCAGGGTCCTGGTCTTGTTCACGCTAGCTCACTGTCTCACTGTGATGACTTACTGGGTCGTTAATGTTATCAGTAACACCTGTACTTTTGCTTCTATGACAATTCAAAATGCCTGCTGTGAAAAATGGGAACAGCTCTTGTTGTTCCAAACGTAGTAGTCTTATGTGGTCACACCACATGGAAAGTGATTCTAAATTAGCTTTCTTTACGGTGTTACATACAATATTTGCAGTGGTTTGTTAACAAGTGAAATCAGGTACAAACAAGCAGTGTTAGTTCCTTTTAAACCAAACAGTAATGGTGTTACTATTGGATTTAATTTTATATGCAACTGCCAGCGGTGGTGGTTTTGCAGCCATTTTTCCTGCAGTTCTTGTTGCCGAGTGGGAAAAACTGTAGCTGTCTGAAATTACCCTTATCTCTGACTTATGAATAGGAGGCTGATGTGAACAGATTTTCCCACTTGGCACAAGGTTTACAGGCAGGTTGGCCTTTGAGGTGAATACGTAGAATTTTCTATTAAATGGTATTAATTATATGCAAATGGGTACCTTACTGAACACTGCTGCTATGATATTGCACTTTTCAGCCACAAGGACATTTTTGGCAACCTGCAGTTTGTCACTCATGGATTTAAGTATAAAGCTGTGGAGCATTAAAACAGTGGGCTAAGCTACAGCAGCTGCTGCCATATAATGCAGGAGACGAGGAGGAGAGATGCAGGTTGGGATATTATATACTATAACATGTGCAACCGCCTTTGCTTTTTGATACAACATGACAGAGTTACTTTTACAAATACCATTTCCAAATACTGCCAGAGACTGATGGACATGTTCTTAAAGCACAGTTGTTTCCTTCAGCCAGCACTCTGCCAAAGAAATAATAACAGAAAAGTGGCCATCACTCTGCTTTTCAGCTCACACTCTCAAATGGCAGAAATTACAGGCCTGCTTCGGCTCTAGCTGTTGAGACTCGGCTGTAATGTGTACAGCCGCTCAGTCCCCCACTAAGGCCATTCGCCTCTGACTGCATTGGGAACGTGAGAGAGTAGTGAGGCAAGTTTAGGTGACCTCTTTTTAAGCTCTTCCTTTGAACATGGTCTCTTTTTCTTTGGGGGAAAAAAATGGTAAAATAATTGTGCCCCTGACTTCTCATCTCATGCTGCTAACCTGAGCGAGGGGAAAGCTTGACCCAGTGGAAAGAATTAGCCGTGTCCAGTTTATGATCGATACTCACCTAATTTCTGATGCTTGTTCACTGTTATGAACCCAATAACTGCACGCGCACACACACACACACACACACACACACACACACAGATAAATACACTGATTAGCACTACAGCCTCTGCTCTTATTCCCATTATCTTAAAGCCTGGTGAATGAGGAAAATAAGGGGAAGTCAATTACAGAAAAAACAGACCTAAAAAAAAGTAAAATACTGACTCAGATCTGTAATTGTGAAATGACATTGTTTTGTTGTTTGCAATGATCAAGAGAAAGGAATGGAAAATTTAAATGTTTCACATTACATAAGCATGTGCAAACACATGCAAACACAAACACACACACTGACAAACGGGTGTACTGGCTGTAGCATTTTCACTATCCTTCCATTCCCCCCTGGTAACTCACGTCTAAAATTATGCCTCACTTGAAGGAAATTGAAATGGAAAATGTGGAACGTTTAGCAGGAGGGTTCCCTTATAACCAATTACATACAAGAACCAGAATACAGCTTCCTGAGGCTGGGGAGTTATTTTCAGCTAAAATAAATAACAGGAGGTTGGAGAAAATGTATATGATTAATTGAGAACTGTGTGTTTTTTAATGTGAAAATTAATTAAGCTTTACCAAAAGAAATCATGCATGCACTTTTCACTGTGGAATTTCTCAAGACTTTAAAAAGCTTGATGTCCAAATGATTCATGCTGAAATGGCGAGACAAGCACTGTGTATGTGTGTGTGTGTGTGTGTGTGTGTGTGTGTGTGTGTGTTTGTGTGTGTGCGTGCGTGCATGTGTGTGTCTGTGTTGTGTCCTGCGTGTATATTTAACCTATGAACTTTTCTTGTGCATGTCTGAATGAGATGTGGTTTAGGGGAGCTCACTGAAAAGAAAGAAGAAAAAAACTAATTTCCATAAAATATCCAAGTAACAGCAGTTGTCTCTTATTTGTGATGTTGTCACACTTGGCTTGTGCCTCCCCACTTTATATGCCTGTCTAAGGGTAAATATATTCTGAGTGGTATCAAAGGTCTGGCCAGGACACACATACATATAAAATTGCTGCTGGCTCTAATTTATGGTTGGATGTCAGTTAACGTGTGTTGTATTACATTTATTTTCATAGACGCCTGCACCTTCAGCCAAGACACCACAGGTGGATTATGAGACATAGTATGTATCACTGTGTACTGTAATTTGTTTGATTGTGCCTTATTCATAAGTGTATTGTGCCCATTGTGTTTTTCTATGTAAACGTGTGTATTTACAATTTATGAGTGGTTCTCATATCTGTCTTATTTAATGTGTGCTGTCTAGTGTGTTCCTATTGTTTTATTATGGCTAGGGGTGGGTCCAAATCACTAACATTAAGCACTATGCCATGTAAGGAATTGTGTCTGTCACAATACAAGCTCAGCACAAAAACATATGAAGGGGGAGCAACAACGTTGTACTGTATTTTTCAATAATTTAACACTTCAGAGAAGTGACGTGAAGAAGACATTTAGGGTACATGCAGCCTTTGACCAACACTAATAATACTAATATCAGAGGGTCCAGCTTTGGGGCCCCCTGACCCTTTGGGCCCCTGGACCTGTAGGCCTGTTCATTAATCTGTCCATGCAGGCAGAGAAAAGTGTAGTCTATAGCTGCATCTTCCTCTCACCCGACTCTCTCACAGTCCGATAGTTCACATTTTGCTGAGGAGACTGCGGCAAACTGGTCTGCCATAATGCATCTGTGAATCACTGTAATTTCTCAGAAAGAAAGCAGAAATCATCCACTGTCACAAAAGACACAGAAAGTTCATGCTGCATAAGGATTGGAAAGTTACAGTGTTAAAATGTCCTATGATGCTCTGAAATTAGGCTGGATTGAAAAGTTAAAAGCTTTTGTTAAATGCCAAACACAACTGTCTGAGTAAAAAAAGAGAAAATGGTAAAACAATATATTTCTATTTGCTCCCCATGCTTTGAATAACCTTTTCTAAGTGCCTTTTATATAGGAGTTTTATCAAGTCAATGAATTTGCTCTATACTTTTCATCCAGATGTCCTTTAATGTAAATGCTCTTTTGGATATTCTGTTTATAATGATAATAATAACGGCAATTCTAGACTTTGCACTCTGTTCAGACCCATTATTTACTGTTCCAAAAACAGGAGTTAGAGAGCTCAACTTTTTCTCTCTCTGTCTTTTTTGTCGTCCATTTTTTAAACATTATAGATAAGACCTGTTGTTGTAGAAAGTCACTACTTGAACTGGTTGCATTTCTTTACCATCCCTTATTTCCGCTGACTGCTGAAAAGAGAACAATTTGAAGTTTTCATGTAACTCCATTTTGTGTTAGGGTGATAGGGCCAAAAGCATGCAGTTAAGAGCAAAATGTGCTGTTTCACCTGGAGAGGTGAGCAGGAAGAATAGACACTGTCCACTTCTGTAAAAAGCACAGAAGGATGGAAAAATGATCTTAAATAAGCACTGTGTCTTCTGGCAGATACACTAAAATGTGTATAAAAACACTCAGATGCAGACTGTCCATCTCTTCTCTGCTTCATGGGCTGATGCTAAAAGCTGAGGCGAGGGTCCTGTGTAGTGAGCAGTTTATTAGAAAATAACAGAAGCACAACCAGAAGATACTACACAGTTTCTATTTTGAATTGCTCCTGTGTGGGTTATTACACACACATACTGTATATATATATATATATATATATATATATACACACACACACACACACACACACACACACACACACACACACACACACAATGATGTTAATGATGTTGAGGCACAGACTGGACACACAAACACGGGCACCGCTCACAAACTTTACACAAAGACACACACATCCACACATGTTGAAGCACAGGTTTAATCAGGCATAGTTGAAAAGGAAAATGCCATTAGATTTTAAAGTGGATAATTTCACATCCTTCCCTCCATTCATTTCTTCATTTTTCTTTTCAAAATGTCCTTTTATGCCCGCTACATGTGCTTTTATGGAAAATTACAACATTTAAACGAGACTCTTTGGTCAGGGATAATTGCACAAAGAACCATTAGCAGTCTTCCAAGACCAATGTACTATGAGCATTTTTCTTTTTCTTTTTATAAAGCTATTCTCAATCCGTAAGAATATGCCTCATAAGAAAGAGGATAATCATAATTTAATTATCTGTCATTATGGGGAGCAAAGCACAGGTCACCTTGGGTTCACTTATGCTACATGCTGTTATAAACAAATCAATTAAATGAAATAGGCTAAACAAACAAGACAGTTATATACACTGTAGGTACAGTGGCTAAAGGTCTGTTGTTTTCCTCTGCTGAAGCGATTAGAATCATATTCAATGTTAGCTGGAGCACTCGTGCTCCTCACCTGCAAACCCACCTACTGATCAGTTAATTGGTGAGTTAAGTGAAATCACTGCAACACTTAAAATTGAATTCAGTACAATGTTACACTGGGATGCACAGAATTATATTTCTAATAGAATAGTTTTAGGTAGTTTTAAGTTACACACGTCTACAGTAGATTATAATTTCAATCTTATTTTGGTCAGTGAGGTTATTTCTAGCAATCAGTTTGAAATGTACAATTTTTCAAAAACCTGACAGCCTATTGCTTCTAATGAACTATTTTGAGTAATCAAAAATGCATGTATTCATTTATCTTTAAATCCATCTAACTAAAGTACTGTGTTATACTGTACTGTAACCATTATGTAAACAGTGTTACTTTGATGCCATTACATGTCAGCTCAGTCGTGCCTAACGTTGCACATTACTGTTTCCGATTTTGGTAGCCTTCAGCTGTCATCATCACAAATCCATCAGATTTTTGATACAGATGTTAAAGGTTGCAATACAATTTCTCACCTGAGGATGATGTGGTGGCGCTGTTTAAAATAGCTCAGAGCTACAGTGCAGCGATGCTGTCGTCTTCTTCTTCTGGTTCCTCCGCGGCTGCCTCACAACAAACATAGCGGCTCTTTGACACTTAAAATGCTTCAGGCAGTCGGATATTTGGAGAAATGTGATAGGCTACAGTTACTTTTGCACTTTGGGAAATAAATGAAGCTGGGCGTTTGCCACTGACGTGAGGTACAAGCTAGCAGTCGGTAACGTTAGCTAACTGTAAGTTGTCGAGCTTTTACACCTACCTGCTTTTGCTAACACAACCGGTTCGATAAGGAAGCATAAATCGTCAGAACACCGGCTGAACTTGGAGGACCTAGAAAGCTTCTCAGTCGCGGGCTCGCTGGCTTTTTTAAGCAAGAAGTGAGTAACAGCGTACTGTGTTAATTGTCTTGGAATATAGGCAAAATGTTCGGTGGCTGCTCTTAATTGTCGAGTTGGCTCAGCTAGTGGCACGTTTTAGACCAGGGTCTTAGACTTGTAATGGGCTCAAAATCAAACCATACTCGGATATCTGGACAGAGCAGAAGGACGCTGCTGTTGTCACTCCTCGCATTTAGCACATGAAGATCAGTTTCCTCGTCGTATGGAGTATAAACGTCACTCAGTCTGTGAAAACCTCTCTATAATGTCTGCGGCTCATGAAGAGCTTTCTGAAGTCTGAAAAAAGGATGTCATCAGTGCTCTTTAAAGTTCTCAGTTTGTCAGCAGCCAAGAAACTCAAAAGTTTTCAGTGACATGAAAAAACACCTTGCACATTTGTGCACCTGTAAATAGCAAATATTTTGTGGTTTTACCTGATCACTGACTTAAAATGCTGAATCTGTTATCAACATTGGAATTTATTACTGTCTTTTTTAATCAAGTTGTTGACTTCAGTTGATCCTTTCAGCACTGAAACTTATTTTACTTGAAAACAGCGCTCATTGGTTCTTTTTCTCCCCTGACTCTCACTAGAAAACACAGATAACAGGACTGTACTTGTGATGTAGTCGTTTCACCGTACTGGCCGCCTGTCTTAACTACCTTCTGAGGAGAAGTTGGAGATCATTCTCTAATCACAGCGATGGATGACGACACCCCAACCCTGAAGCCAAGACGGATCCAGAATCAAAACGTGGTTCACCGTCTTGAGAGGCGGAGGATCTGTTCGGGCCAACCCGGAGCTCACTGGTACAGAGTACGTTGCTTCCACCAGAACCTTTTCCCCAACTTCACTGTGGTCAACGTGGAGAAGCCCCCGTGCTTTCTTAGGAAGTTCTCACCAGATGGACGCTGCTTCATCGCCTTCTCTTCTGACCAGACTTCTCTGGAGGTAAGAAGAGAGAAGCCCAACTGTTAACTCTCAGTTTTCCTTTATATTTCCCCTCTAAGCATTTGAGTTAGACTCCTTAAATACCACATATTGTATGATTTTTATCTCCCAAATGTCAAAAGCAACTGGCCCAGACTGAAACTAACTTGCTTCATCCAACTACCTGATTTGCCTGAACAAAGAGATGAAGAAAAAACTGTCTTCTAATCTCAATGTTCCTCCTGTAGATATATGAATACCAAGGCTGCCAGGCAGCTCAGGACCTGCTGAGAGGCCAAGAGGGAGAGACTCTTCTAACAGCCAATGACCAGCGTTCCCTCAACATCCGAGGCCGCCTGTTTGAGCGCTTCTTCTCCTTGCTCCATGTCACTAATGTGGCCTCAAACGGAGAACACCTCAACCGGGAGTGCAGCCTCTTCACAGACGACTGCCGCTATGTCATTGTTGGGTCGGCTGTGTATGTCCCAGAGGAGCCGCCGCCATACTTCTTTGAGGTAACCACATCATCAAACTTAGTACAAATTAACAAGGAAACTCATAATTACATAGTTTTGCTCAGACTGTCCCTTTTGTCCATATTCCATCTCCCACCAGGTGTATCGTAACAACGAATCTGTGACTCCCAACCCCCGGTCACCTCTAGAAGACTACTCCCTCCACATTATTGATCTCCACACTGGAAGGCTGTGTGACACCAGGTCCTTCAAGTGTGACAAGATCATCCTGTCCCACAACCAGGGCCTCTACCTCTACAGGAACATCCTGGCTGTGCTGTCGGTCCAGCAGCAGACCATCCATGTGTTTCAGGTGAGCACGTTCATTATTTCAAATGTAAATTTGCTCTAAATCTCTGCCGCTGAAAGAACAGATTAAAACTCCAATGTATCATCCTCGTTTTTTTTTTTATCTTCCTTTATCTCTCTCCTTCCCAGGTCACACCAGAGGGAACATTTCTAGATGTACGGACCATTGGGCGGTTCTGTTATGAGGACGACCTCCTTACTCTTTCAGCGGTTTACACTGAGGCTCAGGCCGAGAGTCAGCCGGGCTTCCCTCGTCTGTACACTGACAAGACCATCAATTCGCTCAAGCACAGGCTGCTGGTCTACCTGTGGAGGAGGGCTGAGCAGGATGGCAGCGCCACCGCAAAGAGGAGGTATACGACTCTCCTCTCATGCTCTCAGTTGATTTTTAATTTTTCACTTACCAAGTCACAGGGGCCGGGGCAGTATTATTGAGATTTCATTTAGAAGTCCTAGTATATTGTATCTGACAGGTCCTTAAGTGTGTCTATGTAATATGTAGGAAGCTGGTCTGCCCTGTTAGTGGGCTGCAAGGCTGCAAGGGACCTTTTACTTCAGTTAACTTCATTCATCCACTGTTTCAGTTAAACCAGAGAGAAAGAATTAAGAGCTCTCTTTTATCTTCGCTGTGTCTAACCATTTTTTGACCAAAACATTCCAGGAACTAGGGAACCGAAGGAATTAAACTAGGTACTAAAAGTCCCTGTTTCACATTCCTGTTTCCATCACATCTCCGTTAGCAATTAGGCACAATAGACAATTAGTGGTTTGGTGAATTTTATAATGACAGAAACAAAATGCATTTTTCCAACACAAGAAAACAGCAACAACGCAGAGTTATTGTTATTTCCTTGCGTTGTGAATGAAGTGGTACACAAGTTGTTGTTGCCACACTGTCTGTGTTTGACCAATCAGCAGCGGTCAGCCCTACAAACTCTGCCTCCATAGTTCCTGAACCATCAGAAAACACTTCCTCTGAACCAGGAGCTTTTCTAACACAGCAAGACCGCACCTCAAATCCTGTTTAAGGCCACGATTGAATGAGAGCATGGCTTAAACTAATGTTACAGTTACACTATGTGACAGTCCAAAATCTAAAACAGGGCTGTACGTACACATTGCGCTGGTGCTACACAAGTTTGGTGTTTTGTAGCACAGGCCACAAAATTAGTCGTACAAGTATAAAACGTCTGTTATCATCTCTAAAAACAAACACAAGTAGTGCAGTTCATCACTTAAACAGGCATGTGACTGGCCAAGGACATTAATGTTGCATGCAGGGCAGACAAAATCCAAACATTAACAAGAAATGTATTCAGACAAACATTTTCTTCATTTGCCCGTAATGGTAAATTGCATGAACATAACACCTCTTGCTATATAAAACATCCAGAAATTATGCTTCAAATGGGCAGGAATGGAAAGAGTACAAGAAGGGGTGGTTATGGGAAAATGTTTTAAGATGATGTATACTACGACTCTATACTACTGTAAATTAAAGAACGTCCAAAGGCGTCCAGGTATCTCACCTGGTTCAGCACATACCACATATCAAGGTCTTACCGCAGTGGTCCGAGTTCAAGTCCAAACCCTTTGCTGCATGTCATCCCCTCTCTCCTGCCATACCAGTCTCTCTCTACTGTACTGTCAAAATAAAGTGAACTACCAAAAGATTTAAAATTCAAATTATATATATATATTATAAATAAATTGCACTAGTGTACTAGCGTAATAACATCAGCAGCATGAGTCCTAATCGCCAAACCAACAATAAATTCCTTTTCTATAGACAGCACTTTGTAGCCTGTGAATACAACTGATTGTCAATTAGAAATATGCAACCGCCCTCCTCAGTGTAGCCTAGAATTAACCAGACAAAACACAGACAATCAAACAAAAATGACCAACAATAAATAAAAGTCCATGGACACCGCAGCGTGTCCAACAAGTGTTATTAATCCACATAAATGAAATAGCCTGACACTTGTTATAGAATCAGCAGAACAACAGCAAAATAAAACATCACCAAGGCAGGAAACATGGAGCTGTATAGAAAATAAGAATAAGAAGAGTGAGTTCAGTGAGTTTGGCATTGCCCTCACCTGTCTGAACGGCATTCTGTGAGTCCTGAGCTTGTTCATTCTTAAAGCATAATATAACCAGTGCACTAAGCCTCTCTGTCCCACTATAACCAGTCCCACTACCATAGAAAGGGAACAAACAGTAACAATTTAAGTTCCACATAGAGATGCAAAATAATAGTTATTGTAGGGGTAATAATACAAATATCAATAAAATAATAATAGTTCTAATAATTATAATAATAATAAGACCATAATAATAATTGTAGCAGTGAGTGTCGAGCAGGAACATTTGGGCAGTTGGTAGCTTGCAACCACAAATTCAGACTCTACAGCTCCAGCAGAAACACCTGCAGAAAGCAACAGAAAACGAGGTGAGAAAGCACAAGACTACGGGTGAGGGAAGAAGTTGAGTTAGTAACATGCATCAATGGGATAAGAATGCATACAGATGGAGAGGCGGAGAGAGGAGCTCAGTGCATCATGGGAAGTCTCCCTGCAGTCTAGGCTTATAGCAGCATAACTAAGGGAGGTTTCAGGGCTCACATGAGCCAGCCCTGATATAAGCTTTATACTCCAAGAAAGGCCTTATCCACTACACTGAAGGTAAAAGTTCCAGGATGAACGCGGAAGTCACCTGGAGGATCCACCTTGAGTATATTAGTATTTAGTATTTTGCCAGACCCGGCATGCACCTGTTGGTCACGCAACATCGTGGATGTGTCTGATTTGGGTCACGTGCTCACTGGGTGGTGCATTAGATCAGTGTGTACTTCACTGCCTTTCATAAATAAGGACAGCTGTACATGTGCGTTTGTTATGATTACATTACGATCAAAAACTAGCAAGTCACCAACTTTGCTTACAATGCCCAGACATCAAGCAAATGCGACAACACAGGACATACTGTAGCAATATTACTTACTAGTCCAACAGAAAGAAGGCCAGCTCGGCGTCTTGCAGCCTTTTATTTCTCAAAGCTCTAGTTAACGTCCGGCAGCCTCTTGCTGGGTAACTCTTTTTTTCTCTTCTATCTATTTGCCTCTGCCATCAGCTAACGTTATGTCCGCAGAGGCTTTACATTGTACATACTTTTTGCTTCTTCTTCAATGATAGTGACATCATTCACCATTCAGCACTTTGGTCACCTGTGGTTGTTTTTAAATGTGCTTATAAATAAACTTGACTTGACCATTATTTTAAGAAAAAAAAAAAACAATGTTGCTTTGAGGTGGCACAACTTTTTATAACTATGCCGATGTACAATAATGCTAACCATAATCATACCCCATAAACGTGATCCTTAATTTTATTGCATTGTGCTTTTTTGTACTGTTCACCAAGTACTAGCCCCGGCGTGTGTGCAGCCACTGTGCACCCCCCACCCCCTGACACTCGGCCAGTGAACGTTTACTTGTAGAACAACATGTCGGTTTTCCAGAGAGTCAGTTGAGTGTCACCTCTCTGGAGCTCTGCCCTCCTGCAGCTGCACACACACCTGCAGCTTCTTCTCTGTAACGGATGCAACTTGGAATGTAGCGAAGTGCAATACTTGGTACACAAAAAAACGACTTTGTCACAGTAATGATAGACTACTCTTCCAAGTAGAATAGCGATGCGCCATCGATTCACCTCACACTCAAACAAGCGGCTCTGTCTCATATCTCATATTTGGTATTTTAGCTTAATAAATGGCTTATGCTAGTATCCGTTAACGAAATCGGTGGTGATTAATATTCTATCAACTAGTAGACTTAACAGTTAATTCATCATTTGGGTAATTGTATATTTAATCTCAGAACATTTTGCACACTGTTGTAAAGGTGAATAGATTCAACTTCAGTCAACTGCAAAAACTGGCTCTTCAATCAAGCAGCACTTCCATATTGGACTGATGTTAGATATTCAGTTAGTGACCTGTGTAGTTCACCAAGCTCTTGGTTTTGATTGTTTTGTCCTGATGTCATCAGATTCTTCCAGTTTTTTGATCAGCTAAGGAGGTTGAGGATGTGGAAGATGCAGCTGTTGGATGAGCATCATCTCTTCATTAAATACACTAGCGAAGACGTGGTCACACTCAGAGTCACCGACCCCTCACAGGTAGAAACACACACACACACACACACACACATCTGAATTCATCCCTCTGTTCTCTTTGTTGCTCTCCCCTGCCTCTCTCGTGTCTTTTGTAGTTGGAGCTGTAAAACAGGGATTCCTCTTTCAGGTCTCCAAGGACACGTTTCTCCTACAGACTGCGTTCAGTACTGTGATTCATTCATGGCAACAGCAACTCGGTCTAATTAATGCATGTTTTATTTACATGAAATCTCTGCCCTCTGACTTCCTTTCAATCAGCTATTTTCATTTCACCTATGGGGAATATATACATAATCTCATATTCAATATAAACATAAATAGAAGCCAAAGCGTGGAATGCTTACTTTTACTATGATGAATCTTTCACTATTCATGACAGTCCTTGGTTTTTCACTATAGAAGACCAGGGCAGATTGTATCCTGGTTTGAAAAAATTTTTTCAGTCTGTGTTTCTTCTTCTGTGTTTCTTCTCTGCCACAGCCGTCGTTTTTCGTTGTGTACAACATGGTGTCTACAGAGGTGCTGGCCGTCTTTGAAAACACCTCCGACCAGCTGCTGGAGCTGTTTGAGAATTTCTGTGACCTGTTCAGAAACGCTACGCTGCACAGCCAGGCCGTCCAGTTCCCCTGCTCTGCGTCATCCAACAACTACGCACGACAGGTTCAGAGAAGGTACAGAGGAGAGACATCTCCTTGTATTATTGAATTGAAATACCAAATTTTTTTTTTGTTGCCAAAATTGAATACATTGTAGTTTTAAAATAATAATGCTGGCAAACTGCTGGGTTCGGGGCTCTTTTTTGAATGAAAGGGAAAAAAACTGCACCTGATGCTGTGCAGCCAAATGTCAGGGAGGATTTGAAGATGGTGGTTAGGAAGGGAAGCACATCAGCGGCGATCGCCTGGAGGCCTGGAGGAAGGAGTTTTAGGACTTAATCTGGATATAGAAGAGAGACATTAAGACAGTCAGCGTGGATGGAGGAGCCGTGATTGAATTTGGCGGTTCGACTCACCAGCGTAGGTGACAAAATCCTCTGTGGAAGGTGAAGAGGGCGGACCAGACGGTGGGGGGGATTGAGGACAGAGGAGAAGATAAAGGATAGTTTGAGTGAGGAAAAGAGCTTAGAATTGGATTTTAGAGTGTTGAAAATTGATGTCTGGAAAAAGCAGCGGAGAAATTGAAAGCGGGCGAGCACATTCAGGAAACCTGATTTGCACCACTTGTAACTGGCCAGCATAAGCTTATTTCGTAGTGCTTAGTGAGACATAGGACTATAGTTTAGCCAGGTATGTTTGAAAAAGGTTGCTTAGAATAAACACAGTTGTATTTTCCAACCTAGTTCAGACGTTAAAAGCTGTTAATCTCCAAAGCAAAACAACTAGTGTGTAAACTTACACTTCAGGATCATAGAAAGAGCTTTACAACTAGACCACAAGGCCAGAAGAGACTGCCTTTTCACTATTGTTTATTGTTATTTTGCTGATATCCCTGCCTGTCTGCGCCTCAGATTCAAAGACACCATAGTGAACGCCAAATACGGCGGGCACACCGAGGCGGTGCGTCGGCTGCTGGGTCAGCTGCCCATCAGCGCCCAGTCCTACAGCAGCAGTCCTTACCTTGACCTCTCCCTCTTCAGTTATGATGACAAGTGGGTATCAGTGATGGAGAGGCCCAAGACCTGCGGAGACCACCCCATCAGGTAGAGACTCTTATCTGGGTCAATGACCATATTGTCAAATCATGTCACATTATCAATGACAATCCATGAAAAATGTTACTAACAATACATCGCTGGTTCGGCTACCGAGAAGCTTTCATAAGAAATTTGCATTGCAGCAAAATTTGAAACACTGAAATAGGGCTGGGCGATGAAGCCAAAAATGTTATAATGATAAATAAATTTCATATAATTATTATAATCAAAAAATGTCAAATCATGATTATTATTTTTTTCCAAGTTTAAAGGCTCATTTTTCCTCCTAAGTGAAAATTGAAGAAACCAGATTGTTAATTGTGTTGTTAAACTTTTCTTTATGGTCAGAACGTGACAAACACTTGGATCACTTCACAAATTTGAGGTAGAACAATTAAAATTAAAACAATTATGATCAAATCCTTTTTTAAAAAGAATTTTATTAGTAAATCTTTTTTCAGTCCCCTTTCCTCAACAAAATAAATATCTCAATAGAAAAATTAGGTCCTAATTCATTTGTGAATTAAATGAAATACTGAAATGATTAGTTAGTTTACTTGCTTGCCTTTACCTTTGCTGACTTTGATTTCTCTTGCCTCTGTAGTTAATAAATGTTCACCTTGGTTTGTTTGACACTTCAAAAACACTTCATTCATTCATGTAACAGCAGTCCGTGCAGACAGTTCTGTAGCAACATTTGCTACTCACTTCTCTGGAAGGATCTCTAGCATATAGGAGCAGAGGCCTTCAGAAACAGACTGGAGTAGGGAAAGAAATTAATGGCACTACTCTCTCTCTATTTTTTGTCCTCCATCCCCTTACCCACCAGGTTTTACGCGCGGGATTCCGGCCTGCTGAAGTTTAAGATCCAGGCAGGCCTGCTGGGGCGGCCAGTAAATCACGCCGTGCGACGGCTGGTTGCCTTCACCTTCCACCCCTTCGAACCCTTTGCTATCTCTGTCCAGCGCACCAACGCAGAGTACGTGGTCAACTTCCACATGAGGCATGTCTGTGTGTGAGGAGCTGGTATATATCTGCAACAAACTAAACTCAGGAGAGCCTGTGGACTCACACTTGGAATCAAATCGCAGGACCGTTGGGCTTCTGTTTGCAACTACTGATGACAATACAGCAAACATGTCCTCCATCAGGAGGCACAAACAGTTTGTTATGTCAGTCACCCTCTCCTCCTCTAGAGAAATCAGCTGTCCTGTCCCTGCATTCGCCTCCTGATGGAAACCACTGTTCCTCTCGCCTTTCCCCCTCCATCACACAGTGGTCACTCCACTTCCTCCCCTCTGCGAGAAGGCAGCAATTCTGCCTTTTCCTTTCGTCTGCACTGCTTCGCCTCCCTTTTCCCCCTTCCTCGGCAGAACAAAGAGGGACCTGTAGGGAGGAGAGGCGGGAATAAGTGTAAATGGAGATGTGGAGAGAGTGATTGATGTGCGACTGAGGTGGGGAGCCGTAGGCAGACGGACCTCTTAGAAGGAACCACAGGTGTTTACGTTTTCCTACCGTGCACTGAAAGCTGCACATTCAAATCAGAATTGCTTATCCAGTTGGTCCGTGACCAGCTGTCCAACAAACTTTCTTATTTCTTACGTGGATGGGGAAAAAAGGTAATTTTATTTTATATTGTTTTTACACTTTTTTACATTTTACTGCTTGTATATATTTTATGCCAATAAAATTGTCTAAATTTTGCTCTCTGTTTTTTGCTGAGCTTTGCAGAAAGTAGAGGGCTGCGAAGAGATGGGGAGCATTTTTGCATTTTATGTATGCAGTTAGTTTTATACAGTAGCTATGGTTCAATATTAGTTTAAGCTCTTCTCTGTTTGTGAGAGTACTTTAATACTGGACAGGGAAAAGCTTGGTGTTGCAAGAAACCTGAAGTGTGTGTGTGTGTGTGTGTGTATAGACATGGGCGTGTTATTATCAAATGTGGGTGGGAAAGCATTGGAGTAGAAAAACCAACATATCTAATAATCTGTTTCTTAACTGACTGCACAGACCGAGGACAGTGGTTCTCAGAAGCATCTCACTGCGTATCTTAATGTCATGGAGACTTATAATGAACCTGAAATGGTTGCGCTGCATATGGAGAGAAGACAAGACAGTGTAAGTGTCACATTTAATTTAAATACTGATCCCTGCAGTCTGCTCTCCTGCAGTGTATAGGATCATAATGTAGCTATTTTATATCCGGTCCATCTGTTGCAGACTAAAGCGGCAGACATCTGTTTAGCTCAAATTTGTTATTAAAAACACAGATATAAACAAATATGCAAATGGTCAGACACCCCCACCCCTGACATGAATGCAAAGTTACTAATATCTGAACAGGCAGCCGTGTATAATAAACAAAGGCAAAAATGCACACACACAAGCAGCTGCAAGAGGTCATGCTGGCATGGAAAGCAGGTGCTGAGGGATTAAGTGTTCTCCCAGCCTCTGGTTACACACTACAGTGGACCTGGGAGAGGTGTGTGTGTGTGTGTGTGTCAGACTAACATGGGTTTAAGGCAGAGGGAAGAAGGTATTTATGGACAGAGAGATGAAAGAATTGGTGATGAAGGGAGTTAGAGATGCGAGGATCGATGTGGTGTGAGTGCAGCGACCGTATTATGCAGCTGTTAAGTTTTGCTTAAGCGCAGTAAATACTACCTTGTAGATCGAGGCTTAAGGGGAAGCCACGTTATGTCATTGTCATTATAGTGTGTTTGTGTAAGCTGGTGTGTGACAACATGCTGTGATAATCAACTAATTACAGGAAGTGCACACAGCAGGCACACACAGGCCTAGATACAGGAGGACACATTGTCTGTTGTCCTCTCGCCAAACAGATTGCCTATAGAAAATAAAATGTGTATGTCTGTGTTCTGTCGAGTGGGGGAGTGTTTCAAGTCACATTTTGGGCTGTTTTTATCCAGTCAATGCTGCTGGGTTTGATATATTGTCAGTTTTCTGCAGGAAATGTTTAATATTTAACTCCCCCTTCATGATCAGCCAGTACATTTCACAGACGCATAAAGCCAGTGAGGACGCAGGACACTGGAGTTAAAGTTCCTGCTGGAGTCTGAATGCTAACGCATATAATAGATTGCTGCATGAAGCCAACACCTAGTATTTAGCACAATATATGTTATATCTGTCTTATTCTTAACGATCAGGTAAACCTGGCGCCTTCTCCCCCTGACCTTGGTTGCTACGGAAACATAACCGCTCTCTGCTTGGTAACCTAGTCTTTTCTAATTGCTGTTGTCTTGGCAACAGCGCGACCAATGTAATCCAGAAAAGGCCACAATCGTAAGTGTTTCCTGTTGCAGTGCTCGCCCACTCAGAGCAGAATCTGAACACGCAGAGGCTCATTATATCATTTAGACAACAGTCACCGCCCAGCATCTACAAACTGTCGTGTTACGATACAGTGCGAGGTTTAGGCCCTGCAGTGTTGCGGCTGGACGTATTGGCAGGGTTGACACTGAAATACACACAGATGTATAGTAACAGCACTTCTGCAACGTAAAACGCTTTTATTTAATTTGAACAATTACATTGGATTTTTGAGTCTGTTGTTCATCGTTGATTCACAGTGGTCCCGAAAGGAACATCAGATGATTGATTTCCTGTTTTCATGTGCTGTTCTTTTGTTAGTTCATGGTCAAAGCATAATAATTCAAGCTGTGTCTACTTCCCGAGGTTAAAGGAGCACTTGAAAACACACACACAAATACACACACATACATGGTACCTGACTGCAGGCGCATTATTACAGCAAGATTGTAGAGTGGCTCAGCTAATTTGAAAAAATAGGACTTATCATTAGATTGAACACCTGAGCACTACATGTTGTGATTGAGAAAAAACACTAGCAGATTAGTCTAAACGGTTCAACTAAAAGTAGTGACAGGTCAAATAGCTTAAAGTAATGTATAGATGGTGAAACGTAGCGTACAGCACAAATAGAAACATGAACAACTGACCTAACACTGACAGGCGTAACAATATCCACTTTTATAAAATAGTGTTAAGTAACATCCAGTTTCAAACTACTTCAAATGAACACATTCAGAACATGGCGGGTGTTGTCCAGGAAGGGGTACTGGAGTTCCTTTGACAGGGATGTTGGCTTAAGTCGGAGAAAAAAGATTGGGAACCACCCTTTTTTGTCGGATAACCAGCTTTTTTCCCACTACAACCGACATGTCAAAGAGCGACAAGATGACTGGAGCATAATGAAAGGTGGTTTAGTGTTTAGTGTCAGCCAGGGATGCTGTCAAGTGGAAGAGGACATATTTCTACACATTAAAAGTCCAGCTGTTACTGTCTTTCTGATCAAAAATGCCTGTTGATAGGCAAATAACTAGGGATGCATTTTACTTTACACTTAGTTTTTAGATGATTTTATTTAAGGCACAGAGTCAGAGAATCGGGTGACGAGGGTATTATGAGTTTTCTTTTGGCTAAAGGGAGGATAGCTTTACCTTTTTTCTCCACCCTGAATTTCTATTTAGTTGTAGCCTTTCCTTGATATAGTTAATTGATTATAGTTACTCAAATAGCTACAACAGGATTCTGCGACTCAGGCATTGTGTTGGTTCTTTGATGTACAATCAGGCAATCAGTTTCCAGTTTCACTTCTCATGTATGCAGTGGCGACTACATTATTGTTCTGTAAAGAGGAAAATTGCCCCTGGCGGCAAATACGCCAGTGTGTGAATGTTTGTTTCCGTTTGAGCACTTAGGCTCTGTGTATGACTGGTGAATGCAGATGTAGTGTAAAAGCGCTTTGAGTGGTCGAAAAGACTAGAAAGGCGCTATACAAGTACGGAGCATTTACATTTACATTTAAACCTGCAGTGCGGAACTTTTGTCTGCTACTTCTGACAGTGAGAGTAATTACACTGTCAACACTGGCTTCTGACGTATAGACTCTGCCATCCTGAGTTGCAGCGGTCGCTCCCTCCAATCGTCGCTGGTTGGCATTAAAAACATCACTACCAGTTTGCCAGTGTGGGAACGTCGCCACAGACACCAGATTTAAAAAGAGAGGCTGTGATCGGCTTAATCAGCATGGAGTGAACTCATCTGGCAAATGCTTGAATGTAACGGACGTTAATTTATATGTAAAAGTCCTGCTCTCTATCTTTAAAGTGGGGTACACGATTAAACAAATTGTGCTCATTCATTACTTTTCAATATTATTTTGAGACATTGGGGGCAAAGGTTTTTTCTTAGGTCAAGGGGAGGGTCCAGATACAATATTAAAAATGCTGGGTAGAGCCTGCTTTATAAAAAAGTTTAATATATGATTTATCCCCCCCTCCCCTCCCCAGTAATTTTCATACAGTCCCTAACTGACGTGTTTTATTACAGAGGTGGTCAATGACTTGATCGGTATGGTGGAAAATGACATGACTGTATGATGTGAAACAAACATAAACATGAGCAATAAGTTTACTGTTGTTACGTGCCTGACTACCATCTTTTGCTAGTGGCTCACAATGCCTAGCAGATGCCCCAATCACCAGAACTGAAAGAGTGATGCAGTACATCCAAACGCAAACTCCTCTCCCAGCTGCTCATCAGCCCTGCCCTGACGTAGAGCAAAAGTGTTTCCAAAAAGTTTCCCCTCGCACACGCCTGCTTGTTACTGTAGTTGCAAAATCACTGCATCACCAATAGTCCACTCCACTCTGATGGATTTAAGAGCTGCACTACGAGTAGAGCAGTGAGGGGGGCATGTGGTTCAAGTTTACTCAAACTGGTGCAAAAATACAGGTGGGATGGTGAAGGAAAAACAGATAATCGTATGGATACATGGTAGTGCATGCAACAAGGTCAGAAATGATTTACCAGGGGGGATTTCATCATCCCCTGACATATAAAAAGCAGCCACAAAGTCTACTGATGACTGAAGGGCCACAGTTGTATTACTCTGAAGATGGCTGCCATGTTTCTTCTATCTGTGTGCTGTCATTTTCTGTTTCTCTACTTCATTCTATGTTTGACAGTACTGCAGTGGGTTAACCTCACTTTGTGATTATTTACATATTTCTCTGAATCATATTGTTAGTCATTTAGTATGAATATATACCACAATTGAAACAAATATAGTTCATTTCAATATATACCTTGATAGTTTGCCTTCAAGCCAACTGCTAGAAGAAGAAATGTAAAAAAATAGACACCTGGAGACATTCCCATAAGCTGCCCCTAAAGGGAGCTACAGTCTGGCAGGTTTCATTGTTTTGCA
Organism: Micropterus salmoides; assembly: GCF_014851395.1. Lineage (NCBI taxonomy): Eukaryota > Metazoa > Chordata > Actinopteri > Centrarchiformes > Centrarchidae > Micropterus > Micropterus salmoides. Next base: position 31,517,602 of record NW_024044570.1, read on the forward strand.
CAAAGATCAGATATCCAAGGTAAATGGAATTTTGTTTGTTCTCCTCAAAGCAGTGATGAATGACATTTTACAAACTTAATCGCACCAAGCCCTTTTCCCTGGGTAATCTGAAAAATCAACAGACCTTACTTTGAGCAGATTATAATAATATTGGGACTTTTTCCTTCAGATAAAGTAGCTCTCTTCACCCTGAAGTCTGTGGACAGTCCTGTAACCAGGACATGTTTCCCGAAAGACAAGATGCTGCTGAGGTTTTATTAGAAATTTAAAAAAATAAAAAAGATGACTGCTGAGAGAACCACAAATGAAAAATATGTCTTTTTGTAATTTCTGTGAACCTCCTCCCTAAATGAATGACTTCTACTTATCCATGCCTCTTCCTATGGTTTAATACAGCAAATCAATAAGTCTTAGTGGAAGAGAGTATGTCTCCCTAATAATCTCTACTTCTCTTGTATGCATTGATGGATGCACAGTGGGAACTCTCTCACACAATGAAGACGAAGAAACACACATACACATACACAAACACAGATCCAACCTCCACCTTTGCCCCTTTCATATCCCTCACCTGTTATTGTTATCGACCACTCTAGTATTGTTCCCCCCTCTAATATATAACACTATAACAGTGTCAACATTTCATATCACACGGATTAGCACTTCAGCCATCTGTACAGCTGATTGAGACCAGTTCTGCACTCATGGAGCCTCCTGGTGAGAACCATGAAATCACAGCACCACCACCTAATGAGTGGAGGGGGTAGGAGGGAGCACACCAAGGAGGGAAGGAGAGGGTCTAAATATTGACAGCAAATATTTGATAGAAGGGTAGGGGTGTCCCCCGACTCATAGGTGTGTGCTCAGACAGAGAATGCGCACACACACACTCCACAACCCCAACTAACAATTTCATGTGTTATCAGTGTCAGCTACAGCTGTCTTTGACTTGAAAGGGGTGAGAGAGGGGTGGATGCATCATATACGCACCTACACACACAGTCATCGGGGCCTGCACCACGCTGAGACAAATACACAGCTTGACTGGTGTGTGTGTGTGTGTGTTAGCTGCAGATCACTTCTAACTGACTTCATATCTGCCGTAGACACACCCAGTTGGGTGCCAGCATGTGCACACACACACACACACACACACACACAAACACTAATCTCTATGCAGACCATCAACACACTCACACACCTGACTGAGCACCAGTCGGGGGGTTTCAGGTGGAAGTCCGGGGGGAAGGCTTCACAGCATGGCCGACCTAAAAATACAATGCACTGAAAATTGGCCATTCCTACAGAAAGAACTAGTAAACAAAGGAAAAGACGAGCGTCAGTGCTGCACAGATTATTAGTGCTTTGATTGATATTAGTATTGTCGTGTTCAGGGAGTATAAGGGTGAAACAAAGACCTTCTTTATGTGTGTGTTCATGCCGGGGACATGGTTATGTTATTAGCATGCATTTGTAATACTAACAAAGGCCTGAGCTTTGCATTCCCAGCATGTCAGAGTCTCTCTTGCAGCAGAAGCTTTCCTTATCTTAGTAAAAAGCAAGTTGAGGTGAGTCTCAAACTGATTTAAAAGGGGGTCTGCAGTTCCTGCATGAAGTAAGGAGTGTGGTCAGATAGACCAGGGCTGTTCCCCTTTGACAGTACAGATCAGCAGCAACAGGTGATCAGAGTTCTCCACCTGCTGGACAAAAATATGAACCGCATCTTCTTCTTTGCCTACTTTCTTTGAACTACAACTAAACTCAAACTCTGATGTCCACAGCCAGAGATGAAAAGTAATTTAATGCATCTAACTCAGTGGTTCAGTGGTTGTCTTTTTTAATGTCACCACATGAATCATATTCATACAACTTTAGGTGCTTTAAATTTGGTAATAATTTTACATCTACACCACTACAGATAAATGAATAGGCCGATGTCAATAATTTGTCAATTTAAGCTTTTACCTTGGATTCTTAAATGGTCTACATCTTATTGCAAATAGCCTACTTGTTACATTTTATTCAAGTATAATAATGATTGAAAAACATATTCTTGTAGCAATTGCTACTTTACTCAACTAAATGATTAGGTAATGATCCATCAGTTCAAGGATTGAGCTATAGGAAGATCTGTGAATTTGACCTGGTGATCGGTGGCAGTTACATTTGAACTTACCTTTGATAATAAACTGTATAACTTTCTAGATGTTGTTGCTCTCTCTGCCAGGAAGATAAAACTGAAATGATGTTCAAACTATAAAACAGTAGAAATTGTGGTGAATGGCTGTATCAAAATCTGCAGGTTAATAGCATCGTTTTTTGTTTGTTTTTTCCACAGGTTTTAGTCCTTGGTCTACTGTTGTTTTTGTTCAGATCATTCGTTCTTTTGGGATTGCTTTTCATTGCTATGCTGATGATTTACACATATATATGCCGGTTATTGCAGGAAATGCATCTGATTCGGTTAAGTTAGACTTGCTTGGCTGCTGTGAGGAGCTGGTTATCAGCAAATTTCCTGCTACTCAACTCAGCAAAAATTGAGATGATAGCTATTGGACCAGCTAGATTAGGTCATTTGTATGACAATTTTACTCTATCCACTGATGATTCGGTCACTCATTGCCAGGATGGAGTAAAGAATCTTGGGATTGTTTTTGATCAATCACTTTTGTTTGATTTGCATATAAAAGAGGTGACAAAAGTAGCCTCCTTTCATCTCTGAAGAATCGCAAAGATTAGATCAATATTGGCACTTAAAGATGCAGAGGCCCTTATTTATGCCTTTGTTACATCTAGGCTGGACTATTGTAATGTACTGTTCTCGGGGCTGCCGCACGTATTCTGACTGGATCATCTAAATACATGCATATAACTCCTGTGCTGGCCTCACAGCAGATTTTAAGGTTTTGTTGTTAACGTACAAAATAGTGAATGGTCTTGCACCATTATATCTGTCTGATCTTTTAAATTCTTATGTTCCTACACGGTTGCTGCACTCCCACAGGACAGGACTTCTGACTGTACCAAAGGTTAGGGAAAAAAAACAGTTGGTGAGCGAGCCTTTTCGTTTCGTGCACCAACATTTTGGAACAGTCTTCCAGCAGATATTAGACTGGCATGTTCAATTGAGGTTTTTAAATCAAAGCTTAAGACCTACTTATTCACTGCTGCATATGAGTCCTAAATGTTTGTTTATCTTTGATGTCTTTGTATAGTGGTATTTACTTTTCACTGTTTCAATTTAAAGATTTATTGTACTGTTTTGGAATTGTATTGTTTTTGTAAAACACTTTGATTGAAAGCCCTCTATAAATAAATTATTTATTATTTTGCAAATTTAATGCACCAGCTAGGAAAATATGATGCAAAATATAAATTGTAGGCAAACTGACCACTGAGAAAATGTTAACAAATAAGTTACACTTCAGTAATACTTCAGTCCATCATCAATCAGGGTACCAAAGTGACATGGTGTGATAGTCCTGTTTTCTTCTTTATACTGCTGAACCTGACCCCTCTGTCTGCATAGTTACAGCTCCCCCTGGCACTTAAGTTGAATTTAAAACAGACACTACATCGTTTCCCCTCACTTACATTTAGGCCTATTCTTTAAACTGTGCAATGCAATAGGCCTATTTGTCTTTGTTATTTATTATTGAGAAAACTCAAAGTGGCTCTCAGAAGAGTAGAAATTCAACAAACCCAATCATATCCCCCTGATTTGGTGCTTAGATTTGTTAATCTAATTGCGTGTTTTTAACTCAAATTGAATTTGGTGGGGGGCGCAGATGAGAGGGAGGGGCGTGACGTCACGGGTCAGCTGACAGGTTTGTTTTGCTTGCTGTGCTCGAGCTCGTCCTGACTAAAAACACAAGCGGAGGAAGGAAGCAGCGACATCAAACCGTCTCTAAACGAGCACTCCTCCGTCAGTGTCCCACCAACACGCCGCCAGCACCGAGACCACGGATAGTTTTATAAAATCGTTTGTAGCTTTTATATTGTTGCTTTCATACAGCCGCGAATTACCTCCGTTTACATACTACCAACTGGTTGACTTTGACGCAATATGCCTTCAGAGAAAACCTTCAAACAAAGAAGGACATTCGGTAGGTGCTTGTTTTAACATTTTCCTTTGCTTTATGTCTTCTGTGTAATTTCCTGAATGTTCGTCGTCTGAATTCTTCTCTGAAAACTATACAAGAGTGAACCGCATCGTTAATGTAGACAGGCAGGCGGTCGTTATCCCAGTGGCAGTGGGTATTAGCGTTCATTTTGTCCAGCTAGCGCAGTTTAAATGTATGTTAATTAAACACACAGGGGGGGATGATACTGGCTGCTTGTCTCTCTACAGCTAATTAGAGAAGGCAACGATATCCGGAGGTCTGTGGTCGTGTCAACTTACCTAACAGAAGATAAAAGACTTAAATTGTTCCCACTCATATGCATACAGGTTTAAACATATAAAATAGGACAGGGCTATTTGCTGCAGGCCTGTCTCTTCGTGTGTGTGTGCGCGCGCGCGCGCGTGCGCGTGTGTTTATTTGCATCAGCGCGCTGGGAGAAAAACAAAGTGGTGTCGAAATGCGGGAACAGAAAAAGAGAGCTGCAGGATTGGGGGATGGGACAGTTTGCGGAGGGGAAGAGATGAGTTTAAATGAGGGAGCACATGCAAATGGTACCCTCTTTCGTTTTTGTTTGTAGGGTAGGCCACAGCCTCGAGGCGGATTATAGTTTCAGTTGTGTGTTCCCAGCCCGCAGATCTAGAAGAAGACATAAGGCCCGTAGTGCTTTTACAAATACATTGCAGCATAGTCGTTTATCCTCTTGACTTTCTTTGACATCATGATGATCCTCTTTGTGTTTTTTAGTAGGCATATTTTTTTATTTAGTACCTAAGAGAATATTAAACAAATTGTAAAGTAATCCAGTATCATTCTGTGGATAAAATGGGCATTTAGTTGTTTTCCCCAAAGTGTGCTGTAGATCTTGGACACAGATGGGAAGTGTTGCCTTCAGCCCAGGAAATATAATTCCCAAAATGACTAAAAGTAACCGACTTCCGTTTTAACATCACATTATTGGTCCAAATTTACACAACCAGAGCATGTGAGGGCCAGGCAGCAAAGAGAAACATCGTGTCACCAGTGTTGAACTATACTGGAGAACATGAAGCTTTAGATACAGATTGATCTATTTCACTGTGACGTCGCGCTAAACTTTAGGAACAGACAGTTCGTCTGTATTTGTGGTTGTTTACAGTGTGACAGTGTCCACCAGCTGGTCACCAGGTATGGCACGCTTTATTTCACCCCTGTGTCACTGCCTTGTCCCCCTTGAATCCAGCTCAGACAAGAGTTGCGGAGTGTGGACTGGTAGCTGCTGAACTGGTTACCAGTTCACCTCGTGGGCATTGCCAAAGGAGGCCTTGAGCAAGCCCCAAGCAAACTGAGTGGCAGCCCTTGTGTGTTGCTGTGGGCATGTGTGTGTACTAACATTGAGTTTCCCCTTTGGGATTAATAAAATATATCTTAATCTTAATACAGGTTTAACACCTCACAGCATTAATTACATTATCACCCGTCCTGTATACATCAGTAGGTCTAAACCCAAGTTTCTGGGTGTGAAACAGTTCAAGTTGCATACCTGTATAATAGGTCATAACATGACTCAGGGAATCTTCCAGTTGTGCCAGGCGGTACTGACTAATCCCCATATTATGCCAGAACTGAAACACATGGGGGGGGAAAACCACAGGCTTTTAGGTCAACTTCCCTTTTCCTTTATTTGATTTACAACGGGTGACTCAGAGGCCATTTGTTGCTTGGTGTGGTCATGGTCTGAACACACAGAGCTTCCCTGTTCCTGGGCGATGAACTCGTCCTGATAGAAATGTAGTCCTAGAAAAATGCCTTAGGGCCTCGGGAGATAGAGCAGGATCGCCCATTAATCGGAAGGTCGGCGGTTCGATCCCCGGCTCCTCCTGTCTGCATGTCGAAGTGTCCTTGCGTGATAACCCAAAATTGCTCCCGATGGCTGTGGCATCGGTGTGTGAATGTTAGATTCTCTTTCTGATGAGCAGTTGAATGTGTGAACATGACTTAGAGTACAGCACTTTGAGTGTTCGGAAGACTAGAACGGAGCAATATAAGTACAGTCCATTTACTATTTATTTACATTTCCTCAAGCATGAAAATGGCACCCTCTGGATGATAAACATTTCACAAACATTTGTCAATAGAGATATTCTTACAGTGGATTGTCCATCTAGCGAACATTTTTTTAGTGGCATGTCACAAGACTGAATATCAGTAACTCAAAGCTTCAGCTGACTGATGGGGACCAGTGTACTAGAAAATCTGCACTTACTCATGTCTTTTCATTTCTTCTAAAGTCCCAAAACTGATGCAGATGATCATGAGGTTCAGATGTGTCACACATGTTTTCCCCATGCTCAAGTTTTTGATGTTGACCATCAGACTGTTGACGTTGTCAGTCCAAAGTGCGGTAAGCCCAAGGTGTTATCTGTGGCCATTTAAATTGACCCGGTTACAAAACACTTCAATTGGGGGTTAAACCTCCGAAAGAAAAAGGTCATCGATGAGTGAGTGATCGGTCCAATCAGCGGCTGTGTAACTGACCTGTGGGAAAACCTAGTGTTGAAAACTTTTTATATACAGTCATGGTTGAAAAGGTCCAATTTCAGCTGAGATTCCAACATGCGCATAATGTAAAAACATCCCGGCACAGCCGAATATGATTTGAAATTCTGCAGCCTATACTGAGGGGATTTAGTGAGTGTGTATATTTTAACAGATTCTAGGAACGCTCTTGTACATTCATTGTAGTTTCTTTTCTTTTTTTTACACACAGGTGTGATATGTGTGCTAGGCATTCCTGTGTATGTGTAAGGCATGTAAACTATGCACACTTGTGAACACACATTGGAGTATTTCAGTAGAAAAAAAGTGAATCATAATTGTCGTCTAATAATCTGCTAATCACTGTGGAACACTGTGGTTACACCATGAGTGGATTTTAGGAAAGCCCATTATGTTATCACAAGAGCGCCTCAGTCCACTAAGCAGTCAGTTAAATACGTTCCCCAGATGTTTCTATTCTGTAAGATATTAAGCTCCAAGAATGTAATCATATTATGCGTTTTTATGAATATATTTAAAAAAAGATCTGATTAAAATAGTGGCAGACCAAATACAGTGGTGACATTCTTTGTTTAAGATCCCACTTGAGTGTGTGATATGTAACACCTCTGCAAAGCTGTTGGACCAGACATCATAATAACAGACACCTGCTCCTCACATGATCACTAAATACATCAGTTTATAAGGGCGGACAATTTGAATACTGTATTCATGTGAGTTACTTAGAAGTTCAGTTAAAACCCGCCTGTCAGTTTTTGTATACTTTTTGTTGGTGGCCGGCAGCTGATTCTCCTGACCTGCTGACCTTTTTGTCTGCTCGTGAGCCTCCATTAACCTGAGTCTGTGTTTTTCTGCCCTCTAGAACAGAGAGTGGAAGATGTCCGACTGATCCGAGAGCAGCACCCCAACAAGATACCTGTGAGTTCAGACGCACGTTCACTTGCATTGGTTGTGTGTACACCAAAGCCGGTGCGGTGGAATCCATTGTTCAATTATTCTCAAGGGTGGGGAATCTGTAAGGGCAGAAACTAATCAGCACGACGTGCTTAACAGCATGCAGGAAGACACGAGTAAGAAAAAGACAAACTGCAACAGGAAGTGTTACCACATGTTTCCTGGTTGTACTCTGAATTGTGTGTCAAGACAGTTTTAAATGTCATTTGGTGGCATCAGACACATTTCTGCGAGGGCTTTCCTCTTGTAGACGTCTGATTGTTATTCTGAGTTTATATGTAAATATTATATAGTTTATGTGATCAGGCTTTTTTTTCATCTTACTGTGAGTGACCACAGCAGGTGTGTCTAGTTTTTCTTATGATGACTGCATCTGCTAACAGGTCGGGTGTCCAGTGGCTCCTAGCAACCACCGACAAACAAACGCACACCTCAGGTTTCACCTGCGTGTTTTATCATTTTAAGATAGAGTATCACCAAACCCCCCATCTGCTGCGCCATGCAAGGCCTCTTCTCATCTTAAAAGCACCCGCGTGTGTGTGTGTGTGTGTGTGTGTGTGTTTCCTGTGTACTCTCATAGGGTTTATAAACTGCCATGTCATGCTAAGTGTTGAAACCAGTGGCAGATGCACTGTGTCACCGTTATGTAACTCCATCTAAAATTCAGATCAGCAATTTTTATTCTTTTTCCATTTCATCATTGTTGTTATTTTAACATGGATGAAAAATGTACAAATTAATTATCCTGGTTAATCATTAGACCTTGGGACCTCATTTTCATTATCGATTGATCTGCTGCTTATTTTCTTGGTACATTTAAAAATGCCCAGCACAGTTTTCCAGAGCCCAAGGTGACATCATGAAATGTCTTGTTTTGTTTGACCAACAGTCCAAAACACATAGAGAGATTATAATGCAAGACAAGGAAAAGTGGCAATTATTCACATTTAAAAAGCCTAAACTAGGGAACATTTGAATTTTTTTACTATAAAAAAAAAAAGGATTATCAAAATAGTTGCAGAATAATTTCCTGCCTATCGACTAATCACTGGAGCTGTAATCTGAAATTGAGAAGTTAGTTTTTTTCCCACCACGTTTTGGACAACTCTGCCTCTGAATGGCTAGTATTCGTTGCCTCCGTTGGTTACGGTTACAGTTAGCCAATCTGAGGCAAAGGCAAAGCTGATGTGCCTCAAGTCAGAGTTGTCAAAAAAATCAATCTTGTAGTGAGATTATTCCCTCAATTTCTTTGAAGTAGTTTTCGAAAGCACCTATAGTAATCTCCTCATTGTATCTTTTAAGAAAAGGTTGTCTTAGTGTGCACACTAGCATTACTAAGTACGGCATTAAATGTTTCAGATCAGTAATGGAAGAGTCAATCAGAGTGGCAGACACCCTTAGTGGATTAGTGTTTGCATGTCATTTGCACTTGTTGTCATTGATGAAGTGGTTCGCGTGCTTCTGCGATGTTGTTTTGAAATTCTTGTTTGAAAGCGTCTTAACTTGATTAAATGTCATCCTGAATAAAGGATTCTGTTCATTCATGGCTCAAGCAGATCGGTCTTGGTCCAGTGAGCGTGGACTTTATATTCACAAGGGCAGTTCAGCAAGGCCAAGGGCTGTGTTGTGTTTCTACTATATCATCTGATAAGTGTGACTTCCTCTCCCCGTTACATCTCACGATCGATCATGGCCACTGGTCTCAAAACTCTGAGAAATACAGGCCTTCCCACCAGCCAGAATAATTACAGGGGAGAAATCATTGATTATGTGTGTGTCTCCTGTAGGTGATCATCGAGAGGTATAAAGGAGAAAAACAGCTTCCCATCCTGGACAAGACTAAGTTCCTGGTGCCAGACCATGTCAACATGAGTGAACTGATTAAGATCATCAGGTAGACCTGAAGTCCTGTTCTTCTCCTCTCATTTTCTGTCCTCCCTTTGTCCTTCTCCTACTCACTCTGCCATGCCTTTGTCTCCCCACCAGGAGGCGCCTCCAGCTAAACTCCAACCAGGCTTTCTTCCTGCTGGTCAACGGCCACAGCATGGTCTCTGTGTCGGCCGCCATCTGCGAGGTGTATGAACGGGAGCGGGACCAAGATGGCTTCCTCTACATGGTGTACGCCTCCCAGGAGACCTTCGGCACTGCCACGGCCGCCCAGTGAACAGCCTCCCTTCTCCTTCCACCTGGCAGGCCATTGGACAATTGTAGTTTTTAGCGTCCTCCATGTTTCTTGCCACACACCTTTAGTCTTGACTGTAAGAACTAAATTACAAACTGCTAAATCTAAACACAGCGTACGATAATTTCCCAGCCCGAATCGGTTCAGGTTGTGATCTTTATATTATGACTGCAATGAGCGAATAGACTGTTTGAGTACCACGACACTCAGCCATTAGCATGAAGCCACATGGGGCGACTAGTACAGCAGAGTTTAAGAAGAGAAATCCCAGATCTGACTTTGACTCCAGCCAAGTGAGTCTTTGATCAGTTACATTAAAGAGGTGAGCTCCACCAATTTGTTTTTTTATATATATATATATATATATAATTAGCCTATGAACAAAGACAGCCTCAATTGTAAGGTTTTTGGAGACGGGCACTAGAGAAAGTGAAGGGTTTCTGGATCCACGTGTTTTAATGGAAGATTACATTGCAGTTAAACCTTTGGGATTTGTAGTCTCGGTCAGAGTACTTTTGCCAGAGAAAAAATGCAAAAGGAAGTAGAGAAGAACCTTGTTAATCACTGCACCCCAGCTGTGTGTTTCGTCACATTCCCTCAATGGTCCTTCTTTGGTGTGTCTATCCTTCCCTGTCTCGTAGCCTAAAGCGTCTTCACTGTAACAAAACAGATGTTGGAAACTGCTTTTGCCCTTGAAACAGATGATTGTAGTTTGTGAAGAAAAAAAAAGCCTTTATGTACAGATAATATTGACTTTGCGGCTTTGAATATATATAAAAGGGGTTCCGGTGAGAGTGTAACCAAGTTGACTTTGGACACACTACAAGGAGCGTGGTCTGGTAGCATGTGTGAATGAAGGATAATGGTGTTTCTGTGTCTGCTGATGAGGGGAGGAGGTTGCCTTTCCTTTTTATCTCCTCTGTCATGAGTATTCATTAAGGTGATTGAGGAATAAAGGAAAGTCAGATAAAGAATGAAAGGCTGATAAACATCATGTCTGACTGTGCGTCTGTGTTCTGCCTTTGACCTGCAGGGCTGATTTCTCGGAGCCCACATTGTTCAGTTTCAGTTCACTGAAATACAACAAGAGCAGTTACTGCGGAAACGAACACCTGCCCAGTTTAAGATCTTTACTCTAAAAGAAAAACATCCTGTCTGTCTATAGATGGCTCCTCACACTGTCTGTGCTGTCGTGCTTCTCCTCCTCCTCACCGTCTTCGTAACAGATCGAGGTTTAGCTGCTTTTATATCGCAGAATTTTATCTTTTTTTTGTTGTTCTTTTTATTTAATGTGGTTTTTATTCCATTGTGCGCCACGTCTTTACCCTTCGCTGTCTGCTGTAAATGTGAAGTACAAAGGTGACCAGTGAAAAGCCACTGTGTGTCTGTTACAGAGGGGTGGAGCATTTGTTCCATCGCTGTCTTTCCTGCCTGCTCCTCTGTTTCACACACGCATACCCACACACAGCAATATCACACAGCCTCCTCTTATGTATTTATGTTGGTATTTTGTAAACAATAAAAGGAGGGGGACAACGATAACTTTTTGGCTTCCTGTGTTATTTTGACCATAAACGAGTGTCCACTGTGTTACAAAGGTGTTCATTATGTTGTGTCAACAGTTTACAATTGAATCCGTTGTGAGAAACGTACAACAGAAGAAGTTACAGATGTTGCATTAATAAAACTGACACAACCTGTAGTTTTTCTCAGTTAATGTGAAATAATTATCAAATGAAAATCTCAAATCCACTATCTTTACTTTCATTTTTGCTTTGTCTATTTGGCGATACTCTTCCATGAAAGGTACACAATGAATAGTGGGACACACCAGAGAGGCTGAACATTGGCAACTGGCTGTAGAGGATATATAACTTCATTATTAGGTTACTGTATGTACGGTAAGTCTCAATGAGAAAGTGCTAAAGGAAACACATTCTTTCAGTGTTGCACTTGTTATTTACTTTTTTTTACACTGGTAAAGTTTTAAGATTTAGACCTGACTATTTTTATGGAAATCTGATGAAACATTATTGGATGTATATTCAGGCTGAGACAAGTAGACCTGTGCCAAACATACCTAGAGAAGGGGATGTGCTCGATACCCAAGTGTTCAATGTTAAAATACCAGTTCTTAAGGGGAACTCCACTGATTTATACATCAAAGTCAGTTTACAGGTGTTGGGGAGTACTGCTGCTTATGTGAAAAAGTCTTTTGTGGCTCCAGAGTGAGCTGTGGGAAATCTGCATCAGTTGGGGCTAAATTAGCCACTACTAATAACGCACCTGAATTTCCTAATGAACAGTCGGAGTCGTGTTGCATTGTGGGTAATGTAGTCACTTTTTTAACAAGGAAGAGAAATATGTGGAATAAAATTGGTGAAATCTATTTTGAGCATTTCCTTAAAAAAAGACTGTTAATTCAATAGGTAGCAAGATTATGCTAAAACCCTTTCAGGCTTCCCCACAAAGCCAGTCCCCCAAAACACATTTTCATGTGCAATGAGTGGGGCAGAGTGCGCACAGGTAGGCCAGCAAATCATTTAATTCGGACCAATTGGCCATGTTTATTACAGTCCTGCCACAGCCAGCCCCAGCTTTAATGTTATTAGTAATGTCTGTGCTTTTCCTGTTATAAGTCAAAATGTCTGCTGTGTAAAAGGCCTATTAGATTTGTTTTTGAATTTCTAAAATGGCTGAAATGACCCTTTAACTTAATAAATAAATGATATACACGATATGATGAAAGACAGGCAGGACACATTTATTCAAACATTTTTTATCTGAACTTTTAAAACAAATTTAGTAATATAAAATGACCTACAAATGAACTGGATAATTATAAACTGTGTTCAAACATTTGCACAAAATATTGCAAAAGAATATTTTACTAAAGGTAAAGAGCAACATGCACGTTGAGCATCAGTTAACCAGGTTCTTCTGTGATTTTTACAGATTCAGATTCTGGCTTGAAGGAAACAGCAAAACTAAAAGTAAAAAACAAACAAACACCAGAAATGGAGCTATGTGACACTTCTGATCTATGGAGGCAATTTTCTTGTTCTGTGCGACCATTGAAAACAATGTATGAAGTGTTTTTATGCGTCCATGTTCATGGAGACAGAGAAAGTTAAATGAACCTTCAGCTGAACAAGCGAAGGCTGGCTGGTTGATTCTAAGGCCCATACTTCTGTGAAAAAGCAATACTCCAAAGACATTTTATTACAAACAAACGCACACTGTTGACTTATTTTAAACAACAGACAGATGTTGTTATACATACTGAATGTTCAGTATTTATTTACCATTTTAAATAAACACCCCATGTCCCTGTGCTGTGCCCTCCAGGGGTACAGATAGAGTTTCATCTGAAGGACCAGCTGTCCTCGTGTCTGTAAAACTCTGGGTCCTGCCCAGCAACTCACTCACAGTCAGACTTGAAAATACTGCAAAACATTCTCCATCTTGCTTATGCTCTCTCCAATTTCCAATCCTGTGTAGGCTCTCTCCAAATCAACAGTCCTGAATTTTATACAAACATTCTTTTGCATAAAGACATACATATTAATTGCAAAAAGAGTCAACTCCATCTCTTCTGGAGTGAGAACACATTTAGGATTAACGTCCACGCTGCTCAACATTCATTTAACAACATGAAAAATGAGACATCATCATACTGAACTGAAAACAAATTGGCACTTTTGAAATGTCAGTCCAGCTTGAATGACGACAGAAACACTGGTGTGAACTGAACATACAAAGACACTGTGCTGACTTTTCGAAGTGTCTGAAAACATTTAGTGTGCATTCAGATTGCCCTGGTACAGAGGAACAGTTTCAGGTTGGCTCCGAGGTAGAGAGGCTGCAGGGCACCGGTAAAGAGCTTTTATGGACAACACAGTGGCTGGTGCAGCTTCCCTGTGTGACCCCCCCAGCCGCTGAAGAGGGATTCCACTTTCCAAGTGTGACCTGTCCACACACACACACACACACTTTAATGATGACGGTTATGCTGTGTCTACTTGTACTGTAATCCTTGGTAATCACCAGCCTTTTAATGCCACATCATCATCATCAACTTTAAAAAAATATATTAAGTTCACATGGAAGTGCCTGAATACAGTCTGTGTTGGGCTAGATCAGCTAAACAGGGGTAGACCAGCAGGTGCAGCAGAACCTCAGGTCCTGCAAAGGATCCCCCTTCTTGAGCTGATTCCTTCAGAGGGATCCAGCCCTTGAATCAGGTGCCACGTCTTCTTGTAAACAAACACATTTATGTTTACATAAAGTGTCTCTCACCATAACACACTGTGTGTATCCTTAAAGTCTAACAAACATGTTGAGTGCATTTCCTCCCGCATTAAACATCTGCAAAGTACTGCACAACCATGTTTACCACAGACCCACTCATCAAAACATTGCTGCATAGCACTGACAGTTTTTCTTTCTTTTGCTCCTCTTTAAGATACAACCTTTTATGTGTCTCAAATCCTTACTGTGCACTAATTCTAAGCAGGTTTTGTGGATTATAGTGTTGGCACTGAAAAAGAGACAAAATAAGGTAGATAGTATGATAGGCATACTAAAAACGCTTGATTTTTGAGTGTGCTGCTGATGGACACTCTTCTCCCAGAATGCAATGCTCATAGATGAGAGGGACTGTTCACAAAATGAGTTGGTAGATGGTATTTAAACTTCTTGCCAAGTTTAACTGCCAGTTGCGTTCCAAAGTCGCAGTTTGATTGCCTTTACTCAGTGCAGCTATTGCATCATTTCCTGTTAGTTTAAAACAAAAAGAGTTCTTGGATACTAGCTGCAAAAACCTTATTCTATGAATATTATTACGTGATATATGCTGTGTACAATTAATATGTAGTATAATGAGTATGTAGCATGGAATTGGGACACAGGTCTTGCAACTGGATGAGCCAAACCAGATCACGGGACGTACAACAGAACAAGGAACTTGGGAAGGGAAGATAACACTGGTGCTTTGCTGTTGCTGTCACAATAATTTGATTAAACTGGGTTTTATGTTTAGGTCAAATGCACTTGGCTTAGTGCCCACGAAGTTTAGAACATCAGGTGTTTTGCCTCTGGTTTGTGAACCATACAGACTATTAATGCTCAGTCATTTAGCTGGGAGGCAGATTTTGACTCTCTGGTTGTACCGCACCATAGGTAACATGACTAACTGTGTGTAGTGTTTCCTCTGAGGATGAGGCAGAATTCCAGCCACGTCTCTGAAATGAAGCGAGGCAGAGTACAAATCTCCAGCCCTCCTTGTGATTCGTGTTTGTATCTGTGGAGATCTGAGGAGGGATGAAAGCTAATCCGATGACACAAACTGTGACAACCACTCCTCTCTTCTCAGCAATCTGTTTCTCTTCCATCCTCATCTCTCCATAAGCTGCTGTACAAGAATTACAAAACATACATGGGGTCTGTGTTGTCTCGTTGAACTCCAGAAGCCGACTGCCTGTCTAAACGCTGTCTGCTAGCTTCAGCAGGAACATGAGGTACAGCTGTGCCTCTAGCGTGACAGTTCAAATCCACTGGTGCTTCTGCTTGTTAGTCCCCCGAGTCCTTACTGTCAGAGTGAGGAGTGTACTTCAGTCGAAATGTCCCTGTGAGACACAACAGAGAAATACATTTGCTATGTTGAAGCTTTACAATGATTGAATACAAGCTCAAGCCACATACATACAGTATTTGCACCTCTGCTTGCTGAAAAACTGCCTATTCTTATGTATTTATGGATCAATTATAGGTTTTACCACATAGAAACAAGATGAGAGGATTGTAATGTTTGAAAACCCACATTGAATAGAATTAGCATTTAAAGCATGTGTTTTTTTGTGTATTATATTTCATAATGGAATAGTTACATTAATGTAAAAGGCTTATAAATTGTATTTTGTTATTCCATTTGATTATGAGTGTGTGAGGGTTTGGTCTGTGTGTCTGCTTTTTTGGATTGTGTCTCAGCTTGTTTCCAGTTTTATTTGGAAAATGTCTGTATCGGGTGATCGTGTCGTGCTTTGTTTCCTGTCTGCCTTGATTTCTAATGTGTCCGTCAGAGTTTGCTAGCCTGTCTTTTGTCATGCTGAATGCATCTGCCTGTACCCCTAGCATTCTGTTTTTTGTTGCTATTTGTCAGTGCACTTTGAACATTTACATTACCTCACTGGAATTACTTTAACTGTAAACCTTTTTGACAGAGTATGGCAAACATAATCTATTTCACAATTTAATTACTACAATAAATGAGGAAGAAAAAGAGAGTTATAAGTTTTATATTGCATCTTTTAAATGGAAATTGAATTAAAACATATATTCTTTTTATTTTATTTAGATTTTTACATGTAATTTCATTTGTTATTTCCTTCACCTACCTTGCTGTGCTGAATCCATGGGCGGCTGTTTGCACTCCTCTGCTCTGTGTCCGTTGGCACCACAGTTATAACACGACAGGTTCCCTACTGCCCGTTTCTGGCCTCCATTTCCCAAAATGCCATGGGGCTGGTAGAAGGCAAAGCCCTGCGGCTGGTCATGTGAAACAGGGCTGGGGCGGTAGAGCGGCGGCGGCACCATCATCGGGTAGGAGAAGGGCGTGGCTCCGGTGCCAGCTGTGCTGGATGAGGCTATCAGGGGACTGAGATGGAGCAGAGGACCCAGGGTGAAGAGGGAGGGGCCGGCCGAGAATTGCTGCAGGTAGCCGGCCGCTGCGTATCCAGGCAACGCCCCATAGGCACCGCAGTTGCCCCGACAACCGCAGGAGCTGCAAACACACACAGAGGGGTTGTGACCTGAACTCTGATCCAACGAAGAGGCAGAGGAGGGGGACGGGGAGGGGCTAGAGGTGGTCTGGGGCGGGTAGTAAGCGCTGCCGGGCACTGCTGCCACAGGAACATTGCTTGCAGTTGCTATGGGAACAACACCACCACTACTGGAGCTGCCAGACTGTGACCCGGACTTTGTGGAGGGACACAAGAAAGAAGAGAATGAGGAGGAGGTAGGTGGGTAGGAGTAGTATCCAGATGGAGATGGAGATGAAGAGGACGAGAGGTGGAAGTGCAGAGGGGGGTGCGAGACGTGGTGGAGGCTGTTGGAGGTGGAGGTCAGAGCAGAACTGGTTTCTACCATCAGACTTACAGCACCTCCCGCCAGGCCACGGCAAACCACAGAGTCCTGGAGAGGGGAGGAGCCATCCATGTTACGCCCTGGGAACAGGTTCTCCAGCCTCACCCCCATCCCCACACTGAGCCCTGTACTGAAGCCTGCACCGGCCGCAGGCAGGCTCGAGCCCAGCTGCTTAGTCCTGTCCTCCATGCACAGTGGAGGGGGCCTGGGCTTACGCGGGGAAGTTAGGATGCGTGCTGGGTTTGAGACCTGGGAGAGCAGGGTCTGGTTGTAACTGGCCTGTGGGTGGTAGGGAGACTGTGGGAGGCCGAAGGAGCAGGAGGGAGGGAGAGAAGGAGCTACATCGTTTTGGACAGGTAAAACCTGGGCTGTGGGGCGACTCGAGCAGCTGGAGTTCAGGATGAAGAGGCAGGATCGGTCCTTCTCTGGACCCCCGCCTGCTGAGTCCGGACCTGACACACCTGTAACACAGATACATGGTAGTGTGTTGAAAGTTCACTTTAATCCCTGTGTGTGTGATTGAATGTCAGACAGAGGAAGAGAGAGGAACGACCTGACACAGTCAATAAAAAGTACTATCAAACATGTTTCTTTAAAAACCCAATATTTAATTTTCTCATTAATTATAAAGTTATTGGGGTTGTAAGGGACAAAGTGTTACATAAAGTATAAATGAGTGCGCAGGGCCACCATTAAATCTGTTAAACTACATTCCATATAAAGCCTGAAGATTTTCGAAGAAAAAGTAAGGAAAAGCAAACAAATTCATTTCTGTCTGTTACGACCCAAACGTATACCTGACATTCAAAGGTGTTATTCTAGTCCATGGATTTAGGAGATGTCTTACAGTTTGGTCTTAGAGAAATTGGCTAACATAATAACTTTACATTATATGACAGACAGTATAGACGCCAAGCGTGACCTCCGGGTCTGAAAAGTGAAGCCAATGCGGAAGTGCCACAAACCTTCAATAAAGAGCAACATGGCTGTGAACAGGAAGAGAGAATGAGATGATGATTGGATTGTAAATTACATTTTTGTAAACGGGTTTTTGTAAAGGTTTAGAAGCAAACAAAAACCAATAAACCTGATTTAAAACAAATAAAAAAAACAAGGTTTAAAACAAACACAATATACGGAAGAAAAAAATATTTCGAATTTTTAAAATTGTCTGAATACCAAATTGTGAAATTTGATAACTACTAATAATACCACAGAATTTATTTTGAATTTCCCCTTTTTATCTCCAGAAGGTTAAAAAGATTCATGAAAAAAAAAAAGGATAGAAAAACAGTGTGTTGTTTTTCATGGATGAACATAATCTGACAGACCAGAGGTGTAATCGATTGATTATCCTGGGTAGCCTGGATGTTCAAGTTTGAATTTTTCATCTTGAATTATGGTGTCTGAATTTTATAAATGCTATTTGAGCAGCTTGATTTTTTTTGGTTATGTTCAATATGTAGGTCTGAAAATGACCAACAGAATCTAAGCAACTTGAAACAAACAGTTGACGCTTGAATTATCTGTCTGAATTGGTGCTTAAAATCATTTGCACAACATAAAATTACCTGCTGGAAATTTCAAAGAGGAGAATTCAAACCATGTAAATTCAAGTTAGATGGTTTTCAAAGTAAAATATGACATACATGGTGTTGTATAAATTATTAAAGTATTCTTTTATACTTTTTACACTTAGGTATTCAGTTGCTAATAAGATTAAAAATCTTATGGCTTCTTTGCTTCCATAATAATACTGAAGAAGTATCGTAAAGTAGGGAGATTTCTGGTCAGCCCGTGCTAATGTTAATTTATTTTGTACATGAATTGAAATAAATATATCAAGCATTGAGCATAAAGGGAAATCATGGCACTTTCAAGTTGCTGCCATCTTTCCTTTTTTCAGGATCCTTTTGTGATAACTCAACTGTTGAGAAAACTTACGCCTGTGAATGTCTCTGGTCCTGTCGAAGGTCGAGTCACAGCAGAGTGGTGTTCTCTGTGGGGAGCAGGAAGAGCTGGAGTAGCCTGAGGACGAGCTGCTGTCTGTAGAGACGGGGTGATGGTGCAGAACAGCATCCACCTCGACTCGCAGCTCTCCTGAAATACATTTCAATACACCGCAATTTTGGACTGTTTTTAATCCAGGGAACTGGGAACGGTGGCTGTTTCACAATCATACTAATTACTGAACACCAAGTCGAGAAATTTTGGGACACTGCAAACATTGATTTCTCCCATCTAAATGTAGGAAACTTTTGTGTGAATGAAGTCAAATGAGACAAACCAGCTTTGTTACCTGCAGTCGAGGTGGGATGTGATGAGGCTCCCATGTGACTGGAAGGTGTCACCCTGGCGATGCCACTGCAGGACCGCTTCTCCATCTTCATCTCCCTGCTGGGTATACACACAGGCAGAAAGGTTTGATGCATGTTGTGGTTCATCCTGTTTATTTTTAACATAACTATAATCTTATGAGCTAGACTTCTCCTGTAAAGGAATGTTCATGTGAATAGTGTGTGGATAGTTGACTGGAACGGAGCAAAATATCTTAAAAAACATATATAACACGATAATGTTATTTATGTTTTTCAAAGAGTTTATCGGTAGCTTGTGTTCCCCTATCGCCACCAGGGGGAGACACTGTCCACTCAACATGTTCCTCAGCATCCCAACTGCTCTAGTACAAACATCTGCAACCTCTTCACATGGAAACTCACTGCAGGAACTTTCCATTTTCTATGTCTTGTTTAAGCATGGCCACATACACACACACACACACACACACACACACACACACACACACACACACACACACACACACTCATGTTGTCACCTGCCTCATGGAAACCTGTTGATGCTCAGGATGGAAACACCAAGATCAAGAGATAATAAAAGCAGGTTCACAGGTGTGTGTGTCTGACTGGGTGGATGTGTTTAAGTAAGAGTCAGAAAATGTAGATACATTTGCTTGCATGTCCATGTTTTTGCATGTGTTTTTGTTGGTTATCTCCTCCTAAGTACATCTTATCTCTGCTTCCCACCTACAGCAGGTTAACCATTGACGCCTTTTGGACCATTACTGCTGCATATTTACTGTTGAAATCAGCGGCTGATCACTCGGTCTGTTAATCGTTAATAGGCCAAAGCATCTGCACTGGAAAAACTAAAATCTTAGTAAGATTATCTTAATTAAAGGCAAAATATACTTTCTGACAAAATATTTTTTCTTACCAGGCGGCTTTTATGTTAGAGAATTTCACCTGTTTCAAGTTTTTTTTGGCCTTAAGTAGCAAGTGAAATATTCTTGTTCTGTTGGCAGATAATTTTGCTTTGCACTTATATGATAGTTCTTGCAGAAAAGAGTCCTCTCATGTTGCAACTTTATTACAAAGTTATGTAGACTAACTTCCTTCAATGTAAAGCGAATAGTTATTTTATCGGATGCTCTGCCTGAGGATAGCAACAGCATCACTTGCCAGTACATCAGCACAGTGTGTGGTGCACACTGTCCTCTGCACCTCCAATATATGGGAATTTCATATTGAGCAAACTATTATGCTAGCATAAAAACAAATTCAAGATGTTTTTACATGCTTGTCAAGATTAGTGGAAGGAGTGCAGAATTTTGGAGTGATTTTGTGCACCCTCAGTTCAAAATCTGCTTGCATGTTTTATCATGATGAGGACGATGATGATGATGAAATAGTGACTTACTGATTGATTATTACTGTAGCTCTTTAATTGGTTTTGTTTTTGAACATCCAGTCATCAAGGGTCCAACAGCTGAACTTTTCTCATTCATTAGACATGAACAGGTACATATAGTACTTTCTTGTTTCCCTGATTAATTGATTTTGTTCTACTTACAGTGGCTTTTAGAATGGTGGGATTTATCCATGATGGGTTGGCTCTTATTTACATTTCAGTTCTACCACAACCATAGAAAATACTGTCTTCTGATTGGCCAGAGCCAGTGCCTTATTTTCAGATCACTGCACAGCTCTGATGTAGGAGTGACCCTGAATACTCAAAGATTCAATACTGAAGGAGCCTATGTTATGAAATAGGATCATGCCATTTTGGCTCTATGAGGGTGCACAATGTCTGATTTTACATTGAACTACCGGTTTTCTTCCGATGCGAGGTGCACATCTGCGAGGTGCATGCAACTGTTGACGGACATGCACAACTCAGCACAAGACAGGAGAATGGCAGGCGAGCATAGCGGAGAGAAAAGGGTCAACAATAAGCCTCAGTTTAACTGCAAATGTACAGTGCAAGTTACAGTGCAACTTCTCAGTATTAAAGCGGACTCCCTTGTCTGTGTGTTAAGTACAAAGCTGAAGCCAGGAGGAGATTAGCTTAGCTTAGCTTAGCTTAAAGCCTGACAGCAGTCCAAAGTTCAAAATTATGCCTACCTAAATGTAGCTAAAAATGACAATTTGTGGTTTTAGAGGGAGTAACATATAAGTATTTCTGTTGTTTACCAAGAAATATTTACAGCATGTAACAAACTGTGACGCGGCAAATTCTGAATAGCTAAATCTCTCTTTGTGTATCAATTAAACAAACAAACAAATGTTACTTATTTGTGCATTAGAAGTGCTGGTAGTATTGTGTATTTTTGAACTTTGTACAGAGCAAGGCTAGCTGTTTCATTTGTCTCAGTCTTTACGCTAAGCTAAGCTAAGCTAAGCTAAGCTAAGCTAAGCTAATCGCATCCCCCCTCAAGATTCCTAGTTCTCATCTAACTCTTGGCAAGAAAGTAAATATTTCCCTATAAGTCAAAGTATTCCTTTAAGTAATGTTTGATGTTTCAATAAAATGGCTCCTTGTGGATTATCAAAAAAATGTATGCTTTGAAATGCCAATACAGCAAAAAAACTTTAAATAAATAACTTATCTATTTAACGCTTCAAAGCCGCAGAGGACTGATCTTTTACACTGCAGTGCACAAGAGGTGAAAACATAGTGACACATTAATACAGTTTGAACCCAGACAATCTAAAAAATCAAAAATCAAAAAAGTGTGTGACATCTGCAGCTTACTCTGCTGACTTCTGTAGCTCTAGTTGAGTCTTGAGTTTCTTCTTTGCTCCTTGGGTCAAGTCGTACTTGTTCAGATCCTCCTCTGTCAGTGCTAAAAACTGTAGCAGACAGGGAAACAGGTTTAGAACTTGCGGAAACAATAATCATGTATAAGAAAATCAGGCATACTGGTTTATTTAGAAAGTACACAGCTTAATCATGACCACAGCTTCAAATGCTCATTTTAGTTAGTTACTGAGCCTACTTGTTGTTTCCTGTAAGATATGTTGAATAAAGAAATTACAGGATAGAACCTAAAGCTGACCCACCTCCTCCATAGTGAGCTGTTTGAAGACAGGGTAATACTTATGGAGCCGAAGCCTGCGGAGCCAGTCCAGGATGCCGTTCTGCTCTGGCGTGCTGGGCTGGGACTGGGATGGTGTCTGTGTAAGGGACTGGGAACGAGACAGGGAATGGGACTGGGGGTACGAAAGGGACTGGGAATGTGAGTGTGACGTTGGCAGGGAATGGGACAGGTGCAGGGACTGGGCGCTGGACTGACTGCTTGTTTGCTGATGAAGGTGGTGCTGAGAGTACGAGTGCGACGGACTGTGTTGGGGATGCACCTGGGAGGAGGGATCACCTCCGCCAGCCATGCAGCTCTGGGTGTGCAGTGCTGGCACAGGGGGAGGGAGGGAGGACAGCTGGGGGGAGTGCTGGGGAGGAGGAATGGAGGGAGGAAGCGGAGGAGGGAGGGAGGAGACGTGAGGAGAAGGGCGAGTCAAGACAGAGCTGTGGGTGCTGACGACGGGCTGGACGCTGGCCACTCTGTATACCGCCCTGAGAGAAAGAGACTGAGTCTGAGGGGGCACAAATTATGATGATGATGTATGATAGAAATACAAAGATTGAAAAAAATCTTACCTGTTGGTTCCTCTGTACTGAACTGTACAGCCAAGATCTGAGGGACAGAGTGAAAACACAAGGACCTTCATCATCTTCATTATCATCACCACCAAACTCAAAACAAAACAAAACAAAACAAATAAATTCACCCATGTGATCGAGTGAGTGAAACCCAGATAGCGCATGTTTAAAATAAACAGTAAGACATCTTTAACCATTTCATTTAAAATATTTTGCATATGCTTTGGCTCAATTTGCGAAACTCTGATCACATAATGCTACACGCCTAATTTTCTCAAATACCACGCAAAATAAAAAAATCTAATGGAGTAATACATTATGCAGTGAGTTAGTCAGAGAACTGTAAAATAATGCCATAGATAATGGCCACCAGATAATTTGATCTTCTGTTTTAATTTAAAGGTAAAATGCAATGCATGCACTTAGAAAAATATTTTTCAAATTATATTACTTAGATGCAATGGGGTTTCATGGGGTAAGTCATAATTTCAACCTTCCAAAATATGTTTGGGACATTTGTGCACTGAAATAAAAAATAAAATACCAATACGGCGACCAATACGGGTTTTTCAATGGCCAATACCAATGCAGATATCTAGAGAACAGGACGGCCGATGGGCGACATATAATGCCGATTTCAAAACAAACTCATGTATAACTCCATTATTCCATTAAGAGTACAATCTAATATACATGTTATCTTAGCCAATAATGTATTGTTTAGATGGAATTTTTGATTAATTGATGAAATAGAAAAATACATTGGGTTCTGCTGTAGATTTCAGAACATGGCTGGTGTTAAAGTGAGTTTGGGGTGCAGTTTGCAGAAGTGACATCATTCAACTGCTTTATTATCTATTTCACCCTAGCCAGTAATGATTTTAAATGAGATTTGCTGTTGCAGTCATTTAGGATGGGAGAAACATGTTAACTTATAGAAAAGACGATGGTGACTGAGGAAGTGTACTGCTCCAAACATTGACGTATATTTTGTATATTGGCCTCGTAAGTGTAGGCATTTTGCATAGTCGGCTGACCGATTAAAAAAATTCGCAAGGTTTATCAATGAGACAATTTGTATAAGAGCATGCAGATTTGGTCAGGCGTCATTTTGTTCTTGTCTGAAAGCAGTGTCTGCTGTGTGTTTATTGAGATAAACCTATTAACCAGAAGCACGCACGCAGTGACCCATGTGTTCAATGCAATAAATGTGATATTACAGCTTCGGTACAGATTATGAAGAATGGACTGTGACATATTGTGGTGGAGCTCTGTGTGCTTGTAGAGACAAATTACAGCAGAGTTAGACACATCCATATTAGCCTTGCTTCCCAGGGGTCTCCTGTGAGTCTGGCACACACACACACATACACACAAAAGTAGAAACACATGCAAAAAGTGCAAGCACACACAGATATACACTGCACTGATGGGCTATAAATACTCTCCAGGATGAAGTCACACTCACAGACTCAAACACACACTCACACACATCAGCATGAGGTCACCACACTCTAGGCTTCCCAACACAAACATGCCACGCAGAATTCCCACACCAGACTAAAATAGACCCCGTCCTCTCCCTCCAACACCTCCAAAACACAAACTGAAAATCCTGTCTACAGTCTCACCTCTATCACTTTGGCACCACCAACAACCAAGACATACACTCATGGCATTGTCCTTTCCATTCCCTCTTTTTTCACACCCCCTTCTTTCCCCCAACTCCAACACCAGAACACAGACATGAAATGTTTTATCTTGCCCCATCCCTCCTTGGCACCTTCTTTCCCTGTATCTAAGAATAGTATATTTTATATCCCTGCTGCCCTCTATAAAGACTTACTAGTTCTTTAGACTCTGCTGCCACACACTCATGACACCTGCAGTTTAAACCTATCTGATGACTTCTGCTACATGTCAACTCCTATTTTACATTTACATACATTTAAAAAAGAAGACACAAAAAAAGAAGAAATGACACAAAAATCCAAATCCAAAGAAAAAAGACATCATTGACAATAAAGCAAAATAAAGACTCACTAGAGCTGGAGGTGAACGGGCAGGTTGGGGCTACAGGAAGGGGGGAGGGTAATGGAGGGAGGGAGGAGGGAAGGGAGCCAGGGGAGTTGGGTGAGAGAGGCCTGGTGGAGGTAAAGAACAGCTGGACGTTGTGGTGCTGGAGGACATGGCAGGGCAGCGCTGTCAGACACCTGGGCGCAGGCAGAGAGACAGGACAGCAGGGGGGCAGACAGGGAGTCAGACAGACACAGGGAGGCCAAAGAAAGTCAACTGGATTCAAAAACTACAAGAAGAGATGCATGGAGGTTGGATTAAAATAAACTCCACACCACATCTCCAAGATGTGCTGTGGAGCACTTAAAAATAGCTATGTGCATATCAGTGTATATACATCTTAACATATTAACAACCAGGCAAGACAATGAGATACCTCAACAATACGATTGTTTGTACTGTAGATGTAAATTAATTGAGTCATTTAAAACATTTTAGCACAATTTAATTAGGTTATTGTGACAGTTTGCCTTTTTAATGGGTCTCTGCTTTGCTGGCCAGACAACTAGCAAGCGAGCAAAGCGATGTTCACAGGTGTTCGCAATGACTCATATGATAAATATGATGTGTTTGCAACCAGAGTGCTGGAGGACTGAATGAACCCTGGGGAGGTTTTGACCACTAGTGTACTATGGTACATTTGTGGTCAAAACTATGGAGAGGTAATGCTTTTACAAGGCCGTCAGCGATACACATTCCTGTCAGCTTTCTCACGTTTTGCAAATGCTTATATGGACAGTCAGTGACATGTGTCGACCACTCAAACTTTACATGAACTGAATTGTCTGATGAGCCTGAAAAATGTTCAACCAAATATGTTACGTTCCTCAGCTGGAACTCACCTCTCTATGATGAGACAGAAACCACACTTTTTATAGGGCAAAAATAAACAAGTAGGGTTATGAGACTAACCTGGGGTCCAGCTCTTTGGACTGAGGGAGAGATTTCTCCACTCCTTCATCTGGAAATGCTTGTGACAGCTTAGAGAGAAAAGTTCAACAATTAGGACATGAACACATACTAAACTAAGCACATTGTCATTACATTTCTATGCCGATGATACTAAGCTATACATCACTATAACACAATACTTTGTGTAGTTAAGAACAAATGTCTGTTTACCATAATTACATTTTTTTTCTGTTGCTATGGTACTATTACCAGTATGTACAAGTACAAGAGTCCAAAACAGATCATACTTCTAAACCATTAAATCTTACATTCAAAACAACTGATTTTGCTTTCAATCGGTTTGTTAACATCTTTCATCCCAACATCTATGATTCAACATTTGTTAAGTCATCTAAACATAACAATTCTTTCAGTTAAGTTATTGTAACTTACATAGTAAATGTAAATCATTTAGTCCAAGACAAAACAATGTTTCAAAATCTCTCTTTGAAGTGCTGAAGGTAGGGCAAAAAACTGTATATTACCACATCACAATCGACAAAAATCAATTTACATAATTTCTATCCAATTATTAGTGTGATCAATAAAGACAAACAGTACAGTATTTTACTGCAACATATACGTTTTGTTTAGTCAAATATAACAAATGTTAGTTTGAGCACTATGCTACCAATGCTAAGGTTGTGGGCTTTAATCCCACTGAGGTCACATAAAAATCTCACGCTTTAGGGTGGTGGTGATTCTGACGTTTGGAATCTGAACGTATCAGGCAAAACAAACAACAATATATATAATTATGTATATTAGGAAATGTTCCCGCAATGATTAATAAGGTACAATGAGCATAGTGATAGAAAGAAGTATTTTAACAATTGAGAAGAAAATCTTATCCAAAGATATGCATGCACTTTGTATGAACATAATTTACGTTCTAGATGTTTTTTTGTACTCACTCAATGTCAGATGTATTTATAATTGTGAAAAAAGATTTTCTTTGTTTTTTTGTACTAAGATGGGTGTAAGAAGGGTGACATATTACCACATATTTGTGTCAATACTACCATAGCAACAGAAAAAGCTTTAAATCAGAAACAGAAGGAAAAGGGATCCATTCATTAATATTTTTACAGACCCTTTATACTTTATTCTGTAGAATAAACAGTAATTAAGCCCTTTTATTATTCTCTGAACCTGAGTATCATCTGAGATTATTATTATCAATCAGGGAAAGTGTGTTTCAGTGGTGGTCCTGACCTGGGACAGCAGCTCTGTCACCTCCTGCTGAGTTCTGACAACAGATGACACAAAACCATCTGACCAGCTGGCCTGGAGGGGGGAGTGGAAAGGATGCAGGATGAGGAGAAGGGGAAGGCGGAGGTGATGGAGCAGAGGAAGCAGAAAACCAGGTGGATGGAAAGGGTAAAAAGATGGAGAGATAAATGGAATAAAAACTGGAAAAGTGAGCAGGAGTCAACAGCGTGCGTGTATCTGTGTTTACACTGGACCCACCTCAAACACATATTCACTGGTGTCTTCAGACTTGTGTGTCACTCCTCTCAGCATCACCTTCTCAATGACCACTGGATGAAGCAGAGATCGTTTCACAGATGATTAACATCACACGTTGGAGACAGCTGCTTTAACACATCAGTCATTTAGGGTTTATTATTTTAAAGGGCCTGGAGGAATTTAAACTTGGTCTAGTCTCAAAGGAAACAAAACCAGATGCTACAAGTGAAGTTGTTTAATCCTGTCTTCAGGTGTAACTACTGTGATGGAAACAGGCAGATCACCTGCACTGTTTGTGCTTTGTCTCGATACCACTGACCCATAGCACAAAATGACTGCAGTGTACAGTGTGTGCAACGTTTGGTGACTCCATGTTGATTACTTCCCCAGGTGCAGAGATTTCTCACTGGGACTCTGCTTCCGCAACTACATGCATTTAATCTGTTCAAAAAAGAGCTATGAGTAGGTGGCTGGTATTGCAAGACATGAAGTGAAAACAACATCAAATGACAAATGTTATTATTACAGAATGAATCCTGCACTGCAAAAAAACCCTCTTTACTAGTAGTTTCCTATGGTTCACATTAAAAATCTAATTAGATATTTTACTTCTCAGTACCATCTAGGTGTCGCTTTTTGTAATTTACAGTTCAGTTTAAGAAGTGAAAGTGCCCCAGTTGTTGTAGTTTCTAATGAACAACTATTTTAATTCAGTCATAAGCCAAATGCCAAACATTCAATTGTTCAAGTTTCCTTAAAGATTTGCAATTTTTTCCATTTTATATCACTATAAATGGAATATAATTGTGTTTTGATCTGTTTGTTGGACAAAACAAATAATTTAAAGATATCATCTTGAACACTGAGAAAATGAAATGGGAATTCTAAAGCATAGTCGAGACTAAACATTCCAGGGGTGTACAATATTATGATAAATGCAATCAGATCATACAAATGTGTCTAGCTTAACTGACTTTGAATTACCGTTAATACTGTGGTATCTATTCGTTCATGTAAGAAATGTTCGAAATTGAAAGAGCTGCTTTATGGCAATATTGGATTTTTGTGTGTCACTTGATTTGCTGGATTGGCCAAAAACAGTCAGACATGTCTGGTTATTTTATCCATTAACAATTTCTCTACAGATTTTTCTGTTGAGAAATACAACAGATCACAATATTTATCAATATCATGATAAAAAATTATAAATGATTTTAACCATATTGCTCACCCCCAAAATATTGGATCAGTTAACAGAAATAACAATCCACAATGGCAAATTGCAACACTACTTGCTATCCTCTTCCAATTACTGTCTTTTATCTCCCTTCATATTCAAATCCATGCCTCCATATGAGAGTATTTTGTCAATATATATCCCAACTATAACACATACTCTTCCTTCAGCTTCCTTTCAGTAGCCTCTGCCACCTTCCAGTGAGCCAAGTGAGCCAAACTCATCTGTGAGATCTAAGTAATTGTGAGAGCTGACCATGCTGCCAAAGCCCTACCCACAGCTGCTACTGTACAACTCAATCATGATGGCGCTCCCCACCTGGGATTCAACCTGCCCAAATTCTGTTATCTGTCTGATCCAACCTGTACTCTCCCCACTGGCTGCCTGGTACCAGCCTTCAAGACTGTTAAGGCAGTTACATATGGAGAACTCCTGACAGGCCAAATGACCTCCCCACCATCACTCTCAATCACCCAGTGTAACTTAAGAGCACATATTTATATTTAAAACTGACGGCTTTATATCATGGCTTTATATTGTGACATTTTTAGTTTAAACTTGGTCTCCTGTCAAAATGCATTCTGACCCCTATTTTTTGGACATCCATGTTAACAATTAATATATTGAAGCAAATCTGTCTGTACTCACACATGAATGAAGACCGTATGCCTTCACGTGTGCAAACATCTTGGATTATTTGCGCATATGTCTACTTCTATGTCTGGCTGCGAGCCTCAGGTGAAGAGGCAGGTTGGGGCTGCTCCACTGACATTGGATCCATGTCATTAGATAGAAGGTGAGAGTGAATTGAAAGGGTGGGAATGCTAAATACATAGGCGTGTGTTTGAACAGAAGACCTGCACGTGTTGATTTAGACATTTTAGACTCCAAAACTCTGCCTGGAACAACATTAATATTATAAAGCGTACGGTCTAGACCTGCTCTATGTGAAAAGTGCTGTGAGATTCGGCGCTATATAAGTAAAACTGAGTTGAACATGAGGTGTACAGAAGCAAGCAGCAGGGGAGGGGAATAGAGGGGAAGAGTAAAGGAGGCGATGAATAAAGCTGGGGGTTAAGGTGTAAAGACAGAGGAGTCGCTCGCACCCCCCCACACATACACCCATCCCTCACCAAGCGTCCCCCGTTGGACATGCTACCATGCTACAATCATTTTTAAAACCTTCTAGTGATTTTATTTAACTTTAGTCAAGAGTAGACCTGCAGCTGTGTGAGTGTCCTCACTCTGCAGTGCCCCTGCTGGATGGAGCAGAGATCCATTTTGCACCCTAAATACCACACTATGCACTCCTACACTTGATGGGATGATGTTCAAGAGTATGTGTGCATGACATGCCGATAATGTGATCAAAAGAGTTTCAGTCTCTTAATAAAGATGATAATGAATATTGATTAAGATCCCTCATGTTGCCTGTGTGTCTATATTACTTCACAACTACAGTTTATGTGTGTGCTAGGAAAACACATAAAAAAAAAAGGTGTGGCTCATTCTGCCTGGGCTGAGGTAGCAAAAACTGTAAACACACAGAGGGAAAATGGCAGGACATGGCATATAAAGTTAATTGTGTGTGCCTGTGGGCGTGTGTATGTGTGTACGCTTCTTTGCATTTGCGTTTTATGCGTTTCAACATGCTGAATACAACTCTGTGTGTGTACGTGTGTGTGTGCGTGTTATGCTGGTGACAGCTATGTGGTGTGACCATGAGGTAGTTAGATAGTTGAGTATTGTGTTACAGACAGAGGCACGGGGCCCACCTTAAACAACATACTGTACACCAGCTGGTCACTGGGCGATTAATTTCAAATGAATGATAATGGAAGATATCCTAGGTAAACTAATTGCCTTATGAAAACCAATAACTCAGTGTCACTGTCATCTATGCTCCTGTTCTACACCCACAAAGTTTTCACTTTGCCTGATTAGACCTCTTCACAGGACTTTGTGGCCAAATACAGACTGTGCTTAACAGAAATTACAAGGGTGAGCACATGTCCTCTTTTTCCCGGACATGTCCTGTTTTTGGGACCTAAAAAATGCGTGCTGCCGGGATTTCTAAATCGCCCAAAATGTCCTGGATACGGCTTTAGCTTTCGACAGTCGGTATTCATATTGTGTGTGTTTTTGCATTGCTTTGACCTCTCTCTTTAGGTCCCGTCTTCTGGCATGCCACCATTGGTCGGTCTTGTAGGCCTGTACGTCCTTCACACAAACATTGGTCAAACTGCATCTCAGAATCGTGTGCATAAAGTTGCTCATCAATGTCACTTTCTTTGAACCAACCAATCACAGCCTGGATGGGACATTAAAAAGATGGTATTATGCTTTTTGGCATTTTCTCTCTCCTTTATTGAGTTATATATCTTTTTTGTGCATGTAATAGGTTTGCAAAGTGAAAAAGCCCAAAGGGTGTTCCCATCTCCCACAGAAAACACTGCTCTGAACTGCCTGAAAACAGCTCGTTTGTAGACCAGCCTTTACTTCCCTTTCATCCGTGTGACGTCACAGCAAAATGCACGTCATAACGCTCGCCAAGCGGCTAGTCCAACATGCCCTCAAAAACACCGGTGGAAAAACACCAGTGACAAGACGTCCGCCTGCTGCCTCTCCTCTCCCTTCCAAACACTAGCTGCCCTCAGGCAGTCAATGGACACAAAGTTGTTCCTGTGATGTAGAGATAGAGCTCAGTTAAAACTTTATGGATAAAAGATACTTTTGTTACAGATTAATAATTCACCACTCTCTTGCTCCAGTCCATGTTGCTAAACTGGTATGGGGAACATATACAGCTGAACCGAAGCCGTGTTTACCGGCTTCTCAGGGCCTGCACTACTCTGCTTCTGATTTGCTAGTAGTCCTTAACTAGGTACTGCACAAGTGCAACTCCCAACAAAGATCATATAGAGGCAAGATGTATCACTCCATAGCTAAAACGAAGGGTTCAACACAGGGTGAAAAGAGGATCTGCAGCAATGTGCAGTATGGCGTTTTTTGAAAATGAAACCATGTAAACCTGAAAATGAGCATAATACCACCTCTTTTTTTTTAGCACATAGCATCAACAAATTAGAGACTAACCACCATGTAGACCAGGATTTAATTACTGAGAACAATGTACCATTATGAAACTAACTGGAATTAATATTTATTTTATTAATATTTAATATAAACGGTTTTATTTGTGAATTGGTTTAATTGTTGAATCTCAACTGATAAGCTGTTGAAAATAGGCCTACTATAAACAATCTGTAGGCAGACATTAACCAAATAAAGTGCAACCTATAAATATATTAGTATTATACTGTATACATTTTTTTATTTCTTGTTATAATATTGTACTAATACACTAATTTATACCAGTTACTCCTCCAGTAGGATAGAGCCTCTGCAGTACACATTTCCACGGTGCCACCAATTACTTGAATCCCCCCAGCCCCACACTTCCATCCACTGCGGGTGTCTGTCTGCCCCCACTGTCCTCTTTTTTGAAAACAAAAATATGGTCACCCTACATTACCCTCAGTGTCCTGGCAGTTTTCTTGCCCCTGTTAGGGTGGGACGATTCACACCTTTGTCCATCTTATAGACCTTTTCACGGCAGAAATTTTGGTGTAACACATTTCGTTAACAATGGCTCTGTTCCAAGTGTTCCAGCGATCAGTGGGGCAGCATGCACAATACCTGGACCCAGGAACTTGCTCATCCAGGAACTTGCATTCGTTTTAATGTTATCAGTTACACCTGTGCTTCTCCTGCAATGACATGCCAAAATGTCTTGTCTACTTGTTTCCAGTAGCAACAGGATGCTACTTTTAGCTAGCCCTGACAAACCAAGTGTGCTAGCTATTCAGTACCAAATAGGCTTTTAGGCTAGCAGCTAAAGATCTAGATATATTTCTTTGGAGTTGGTGGAGACTAAACAGAGAAGTAAGAGTGAATATTGGACTTGGACATTTGCAACATGAACAGAAACACAACTCCAAGTGAAAGCTAATTTGGCATGTCTGCTGGATGTGTACACTAATTATTTGAAAACATGTTAGCTCTTAAAACTTCCCAAATCAATATGACCATATGTAATGTAAGAGGGATGAACCCACAAATAATTATAGCCCAACTGTCAGATTTATAAAACGTTTTAGCATCTTTCAGCTCATTGTTATGGTTGTACGGTCGACAACTTTATTTTGGTTCAATGTCAACCACCTCGTTTCCGGCTAGGGCTGAAACAATTTATCGATTCATTTGAATAATTCGATTACTAAAAAACATCGACACAAATTCTTTGCATCGATGCTTTGTTTATTCCATATAACCATAGAGTGCACTGTTTCGCACAGTAACAGCAGGGTGACAGTAACAGCAACTTTAGCATTTAACTTAAATCATGATTGGTTGTTGAGTTGAAGGCTAGCAAAAGTAAGCTGTATTCCTCAGCTGTAATTGTATAAACATGCGATTATTGTTAGTGTTCTTCATCCTGGTTGAGCCGGGAGTTTGGCCTGCAACGTCACAGTCATGACTTACACAGCTGATCCGGGGGGATGGCACGCCGCCAAGCAAAAGTACGATTACTCGATCAATCGATGAAATAATCTGTAGAATTCTCGATTACTAAAATCATCGGTAGCTGCAGCCCTATTTCCGGCCACAGCGGGCAGCTGTAGTCAGCAAAAAAAACTCTGATAAACCACCTGAACGCTACCTGCCAGCACCAAACAGAAGACAGACAAAGTTAGTAACTAGCGGAAAAAAAAAAACATGCAAATATTTTGTAGCTAAAGAGACAGGTATTTTGCTCAGGTGTTGGTGAAGATCAAAACAGAACAAAAAGTTCTGTCAAAAAGAGACAAAAAAGAGTAAATATTATATATATTATATTTGACAGGTATCCAG
The DNA here is from genome assembly GCF_014851395.1 of Micropterus salmoides. Lineage (NCBI taxonomy): Eukaryota > Metazoa > Chordata > Actinopteri > Centrarchiformes > Centrarchidae > Micropterus > Micropterus salmoides. The sequence goes on from NW_024044570.1 coordinate 31,551,146, forward strand.
AAACACAACTAAAAGTAAATGTTTATGTTCTGCAGTGTATCTCCTGTCAATAGGCAGCATTAGGTTGGTGTTACTGATAGATTTAACTGAAAAAAGGGAGAGCTCATTTCACTTATTTAATTTCATTCAATGTACTGTAGAAATGTATGACAATAGGTAGATCTGGCGTTACTGAAGAAAATATTGAGACATATCCTAAAGGTTTATCATAGTGGGTATCATTGATTCAGAACGTTTTGTGATGATTGCAATCACCGATCACCCTGAACCTGAAACCATGTGCATGCTTAAGTGCACAAACACAGACACACACACCTAAGCCTTAGGGCAGCATTCTTTAAGCAAAGTTGTAGCGTGCCAGCATGCCACATCTTGTTCAACCAAGCTTAACTGAATGTATAGCATGACACATACACTTGCCTATATGCACAGAATTTTCTGAGATCAAGAAAAGTAAAGAGTAATATAATTCAACAGCACAGTAGAGAATATCTCCATTACAGAAGCTCACATGTACTATAAATAGTCCAACATGTTTTTCTGGAAGTGAAGCAACAATTTAGAAATGTAGCAGGAATACAAAAACAAGAAATGCAATGACTCCAGGAGCTCACCTTTTCCTGCTTTCCCCTCGTGGCTCTTGGTTGGTGCTGATGCATCCTGGCCTTGCCCAGCAGGCAGAGGACGAGGCAAATGAGGAGGAGGTGGTGGTGGTGGTGGAGGAAGAGGGGGAGGAGGAGGAGGGGGAGGGAGGTCAGGGTGAGGAGGGGTGAGGTCCTGGCTGAACGCTTGGTCTCGTCGTCCCACGGTGACCCCTGAGCTTGGCCCTGAGACTTTACCGGCCTCTCTGGTCTGGCTCTGGGGCACAGGGGTGAGAGATCATTCAGCAAAGGCAGTAAAGTTAAAACCACAGAGCAGAGGTCAGGGACAACTATATACAGTACACTGCAGCATGTGTGGTACCAATATAACAGTGACTTCAAGGTGGGATTTCTTTGCTTACAGATGAGTCAATTGCAAAAAAAAAAGAGAGAGAATAGCAAATTCTGCGCCTGCTCTCATGCGAGCACATGGAAACAGTCCTACGCAGTTTCCCCACTCCTCTTAACCAGTTGCCAAAACACACACAGCAGCATTCAACAACCATCGAGATGAAATCAACGCTTTGCTGTGCTGCCATCAAGTTTGTCTTTTTCCTCGAGTCTATTTCCATCTCTTTATACGGGTCTCAGAGTCTGTTGGTGTCTATCTAATTTCCAACCCTTTGCAGGGTCTGTAGCGCCCCCTATGATTGTAAATTCAGGGTGAACTTCCACTGTTGGTTGTGGCTCGGGCTGCAGACCTCCACATTGAGTCCGCCCATCCTGTGCTGTCACTACTTGAACAAACTTGAACACTAAGCAGCGCCTTCTCCGGGGCTGGCACAGAGCTAAAACAAAGTGAGGAGAAAGATCTGGCAGGGCAGAGCAAACCAATATTTAACCAGAATCGTCCAGTGAGAGGGTGCTCTTATTTATAGCAACGCCCTCGAGGAGCAGTTGTAAAGAGTGCTCAAGTGTTTTGGGATGGATTTTCTCTTTAAGATATTTGTCCATAACTTCTATCAGTATAGCTCTTCAAAGCTGCTCTAATCAATATTTTTATGACAAACCCGCAGAGAATTATCTTCCAACGCTGCGGTTTTTCTCAACTTTAAGCATCTTTCAGCTCATTGTTTTGGTCTTTTGGGACGATTTGAAATGTCTATTTTTGTCCGACCAATGGCTCGAAACCCAGACATCCAATTTACAATGATATAAAATAAAGACAATCAGCAAATTCTCACATTTGAGAGGCTGAGATCAGACCAAAACGGAACGTAAAGGAGACAAACACAACTCCAAATGAATGCTAATGTTGCTACATCTCTGCTGGATGTGTAAATTTCACCATATCAACTTTCCAAGGTGATAATATGTCAGTATTATCAGGTTCAAGCAGGTTTAAGGGTTTTAAAGTTTGTATAATAAGAAAAGATTTGTATCACCCAGTCTATTGTTTATGAATTGAAGGTTAATGCATGTTTTACTGAAAGCAAAAAATTAGCATGGTAACCCACGTACCACAGTCTCAGTCACTCTTTAAGACAAACAGCACAGTTTGTAAATCCCTAGAGCCCACAACATTTTAGCATATTACTCCAGGCCAGTACTCTGCCTACTAACAATTTGCCATGATAATAAATCGTTTATGTGATTAATTACAAGGGCACTTATTTGAGCTGCATACAGAGTATCTGTTCATCATGGAAATTTCACCACTACCGTTCTTCCAGAGTCGTTCTCACTTAAATGAGATTGTGTGTAAATAAGGGTTAATCATAACCACAAACTTAGAAGATTAATCATTTGCTGTATTTCACAATACTGGACACTATGCTCTGTGTAATGTACTGGATGTGGACTGAATGGTCCAGTCAGCATTTTAGATACTACATTTACTGTAATACATTGCTATGTTTATAACCAGTTGGTAGATGCAGTGTGTATCTACCCCTGTTTAAAGCAGTTAAATAGGTTACTTCTTCCACTTTTGGATCGCCATATGTCATACAGTTCAACAGGAAAACAATTTATAAAATAAAAAATTAAAAGTTAGAAGTGTGAGCAAAAACCTACATGTGCTATTGCCTACAAACACACACACACAACACACACACACACACAGCATGAGGCAGTAGATCTGAAAACAATTAAGTGCGCTACTGCCACATCCGCATGTTACTTGCCCAACCTGCCAACTCTCTGCTCTGTGTGCAGACCGTAAGTGAGGGGAAGGAGAGTCTGACTCTGTTACGCTGAGAACACTCATGAGAACAACATGAATCAGCCGAAGGATTACGAGGAGGAGACAGAAAAACAAGGAGTGTGGAAATGAAATTAAGATTATGTTCCAGATATTTGGACAGCATGTGAATCTCCCTGCTAGTAGGAACTGTAGAGTAAAACAAGACTGAAAACTCTAAAACACAGACTGTGAGCAACTCCTCCTCCTCCCTCTGCTACAAAAGTCTCTGTGGTTAATCTGACACTGGTGTTGTTTTTTATAGATACATAAAGCACTCACAATAGGGTGATCATGCAGGTTTGTACAGGCCCAGCAGATGTGACCCGTGTACTGTATGTGCTGTTTATACCACTGCACTTCTGTTGTCTGCTGGTTCCCGCTGGAGAAAATCTATTTCAACAATCTTTCCTCTGGAGTGACTCGGCATCCAGCTGCTTTGCGTTAAAATAAACTCATGCAAGTTTATTTAAAATCCTGGGGCAAGAAGCACTGAAGTCTGCTTTAGTTGCAGGGGTGGGAAGTAAGTACATTTGCACAAAATAAATGAGTATTTACACGTTGTGCTACTTCATTTTTATTCATTTACTCAACTACAGACCTCCAGACTGCCAGCACTGATGCTAATGCAAACCCTGCTATAGCAGAGTTACATACGGTTACAGTTATGAAAGCTATTGTGTCAAATATATATTTCGAGTATGTGACAGTATCTGCTCTACTATAGAAAATGTATGCTCTAGTTTGCAATGAAACCCAGCCATTCCCTTGAGAGAACTGGGGGAAGGAAAGAGAGTGAGAGAGAGAGAGAGAGAGAGAGCATTTATAACTTCCTGGGGATTCACTGGAGACACACACACACACCACAGAGGGTTGATTTCAGCATAGAGAAATGTGCTGACCTGCACTAAGCAGGAGCCAAGGGCAACAAAACACTAAATACAAACGCTGCTCTCCGGGCTGGGTACTTTCCCTTCACTGCTCACACATGTTCAAACAGTGTGCCTGCCTGTTTCTGTGTGAGCATATAAGTGTTTATATGTATATGTGTGTTTACATCTGTGTGAAAGACAGGAACAAATTACGTGTTGCTTCTTCAACTTTGTTTAACTCCTCGTCTCGCATTGATAAGAGTGTCAATATCTTTCTCTTTCAGATTTCAGAAGTCCTGATTTGTCTAAAGAATCCCTATTCAGCACTCTGCAGATGATCCCACATGTTACTGTAACAGAGGGTTAATAAACCACAGCTGCCCTTCATCACTGGGAAATCCCCTCCTCTCCCTCCCCCCATGATCTCCACCTTTTATTACAACACACCCAGGCAGAGCGACCACATTTAGTTGTAAACAACTTGAGTCTTTTTCCTCCTGCCCTCTTTTATCATCAATATTTGGACTATTTTAGATTGACCACCAATTTTGTTGTTAGAGAATTAGTTTTACAAGAAGAGCAATTTCACAATTCACAATTCAAAACATTTATCACATGTCAGGGATTTGGCTCACCATCACCAGGAAGAAGGCTGATGGTTCAAACTGCATGTCCAGTTCCACTAGCTGGGGACTAGTCATTAGACTGGTCATAAAATGTCAAGAAATTCAGGGGAATTATGAACGTCTAAGAGGAAATCAACAATGCACGTCATTGTTTTGGTATTTTTAGTATTCCCACATGTTCTTGAAAATCTTTCACGCACCGATTTGTGCACCTGTATGTGTACACAGCTCAGCGCTTGTGAGAGTTCATTTATACACTCTGTGTTTTATGTACAGCAAAGCAAACTGAGCCGGGATAAGCTGAAGTGTTGTCCAACGTAAATCCTTCCTGGGCCCTAATATTAATTTTCCATATGACAAATATGTTTATCGCATATCATATGTTAACCACAGCCGTTCAGTCTGTAGCCAGTTCATTTACGCTTTTATGTTATGCAACTCAAAACTCCTGGGTCCAGCAAACAAGAAGTGACACCTTTTTGTAACAGAGAGAAGAATAACTTAGTAGTTGACTAGATGTTGTTTTTTTTTTAAGTTACTAAAGCTTTCTCTGGCTGTGGAACATGAAGACATGAATTAGTTACTCATCTATGATAATCTGCCAGCTTACCATATCTTGCGGTCTTGTTGTTGTAATGCCACTTTTGCAAAAAAAGTAAGTTAGAAAGTAAGCAGACACACAGGATTGTTGGACCGTAGTAATCCGATGTCTCCTGCATAAACTACAGAAAACCAAGTTATAACCGACAAGTCTGCTGTGTTTAAACGTGATTTAATGAAGGTAAACACAGCGGACGCCATTTCTCAAATCAGAGGCTGCAGATCGATCACCACATCTGTCTTGCCTTCAGCTACTGCAGGGATTTAATGGACTGACGGAGAAGCTTTTCATACAGGATAAAGCAGCCATGGACAACAGACAGTGGAAGAATCACTTACATTATTTCATAGATGAATGCTGACTGACTTACTGAAGTTCCATTTAAACACATTTTCTGAATGGAGAGTGTTTGATTAAAACAGTTTACTTAAATTTTTAGCATTATTCCACCATCGCTGCACATTTGTATTTTGTTTGCTCTTGCAGATTGACAGTGCTCCAGAAACAGACGTGGTTCTGATACATCTATTCTTAGCTCAAAGTCTAAGACCCAATTTCCCCCCAAATAACCCAGAATATTAATATCATTAACAGACCCATCAATTAAATCTTTTGTTTACATATTTGCTTTATTTCTTAGAGAACTGAATCTTGCTCTGTTGTTCAACGTACATGAACTAACAAAGCCCGCTAAACTCTGGCTTTGTTGCTCCCTACCTTGTGGCAGCAGGTGCAGTGTGTCTGGCAGGGTTGGCAGGCCGGCAGAGGCAGGTAGGCGGCGCTGGCATCGGGCAGGGAGCAGGCAACGGGGGAACACGAAGCCAGAGGCAAGGACACGGTCTGATGGTGATAGTGGTTGTGTGGCTGGGCGTAACAGACAGCAGCTCGATCCCCGCCAGGGGCTGCAGCTTGAGCCTCCCCCCCTCCTCCTCCTCCACTGCTCACCTGCAACAACCAACATGTCCAGTAAAAGGCCAAAAGGAAAACACAGCTAGAGTAAGATGTGACAGTTGTGTCATCTCTTTTTCTACTTATCTCTAGTCTTTTTTAGGGATGCCCCACTCCCATACTGATATCAGATATCGGCCCGATACTGACTCAAATCTATCAATCTATTCAATTCAATTACGCGTGTAACCAGTAGAACAGTGCACCAGTAGACCCCAACATTTTGCTATGAGAGTTAACATAGCATGGAAAGAGCTAAAAACAAGGGGTGAGCAGTTAGGAACAAGTTCTACGGCTACTTGCAATTACTGCAAAGCCACTGGTGGTGATGGTAGCAGTGCAAAATGTAACACAACCAACTTAATGACCTCTAGAAGTGGCATGCCAAAGAACATTGTCAGATTGTCAGTCTCCCTGGTATCGCATCTGTACTCGGCATCGGCCGATACCCAAAACCCAGGTATTGGTATCAGTATCTGGACTGAAAAAGTTGGATTGGTGCATCCCCTGCCTTTTTATCACAAGAGATGGGAACATGTTGATGTTGTAGCCTGTACTGTATCACTGTAAGAAGAGTTTCTCAGTAAAGCGGCGGTCAGAGCGAATGAGAAAAATGTTTTTTATCATGAAGCCTAATGTTACTCTACAGTTCTGTGGTTTATCGGTCAAGTGTGTGAACCACACTGCAGACTGGAGTCTGTTAACAGTGACTGACAGATATGCTCGTCTCCTCTATGAAATGTCTGTATCTTCACTGCGCTGCGTCATTATAAACTATGATGAACTGGTTGTGGGCCACATCTCTCTCTTTCGTCCAGGCGCTGTCCCTCCTCTTCATCTCCTTCAGTTCTCCTGCATTAGTTCCTGTTTTTCACTGTGTACGTGCTGTGGATGCTGTGACACACAGTCTGTTGGTGTTCAAGTTTGCTGTCTGCTGTAGTGTAAAGCGTTCTCAAATTGTGACCATTCACATGAATGACTATGAAAAACATGAATATCGCGCACCATTCAGTATGATGTCACTATATAGGCTGTCCTTCTCTCAGCACCCCCAACTCTACTGACTTCCAGCATACCTGTGTAGGGGAGTGTTAGTTGGCACACTTTGGCATAATTTATGTTAGAATATTCTAACAAGCAGCAAACGAATAGTTAAGGTCTCAGCTATAAATAAATATGTTGGTGTACACAAATGTTTTTTATAATTAGATGATTTGTGATTAAAGGCATGTTATGCATTTGTGCACACAATTATTTTCTGGTCCTTTAATTAAAAACTGAAACAATTTTTACTCAACAAAGCAAATATGTTTGTTTCTGTGACCTTTAAGGGAATTGTTTGTATTATTTCTATGTTGAGCTGTCTATGATGCTGAAAGTGCAAATAATGCATTGAAGTCCGAATATATGACGTTATTAATACTACCCAACTGAAAGCCTCACATATTTTCTATTGTCACTGCCTTTGCCACAAACTGGGCAAGGTGACACGATACAGAAATTAGCATAAAGTATTGTTATTACGCCAAGTAAGGAAGTATTTCACATTTAATATGTTGTATGGGATGTGCATGAACATAAAGTCTTTTTCCTATGTGATGCTGTTACTTATATTCGAGATTAAACCTCCTTGTATGACCTCTTATGAACAGAAATCCAAGTAGACATTTTTGAGAAGGGTAGTTCTGTGTAAAAAGTAGAATCAACCCAATCACAAATGTAGGGATTATGAAGTTCCATTGTATTAACAATGCTTTACACCTGGGTTCTCTGAGATCCCAAACAGAAGTCAGCAAGTCTCATTACATCAGGGAAAGTGTATCAAGTATCAAGTTAATAAAACAATGTATGTTGTTTGAGCTGTTAATGAGGGTCCAGGACCCCAAACAGAACATCAGGGTTAAACATTCAACTTTAGAATTCCTAAAATGCCATTTACTGCATTAAAACTCCTCAGAAAATGAAAGATTATGGGTTTTAAAGACACATCAGTTCTTCTTTTAGCTAAGTCAACTAACAAGAATATCTTTTTAATCTGACCTGAGCTGTGGCCGACATCATAAACTGCTCGCTGTCAGCTTTCACCTACAAACATGTAATTGACATTGTTCACCACTCAGTAACACAAGACTGAGGTAGCCTGTCATTGACCACCTCTCACCTGTAATTTAGATGTGTAGATAACATGCCAGTGTGCTGTACTCATCTGTAACACATTTCCTCTGCCAGACCTCAGAAAAACCTGAAATTAGTTTGTGATTCACCTGCTACAATGACGTTTCTTTCCCTCTGAGCAGGTGAAAACCTCGCCTGTGGCCAGGGGCCTGACGGACGGGCGGCTGTGGTGATAACTCTACTAAGTTAACAAAGCCCGCAGCGTCCAATGCTCTGACTTTATGGGAGTCTTTTATCTGGGAGGAGGCACCTTGTCAGAGAGATGTGGATTCACAGCAGAGTAACAGCCTGCACCATGCTGCCCTTTCACCTCCTTTATGAGCTCTGTCATGTAACATTTTGTTCAGACAGTGGGCAACCGCATGTTCTCTGTCAGCCACTGAGTAGAACTTTAACTGGTTATAATGGTTTTTCATTTATGCCATTCACACTCTATACAGGACTTTTTATTATCTGCTTTCACTTCCTCTGACAGGGAACCACATGAAAACAAACTGAAAGGCTCTTTCACTATGTGCGACATTTTTCACCTAATACTGTTTGTCCCCATATACTTCCATTTCTCATTTCGCAGGTGTTGGCATCTGAGTGGGCCAATTTAGTTAAACAGGATTTGTGGGAAACAAGTTCTTTGCGTCAGATCATCTAAATGAGAGTGGCATTTCTTCCCAAACAAGTAACTCCTAAGGCACAGTCTGCTCTTGATCTATCCATCTACTATGAATTTGGCAAGTGATTCAGTTGCATGTTTTTGTACACTTCATTCTACTAGTATGATTCATTGAACAACATAATTCAGTCATGGTCAGTTTTTTTCACTTGAAAATCAATGAAAAAGTGTAAAATTATTTTCAAATGATATTTTATGCAGTCTGACAGCTGGGCACGTGCTCTTTACTCCTTGTAACCCTGTGAAAGGTGTGAACTTTCTTGTGGCTCTCCACTGGGAGCATCCCTCTCACCTGCAGGATGTCCTGGATCTGGCTGAGCTGCTGCCTCAGCACCTGCTTCTGGTGGAAGCTGAAGGCCGGGTGGTGAGAGGCCATGGTGAACAGTAAGAGAAACTGCTCCTCGGTCCTCCCGTCGTTCAGCGCCAGGCCGTAGTTATTAATCACCGTGTCTATGTGAGTCAGAGTCCGGTACAGGACCCCCGCCGCCTCCCTGTTGTCCGAGCCGAGCAGGGCGAGGGACACCAGCAGCTTGCTGCGCACCACCTCATCCGTGATGTTAGTGAGGCCCGACAAGTCGGCGGGGTTGTTAGCTTTGATTTCCGCATCCCGGAGGGAGTGGTAGTCCTTGCGGGCCAAGTCCTCCAGACAAGAGCCGAGAAAGCGGAGCTCGATGGGGACGCAGAGGTCCAGAAGGCCGCACAGGAACTCTGCTCTCTGGGCTGAGGTGAGGGAGGAGAACCAGCGGTACACCCCCTCCCTCTGCACACAGCTCCGGCTCTCCACCATCCTCACACATCCACTCACACTGAACTGTAATTGTACTGACAATAACTGGAATTAAAATGTCAAGACTCTCAACTGAGAGTAAACTCCACAACAAAGGGGGCAGCGTGTGTGTGTGTAGGTGCGTAATTGCGCAGGCGCGCGTGAGCAGCGTTACTCTCGAGTGGCCATAAAGTCAGAGCTAATTAGTCAACTTTTCTCTCACTCCACACGTTCACTGTTTGTTTACACACAGTGGTCACAGCACTGACATGAAAAAAAAACGTAACAGTGGTTTTCTTTGTTGGCGGACCTGCGGCGACAGAGCAGCAGGCTTTTCCATAAACCATAATCTCACCAAGTCGCCTCATATGCAGCCAAAGTGCTCTGGTTTGTGTTCAGCGCGCAGCTCGGCAGCCAGGAGTCCCTCCGCCGTGTCCCTCCCCGCCGGTCGGACCGCTGTCCCCCGTCCTCATGGTTTTCCACAACTTGTGCGAGGAGCTGAAAGCCCAGCGATAAAGTCCCGACTCCTCGCAAGATTGTGCTGGGGTTACAGTTTAAAAGCACAGCTAGTGTGATCCAAAGTTACCGCCGCCACTGGAAATAACATAATAATTTCCGAGACATTACCTCATCAAACGCCGATGTGGAAGAAAACCTCACAGATGATAATAGAGCTTTTGCTCGGTGTCCGTGAATGAATTTAGTGCAAAATGTAGTTTTCCTGACCCCGAACTCTACCATGACTCTTGAAATCGAGAAAAACAGCTGTGTATAACATTATCTGAAATCTGGCAGCAAAACCAGCCCACATTATAGAACTATCTCCGCTGATTGGCTGCAAGTCCCGTCTGTGTTCAAGAGCTCTCTCGTGATTGGCTCAGACGGATATCCGCTGCCCTGCTATTTCACATCTTTTTCTCATGCGCTCATAACATATCTCAGCTTAGTTAGTGAAGCTTTAAAGTGCCAGATACACGTGAAACTAATGCTATATAATCTATGTACTATGGTAGTCACACCAACAGTTAGGGTCTATATGTATTACGAATCATTTAGTTATTACTTTTAGTAGGCTATTGTTACTTTCAGAGTTTTAGAAGCAAGTTAGCCTGTTCAGAAATGACAGCAAAAGTAGGCCACTTTAGCTACAGAAAGGAAATATTACTCGACAGATTTATTTAAGGACTGGTGTTCATATTTCCCATAAATAAGAAAAGTCAACCATAAAGCCACAGTGATGAGTATAAAAGGTTAACACAGAAATACAGCCTAATATTTGCAAGGGATGAAAGATGTGGTTGTGAAATTTCATGTCAGTCCGGCGGGTGGTTCACTAAAGCCACTGTAAAGATTAACATACTTTATGTCCTACATGGTAACAAATATAATTGGCATTATAGTTAAATAGTACGTTTATAACTAAGTCCTCTGTGTCCTATAGTGAAGCCCCTTTATGCTGTTTTTTTGTAGTTCATATCTAGGACCAGAAGATGGCGTCAGATGTCATGTTGAAACCTGATGCAGCAGCACACTTGTTGATGGACGCGGTGTTGCATCCACCATGAGCATGCTTTGTCACAGATGATATAAACCTCAAAGACCAAAAAATAAAAATAAAAATGTAGATTAAACACAGCTTTACATAATCTAACACTGCCTGTTGTTTTCACCTCACTCTGTCCTTCTGTGTGGTTCTTCACCTGGTTCTCCATCAATACAGCCAAACTCTCCATCCTCCCTCTCATTGAGAACATTGGTCTCTAGAGGTAAACCCCGCCCCCCAACACAGGCCAGCTGATAGAGGAAAATTCACTTAAGGTTGCTATAGTTACCATATTCCTCTCTCTCAACCAGGCCTGTACCACTCCCTCTGCATCGGGGATGCTGCGCATATATATACATATATATAGCAACACAAAGAAAGATAAAGATTAAAAACACAAGAGCCAAGAGTAATTTTCTTTCAAACACTTTCATTATTTTCTCCACATAACTCAAAAACAAAACAGAGTAATTCCCAGAAACATAAAGAAAGAAAGAAAGAAGGAAAGAAAGAAAGAAAGAAAGAAGAAAGAAAGAAAGAGTCAAACTATAGATAGAGAGAGCTTGGCATGCTGTAGCATGCTGCGGACTAACAGGGTGGTGCAGGGCATCGTCACCAGGTTGATGGCATACAGCAGAGCTTCAGTCTGGGACCCAAATGAAATGAAAATATATTGTTCTGCCTCTCGGGGTGCAGGCACATTAGACTGTACTCTTGTAATAATAAATATTACAATAATAAAATAATAAACCAAAAATTAGCCTACAGCCCAGTTTGGGTTTCAATCCAATGTTGGACACAACAGCGAGCCTCCCTGCCTCCTGGAAGTTGTTACCGACGGCAACAGGCTCAGCCATCCCATCACATGTAAGGAGGAGGATGCACACACATGTTCACACACGCAGATGAGCGTTCATGTGTACACATGCAAACAAACACAGAGGCTGGTCTGCCAGGTGTGTTTGAGACACACACACACACACACACACACAGAAAAACCCAGTGTCTTCACTCAGCTATAAAAATAGACAAACTGTGACTGGTATTTGTGACAGCACTTTAGTCTGTCTGTTTGTCATTGAGGGATCGTTGGAGGAGAAGCTGAGGAATGGAGGTGGTAAATCCTGACCTCGATCCTGACCACTGCTTGCTTCTACACTACAGTCGACCCAGAAAAGATTGATAACAGTCCGTAAACTACACTTACACATGTTTTACCTTAGCTTCATGATCAGTGCTAAATAGGTTTCTCTCCAGACACTGCTCTTATCAAAACGTAACATGTCGCATGTGCTTCTGAAGCTTTTCTTGCTTTCAGATTCAACACACAACTAAGATATTATAGTACATATGCATGCATTGTTGTACTTTTAGCAATTTGCGCTACAAAAGCAAGGCAGGTGCCGACTAGTATGTTTTTTCAGACATCTTGCAAGTATAATATAAAAGATGTTGCCTTCAGGTTAAGTTTGGAGAGAAGCAGTGGGAGACACTGATTTATCAATATGATATTGTCTTTGAAGCCATTTTTTCTGGTCTTGCACATACAGGCTTTGCTTCTTTTAATGCTGTACTGACTCTTAATACCTCAGCTAGTACAGTAGGCGCAGGGCTTTGCCAAGGACGGTCTGTCTTGAACTACCACCAACACAGAGGGAGCTCCATCCTCTAACTGGTGTGTGTGGAGGCGGGAGAGAGTAGGAGGGAGAGACGGAGAGAGCACAGCTGTCCGCTGATGCTAGTAGGCTAGATGTGGATGAGCAGTGACTGTGTCCTCATGAGATGCTCTTGTAAAGTTCATGAACAGCGTGAAAGGCCACGGAGCTACATGTAGACCACGCACAGACACACACACACACACACACATTGCTGGAAAAGACATGGCAGCTTGATACACACAAACATGCTCACATTCCCCACAAAAAAACATTTACACGTTCACCGCAAACATACAGTTTGCAGAGACACATGCACTCACTCGTTGACACGCACACACAAACTTACTCAGTGCCGGCATGAGATGAAGAATGAGAGAAGACAGACATCAGAGGGGCGGGTGAATGTGTGTGTGTGTGTGTGTGTGTGTGTGTGTGTGTGTGTGTGTGTGTGTGTGGTCAGGGAGCCATCAACCATGCATCCAGGCAGCACACACATACACACACACACACTCGTCAGCTCCTGAGTCTTACATAGACTCTCACACACATGAACGCGCAGCTTGAACCATCAGTAACAACACCTGGGCAGGCGAAGGAACCAAAAGGCAGGAGTTATATAAAGAGGGGTGGAGGGTTACAAAAGAAAGAATATATCCATCAACATAGTGTACATGAGAGAACATGTTAATAAATAAATTATAAGTTACAAATCTGTTGAAAACTATGATTTGAAGATGAAAAAGTCTGTCTCGTCAGTCCTGTCTGCAGGCAGTGGAAGCAGACATCTCGCTGTAATGCCAGCTGCAGCTCGCATGGCCTGGGGACCAGACCAGTTCAGCCCATTTGAGTTTATATGTGAACTATTGAAGTCATTTAAGTCCAGTTTCTGAACTATATTATCTCTTTGTTGTCCAGTTACCTGGACTGCTTTACCATTCTTTTGTCCCCGTCTTTGGGCTACGCACTTCAGCATCTCTTTCACAAAGACTGGACCAAGCTTAGTGGAGGTTAGCCCGGGTTAGACACCTTCAGCCCAAATGATGGCGGAGCCCTCCTTGGTCGTAGTCTTCTTTCAGTCGGGCTGCAGTCCTCTCGCCAGGAACACGAAAGGGCAGCAGATTGGTCGTAATACTCATATGAATTTATAGTTGTTGTAGCATAGATAGGCTGACTCTGAAAGCGTTGCTGTCTTTAAATAAAAAAGTGGATAAACAAAATAGCCACTCCAATGTTGAGCAGAATCACCATGACAACCAGGATAGAGCTGTAGGCCTGCGTGGGAGAGAGAGAGAGAAAGAGAGAAAAGGGGAGAGTGTCAATAATAAGGACACACACACACTCAAAGCTCACGCATGAGGCTTTCATACACACAGAATATCTAACCTGCCAACACATACAAATGTACACAGTCATTTATATACATCCCTTTTTAAGACAAGTCTTATTACCACAGTTGGTCGTTAAACAGGGCATAATTGATAAGAAAGTAAAGGGGAACACAAACATCCAAACCAATCAGTGGTTATATGTAGGTGCTTTGCTTTAACATAATTTAAAAAAGGACCAAACCACTGTTTTAAATGGTGTAAAAGGTTGATGATTCTCATCTATTCTATTCCTATTGGATCTGCTGAAGATTAAGGTTTTTTTTATGTCGTTGTTACTTTCAAACCTTTAGCGTCACATTTATTGCACCTTGCATAACTGCATGCACATCGATCATTCTGGTAATTGTCACTTCAGCTGCTGGATGAGGCTCTTTTACTGGTTCAGAAAATCCTACAGCCCAGGGGTTATTAAACCTTTTGAAAAAAAAAACAAAAAAACAAATGAACTCAAATACACGTGTGTCAACTTAAATACAATGCTTTCACATTTTGAAGATGCATGGTCTTCACCTGACAGCCGCAATATTCTCCTGTTTCAATATTCTCCTGCTTTAGGGCTGCTGTGTGATGCTAAAACAAATACATTTGGCTTTTAATGTCTGCCAGTGTGGTTGATGTTCTGTGGAGAAAGTATTGGGTATATTCCCAAATCAACCTACGTTACCGATATACAATATGTCGTCACTCTATCTAGCCTATATTCCTTTAGTAAAAGTGTGCAAAAAACAATAGGGCCAAATTGTGGATCCCCTTTTAAGTAATTAGAAAAATCTTGAATTTAATTTTAAATTTGACAGGAAACCAGCATGGTGAAACCAGCACCAGGTTCATGTGGGAATGCTGTGGAGTCGTGCTACAGCTTATATATACAATGTGCTGCAATGATCCAGATGTGACGAAACAACAAAACAATGTTGTTAGAGTTATTAAAAGGGCATCGCTTGCCAATGTTTGAGCTTATTTGAAAATAACGTGACAGAATAATGGACTTGTTTTCTCAAAGTTCAACTAGGAATCAAAAATGACCACTTTACGCAGCTCTGTAGTTTTATAATAACTCAAAGGTGCTTTCCACCTTTGAGTTAGAAGCCAGAGACCCTTTGTGCTTGTTGAAACTCCAGTCTCTGACACACAATTGATGGATAATGTCCCCAATAGCAGACTTTTTCTGTCACACCCCTTCAGAAGCATAAGTGGATTTCATTTTTATCAATCATTAACAATACAGGCGATTAAAATAAACAGCATTCAGTTTAGAAAATAGCCTTGCTAGCAATCAGAGCACCTTAATTTGTTAATGTCACCACATGAATTATATTCATGCAACTTTGGGTCCGCTAAACATCCAGGACCCCCTGGGGTGGCTCTATGCCCCCCAGAGGTGCCCGCACCCCAACTTGAGAACCAGTGCCCTAAAAGGAGATAAGAGAAATGGGACGAAAACAATTCAAGAGCTATAGATATCCCAACCCACGTCCTCAGACAATCTAACAAGATATTATTACTTGACAGATTCACTTTCCACTGTATCACTCTTCCTTATCATCTGGTTTGCATTGTGTAGGTGGTATCTGGAAACACGACCTAATATAAATGATCGCAACTAACACAAATGTCACGAAAAAGGAATAAATAGTAATGCTGTTAAATATTTATATAGTCTCTTTTTGACGTCAAGCACGCGAAGACCTAACAGCAATGGCAATATGTACGCAGTGCAATGATGAAGGAGCACTTTGCATCTTAAGATAAATAATACAATCCTGTGTTGATCCCACAGGGAAGCCCATCTTCTCTGACAGAGTGAGGTCAGGGGGCAAGCTCTGCTGCAGAACAGCAGCCTGCAGCAGTGTCTTGCTCGATGACACTTCAGCAGATGCTTGCTGACAACTTGGGTCATGTGGGTGAAGGCCAGTCTTTCTGACCACCTGTCCACTCTGGGTAAATATGTGAAAGTGAATCAAGTATAGTCACTGACATTATTATCGCTGCAGCAGTTGTTTTTACCCCACGCAGAATCCCTTACGAAATAGTCTCCCTTGCTTGAAAAGTAGTAGATTCATTTGACATTAGTGTCTACATAGAGTGTATTTTGGTCTTATAAAGGGATTTACCAAGAGGAGGTGCAGAAGACCTATGGTTTTAATTAAGTCTGCCTCTAAAATAATTTTAACAATAGCTGTAGTGGGAGATGGAAAACGGGACTCTGAGTAACACTACGCACTGATATTAAGAAGCATTAGTGCAACATTGTTGTAAATGAATCTGTCCAGAGTGGCTGCTAACGAGGTTTCTGCTGATCAATCTGGCGATAGGCTTATCACAGATCTGTGTCATGGATGATTACCAGACCAGGAGCCTGAAATTCTCTGATAATCAGCCCCTTCTACCTCCATTCAGTAAGAAAATGTGCTTTTTATGTATCCACAGTTCCTGACTTATTTTCATTTTATTATGTTCATTTCCATTTTCTGTGGTTGTTCCACTGGAGTTTCCACTTTTTACAAGTGAATAGCTGATTACTGAATAATTAGATTATATTTCAGTCTAATTATTTGCGCCGAAGGAGCATAATCATTCACAATTATCGTACCATACGGACCTATTTGCTTTCTTGTTAAAATTTAGAACATGGATGCAACTCGAATATCTGTATGCTAAATATACATTACATTTATTCATTTAGCTGATGCTTTTATCCAAAGCGACTTACAATTGCTATGTATGTCAGAGGTCACACGCCTCTGGAGCAACGAGGGGTTAAGTGTCATGCTCGGACACACATTGGTGGATGTGTCACATTGAGAGATTGAACCCAGGTCTCTCACACCAAAGGCATGCATCTTATCCACTGCCCCATTACCACCCCTCCAAATATAAAGTATGAAGATACAGTCAGCAGCCGATTAGCTTAGCTTGCAAATTGTTGTTTTTTTATCATTGTTTTTTTTTTTGTACAAATTAAACAAACAAGATAGAAAATGTTAATTAGGGAGCAACAGCGATGCTGGTTGGCAAATGTTCTCACCTTTAGACGGAGCCAGCTGTTGTTCTCCAAGTATTTAAACTAAACTAATGGCAGTAATACAGATCTTCTCATGTAACTTTCAGCAAGTCAGTGAATAAGTGTATATCCAAAAATGTCAGAATTTTGCTTTAAGAATTCTAGGCATTCAGCCCAGGTTTTGTCCTGGGAAACATGCTCACTGAATTCCTTTGAAATGGGACAAGAAAAAGCTGGTAAGTGTGTCCACGCTGTGTTTTGGTGGTGACAATGACAATTCTATCCACACCCTGTCTATTTCAAAAGTACAAAACAATTTCTCTCATAGTTTTTTTTTTTCCATTCTCTTTTAAAGGAAATGTTTAGAATTGTAGCAGATTACTTTGTTATGTGTATTTAAGCAAATCTCCTACTGTTATAATTTATAAAACAATTCATAATTGATCTACAATATGTGAATCTGGAATCTGTATTTTCTACTTTTATTTCTTCAGACTTTTAGCATAACTAAGTGAATTTGCAGACTTCCCACCAAAAATGCAGAACTCACAAGCTAACTACTATTTACTTTTCAAAAACACAAGTGAGCCGGTTTATTGTTAATCCTCCGGGTGTGAAATCATGAAAATGCACAGAGCACAGAGCAGTACTCTAAAAAGATAACATAGACCAGGTTAAGTATAATTACAGTACAAATAGTGTTGGCCCCCATTTGGCATTATTTTCTCTTTGCTTGAAACTGCTATGCATGTTGCTGTCATTAATAGAGAAATGAAACTTAATCTCTCCACCAGCTCTCTTGACCCTACCAAACACTGTTTATAACAGAACGCTTATTGTCCTGAGCTTGAAGTGCTGGCAAAGAATAAATCATTTTTATGCTAACTGGCATCTTTTCCTGGCACTGAGAACTGTCACTGTAATGCATTTCTTTCAATAAGATCCTTTAGGCCAAATGTA
Source organism: Micropterus salmoides (assembly GCF_014851395.1). Taxonomy (NCBI): domain Eukaryota; kingdom Metazoa; phylum Chordata; class Actinopteri; order Centrarchiformes; family Centrarchidae; genus Micropterus; species Micropterus salmoides. The sequence goes on from NW_024044570.1 coordinate 31,569,180, forward strand.
GGCCAATTTAAAACATTTATTCAGTGAAATCATTGTAAAGAGTTCTTTAATAGCTATATTTACCGTAATGCTTCACCAAGCAATCTCCAAAAAAGTTATCACCAAACTCTTCAACTCTACAGAGCTTCTTATGATCTTTTGTTGTACGGCCCAAGCATAAACTATTTTGTTCAGTTTTGCTACTCTCATCAGCCTCATATGTCTAGCAGCAGCAAGCAGCTAAAGAGCCAGATATTGGAGACACACAGCAGAGAGACAGACAGTACTTTTGGTACATTTAAGCATACTATACATATTATTATAAACCTACAGAGATGTGTGAAGCCCACTCTTCTGCCAACATTGTGTGGGATGCCCCAGGACCAGTCTTGCATTCTAGGACCACTGTTGTTTAGACTTTAATTACAACCACTGAAAATATCTATAATTTATGTCAAATATTCTTCAGGTTTAGGCAATGAAAACACTTGCCTGAGGTTATAGAAAGATTGTGGTGGTAAGCTATGCTACCATCTCCCCGGAAAACTATTTCAGCGTATCAATCATGTCTGCTCTTTTGTGTGAATAACTTTCCCATAACGGATCAAAGACAGATGTTCAAAGAATTAGGGCAGAGGCTCAGAGACAAAAAAGTTATCCAGTGACTTAAAATCCTTGACACAAAACATCAAGCCCCAAGCTAGTAACCTTGGTCTGCTTTTTTTTATCCTCATCTGGATTTTGAAGCTCACCAGCACTGCCTTTTATCATCTCAGGAAATGCTGCAAAAGTACTACCATATCTCTCCCACACAGATATCGAGAGACCGATGCATGCTTTTATGACTACCAGGCTGGACTACAGTCCTGTAATGCTTTCTTTTGTGGCCCACCCAAGAAAGCTCTAGACAAACTGCAGATCAGCCAAAATGCAGCCGCATGTGTGCTGACCAGACTCAACAGAAGAGGACACAATGTGTATAAACACACCTGTTTTTAAGTCTCTTTGGTATTAGATTCTTCTTTGTATGTTTTAAGATTCTGCTCCTGGTTTTAAAGTCATTCATCGGAGTAGTGGCTGATGTGTTCTGTGATCTCCCACGAAGACCAAAACAGAATCAGGTTTAAGTGTCTGTCTTGCACCAGTGGCATCACAATGTAATTTTATTTCTTTACTTTTAAGATCTCTTTATCGTCACAGTAGTTTTTGCTATTGTAGACCATGAAGGGCTGGGTCGTCTGGGGACACATCTTACTGAGGCGCTGTTCCTGTAAATATGAGCCTTCTGAGCCCATGACGACGACTGAGTGGACACAGAGGTTTCACACTATACTGGATACAGGAAAAGAGTAAGAGAATGTTTTTGTTTCTATATAGTGCACTTTTATAGTGCAATTTTGCACAAATGAAAAGAGCTTCTGAGTGTGTGTGTGTGCTGCACATATCTGTGTGTCAGAGCAGTCCCTGTGTTCCCATGCTGTTCACAGAGTTCCCTGTGTGTTATTTATCTGAGTGTGATAGTATCTGTGTATGCTGTGAACCTGCCTTACACAAATCTCACTTGCTTCTCTGGCTGCAAACAGACACACACACCACCTTCACCCAACACCCCCCCCTGTCACTGACACACGCCCACCGATTGGCCGCCGCTGAAGCAATGCATAAGCTGTTCCCTAGCAACAGAGCGCTGGTTAACCAATGGGGGGCCTTCTGTGAGGAAGGGGCTAGTTTGCCAGTCTGCTGTTACTAAGGTGCAGAAAGGACCGCTGGGGTTCTCTCTCCGCCTGAATATCTGTGTGTGTGTGTGTGTGTGTGTGTGTGTGTGTGTTTTAGGCTTCATGTTTTCAAGCAGCAGGTAGCAGCAGCAGCCACTAAACTACTAAATAACTGACTCCATTCTCTGCGACAGTCATCACACGGCAACAGACAAGTTTGTATTAAATTGAGCAAGATGTGTGAGGTGTGAACAGTGGAACAGTTAACACACAAGTATAGTGTGTGTGTGAGACAGATTGTATTTGTGCATGTTTGTGGCGTACGATGTGTGGTTTTCAATTGCTGCTGGTTTTCCTGATGGTTTCATTATCTAATACTGCGACCATATTATCATCCAGGATTAGTGTGGTTGGGGCTGTCCACCAGCCTGAGTCAAGACGTAGCCAAAAAATTATATTAAAACAACATAATCCCCCCTGCTAGCTCATAGTACAAAAAAATCTTTCTTTATTTCACAAGGTTAAACCTTGTGCCTATCCCCCAGGATTATCTTAATATGTGGGATAACATTGTGTTATGTCACTGGGGATGGAATGTATCCTCATGACAGTGGGCAACAAATCCTTTTAGTCAAATCAATGTGTGGCAGTGACATGGCAGATATGACAAATTCACCATACAGCTGCTGTCCAGGGCGATATTAAGGCCAAAGAGAGTCATGTAGAGGTTCAAACTGAAATTTAAAGCTGTACGTGAAATGAAATGGGTTGTTTGTAGTGATGAACCCACAGAGAGACAGAGCCTACAGTTCCTCTCAGTTCTACTGAGATTTATAACGGTTTTAAACTCTTAAAAATATAGCCTGCAACTTTAATGTTTTGGTTGGGACTCAGCCCTCACCACAACATTGTATCCAGCAGCAGCTGTTTTCAGCAAAAAAAGATCTGATGAACTCACGTTAAGCGGCCTGTTCAGCATTAAATGGCAGACAGACAAAGCTAGCGACTAGCTGGTGAACATAATGGAGCATTTAGCAGCTGAAGAGCCGGATATTTCCTTCAGGAGTTGATGAAGACCAAAACGGTGCTAAAAGGAGAGTGGACATTCATTCATCAGGTGGCCAGACACACGACTCAAATGAATGTTAATGTTGCTCCATGTCTGCCCACTGTGTAAACTTCATTTGTTTGCTAAAGCGTTCACAATATCAACTTTAATGTTGTGTCTTCAGCCTATTGCACCCAAGTGGCCCAACAATCAATTTATGCAGGTTTAAGGCAATCTAAGGAAATGTATTCAAAGATATACAGTATGTACACAATATGGCAACTGTGTGCACTCCTGTGTGATGGCCTGATACATTTGTTTATGGGGAGTGTGTGTACTTTTGGTCTGCAGCTGTCTTTTCTAGTAGCCCTCTAGTTCCAGTGAAGAGAAATCTTACTGCTAAGATGTTTTCTACGATAGTGTGCTTCCAACTTTGAAGACATGACTGGCATGAACAGAGCCCTGACCTCAACCCCATCCTCTACCTCTGAGATGCGAACCAGGATTTATCGCCCAACATCAGTGTTGGAGCTCAGTAATGCTGAATGGGAGCAAATCCCTGCAGCTAGGTTTCAAAATCTCATAGAAAGCCTTGCCTGAAGAGTGGAGGGTGTAATAGCAGTAGGATTTGGACAAATATGTTCTGCAGTCATATATCTCATTGCATTTATTGAGGACATTTTCAGCTTTTCATCCTACTTCTAGGTCCAATTTTTCCTTTGTTCAAGCCATCCGTAATTTCACTTATTACAATAATACCAGGTTCATTTGTGGAGATACATCAGTGTGGAAACCCAACAATTAGAACCCAGTTTGACTGTATCATATAAACAATGGCTGTGTCTAGCAGAGGCACCACATCCCCAGATATCAACAATGAAACAGGTGTGTGCATTCTTCTTCTTCTTATTATTATTATTACTACAACTAACAGGAATGAAGTTTACAAGAGATCACACTAACAGTATTTTTGTAATTGTGTGTCCATTACCTTATTAATTGTATTGCTGAACCATAAACATTAACAAACAAATTATTGCTGACTGTGCCAGTCTACTGTGCAGCTGTTTGTCCCCGTGTATACAAAAATGCTTTCAGCACAAATTTGTTAGTGTGATGCTTGATGGGAGAAATGAGGGGGTTCATCACTGTCACTGAAAACTCTCTTGTAAGCCCTTCCTGTATATTTGACTTGTGACACACAGTGATGCTGACACCTACTAGAGTGTTACACCTGTGATTACCAGGGACGGCATTTACGTTCTTGGGTTTTCAATCAGACCTCACGCAAGTATGTCAATAATTAAAGAATTTAATTATACCTCACCATCAAAATAAAAAAGGCTTATTATTTATTGAAAACTTTGATTCTATGGATGAAAAAAAAGGCCATAAGGATTGGACTAAATACCTAATTGTTAAGTTTAATTGCTACTGAATACTTTTTGGACACTTGTGTAGTGCATTGGCGCAGTGGAAGCTATAAATACAACACAAATATTAGCTTCTTTTAAGTTGATATGGCTACAACTTCATGTTACTTTTTAACGTCCAGCATATACAGAGCAACATGCATTTGTCAGTCATGTGTTTCCACCTGATGCATGTAAGTCCAATATTCACTCCCCTTTTAGCTCTGCTTTAGTCTTCGGGGGCTGTGGCTCAGGAGGTAGAGCGGGTTGCCCATTAATTGGAAGGTTGACGATTCAATCCCCAGCTCCTCCAGGCTGCATGTCAAAGTGGGCAATATACTGAACCCCGAATTGCCTCTGGTGGCTGTTCCGCCAGCGTATGAATGTGTGTGAATGTTTGTTTCTGTTTGAGCACTTAGGCTCAGTGTATAAATGTGAGTGAATGGTGAATGCAGATGTAGTGTAAAAGTGCTTTGAGTGGTCAAAAAGACTAGAAAGGCGCTATACGGAGCATTTACATTTCGTCAACAATTGAAGGAAATATTTGGCTCTTTAGCAGCTAAATGCTCCACTGTGTTCACCAACTATTCGCTGACTGTCTGTTGTTTGGTGCTGAGCAGGTAGTGTACAGTGGACACTCATGAGAGCTGCGATGAGAGACGCTAAAATGCTCTGTGTAGAGCTGAGCATCTATCTGAATTTAAATGGTTTTATTTCCCTTCTTTGAAGTTCCCAGAAGGTAATTTCATGTTGCACAATTGCATAAACTTGATTTTAAGCAAGGGTGAAAAATTCCAACTACAGTTAAATGTTGTCTTGTCTGACTTAGTGAATCCCCCAACGTGGTCAACAATCTTGGAATCGTACATCTTGAAATTACCTTCTTAAATTTTAAGGATTGTAATCAAATCACATACATACATTCATTGTTTTAAAGAGGTGGTATTATGCTTTTGGCTTTTCCCCTCTCCTTTATTGAGTTATAGAACTGGGTTTGCAAAGTGAAAAATCCCAAAGTCCACCTCAAAGGGAGTTCCCATCTCCCACAGAAAACTCTGCTCTGAACATCTCGTTTATAGTCCAGCCTTTACTTGCCTTTCTTGTGATGTCACAAGAAAATATGTGTCATAATGCTCGCCGTGCGACTAGTCCGACACGCCCTCAAAAACACCGGTGGAAAAACACTGAGCTGCAGCACACCTCTCTTCTCCCTTCTAAACACTAGCTGCCCTCCAGGCAATCAGAGGACATGAAGTTGTTACTGTGATGTAGAGACAGAGCTCGGTTAAAACTTTATGGATGAAAGATACTTTTGTTACAGATTAATAACTCACCACTCTGAAACTCTTGCTCGAGTCCAAATTGCCAAGCTGGTCGGCAACATATAGCCTACAGCTGAACCGAAGCTGTTTACCATCTTTTGGCTGACCTGCCTTTCTCTGCTTCTGATTGGCTAGTAGTCCTTAACTAGGAACTGCGCAACAAAGATCATTTAGAGACAAGACATATCACTCCATAGCTACAACAAAGCCTTCAACATACAGAAATAAAATGAGGAGCTGCAGAAATGTGCAGTATGACAAAAAAATATGGTGTTTTTTGAAAATTAAACCATGTAAACCTGTTCTGGTGCAACCCTTAAATAGGATTTTAAACCTGAAAATGAGCATAATACCACCTCTTTAAAAGGAAAATTTAGCAAGCTACAATACTGATTGACAGATCTTTGTGTTTTACAAGAGATAAAACAGACACTACTGCAGTGGAAATATATGATTACTTTTTGGTTATATTTTGGCTGGTGTAATCAACTTCACTATGGAAGCGCTTGTGATCCTCAGAATACTGGACATCTGACCCTCTCCACCTAGAGGGTTAGAGATCAGACTCAATAGCAGCCCTGCAGCTCATAAGGATTCAGAGTCTTACAGAAGGACACTTCAGCAGAGTGGAGGCCGGTCGATTGGCCTCCTACTCATGCCATGTGGCGGTGCCCCCCAAAACAGTACTCCAAGAAAACCATTTAATCCTCCAAGTCAAATTTTTAAACCAGGAAATATAAAAAATATGTTGTATTGTGTCTACAGGTTAATAGTTGTAACAGTTTTAGAGCTGCTTAATCAGTGAGGTCTGGTTTCTTTATTGCTGTAATCAAAAAGTCCTAACAAAGATTTTAAGCTGCAAAAAGCAACTCTGCATAGACATCACTCTGAAATGTAAGTTTACGGCTGTCTAATAATTGTTCATCCACAGTGACAGGTGAGGTGAAGGCAATGATGAAGAGACAGGCAACTTGTGTTGACAGAGGTGCGTGCTGCAAAGAGTTCTTGCTTACTGTTGTTCAAGAGACAGATTTGTATTTTCTCCTAAATTTCAACTCAAACTGCCTGCGCTCCAAAAGGATTTTCAGCCAGTGACCATACAAAGCACCTGAAAGTAATTTGTGCAGTGCAGCGTTGGGAAGATCCCAACCATCAGCAGTTATGTGATCAAAAAAATCTTGCCTTGTGCGTCTTCTACATCTTTCAGAGTCGGCTAAGTGTGCCATTTGTGTGCTCATCTTGTGTCTTACCGAGTTGCCTTTGTTCTGCATGATGCTGTGGTCCTGCTGCTCCGGTGTGATCGGGGAGGACTTCAGAGGGGGGGAGAGGGTGAGGTCTCGCCGTAGAGGCCGTGAATCCATCTTTTCCCCCGGTCTGTCCAGCTTGTGCACTGAGTCTTTACCCCCTTCCCTCCCCTCTTTGCCCTCCCTTCCTTCCCTCCCCTCCCTCCCATCGCGGTTCTTATGCCTCTGTCGTTGCACGGTGTGCGAGTGCCCCTCTCCGTGAGCATGACTGTGCCCGTGCCTCTCCTCCACGTGCCCATGGGGCTTGTGGGTAGTGGAGTCTCTGGGCTGTAAAGGCTTCATCTCCATCTCATAATTGCTAATTTTCTCCTCATCCTGCTCCAGCAGCCGACCACCCCTGCCGTGCGCGCCCCTGTGCCCGGACTTCCAAGAGGCAGACGAGGATGACTCTGTCCACCTGTCCCCTCTGGCCTGTCTGTGATTGGATGATCCGTGCTCCCGGGACTTGTGATTCGATGAGCCGTGTTTGTGTCCATTGGTCCGGCTCGCTCCTCGTCCACTGACTCCAGCTCCTACTTTTGACAGCATCCCTATCCTCTTGTCCTCGCTCCAGCTGTTGGCCCGTGGGTACTCCCCCTTCCGTCCTCCTCCGCCTTCACCTCCCCCGCTTCCTCCCTCCATCAACACCTGGATCTCAGTCTGCCCTCCTCCCCCACCTTTCTCACCCCTTTCTCCTCCATCCTTCCCCCTATCCCCGTGGTCTACGGCGGTCTGCCGGTGGAAGCGGGCACTCTTGCTGCGCTGGGACGGCCGGGCGGGGGGAGGCGGCGTGTGGGGCGGTGAGGAGGAAGGAGGACTGAGGTCAGGGGTGGCAGCTTCGTTAGAAGGTTCATCAGAGCCTGTGCTCTTTACATAGAGGTCGGGGCTGTCTGCAGTGCCGGCGCTACTCGACAGCCCCTCTCCCTCCACCTCGCTGGACACCTGACGTTTGGGACGCTGCACCTCCATGCCTGCAAAAGACAGATGACATTCGAAGGATGGTGAGGTGAGGGAGCTATGACGCTGTCTCCATGCTTGTTGACATTACACAGTCATCGCTGCTTACAACTTTAAAACTTAGTATCAGCACGGCATTGCAAATACATTACCCCGATATCTCAAAATGAACATAACGAAATGGTGAATATTTCAGCTACTCTCTGTTTTTGAATGCAGCTGCTACACTAACAGTTATTACAGCTGCAGAGTAAAACAAATACCAGGTCAGTGGATGCTGATGGACTGGAGTATTTTACCCTCATCCAATAAATTAAAACATATATAAATTAGACCTAATTTAAGGGCTAATTTTTGTATCAGTACGGACTGAATTTGAATAATTTAGAACTGAATCTGAATTGCTCAGCTTGAATAATTGCATTAAAAAACACAGAGGTCCAGTGTAAAATAAATATAGGAATACTGCTCTTCTGCTGCATTCGTGTAGACTGGCAATGCATTATAAACAACAGTCTCACTTACATATAAATGAGCTTTTGGTTCGTCACAACACCATTTACAGCTAAAGTCAAATGCTCTGTGTAATTAATTTTCCCTCTGTACTTGATAAAAATTATTTGTTGCAATTGTTTTGCACTATTTGTAGCCACTAATTGTAGCTCTGCTAGAATGTTATGAATTGGCTAACTGAGCAAGAGACATGTATGGAACTTGGGAAAAAAATGGTAGGAAATGGTAAAAAACAAAGGTGCTGATTGGCCAAAAAGGCGCTCTGTGCATCTGCACTCGTTTGCACGAGTCGACCTTGACCTGCCTGTGACCTTAAAACTGAATCTTGTGGAGTGAAATAGAATTTAGAGAACTGAATTTGAATTGAGAGAACTGAAAGTGAAAGTACATAAAGACTTGAATTTTTAGTGAGGCTTAAATACAGTTTCAGTTCATATTCACAATATCACATTCAGTTTCAAGTTTATTGGAATTCAGTTTCAAAATAATAAATTCAAAGCTGAGCAATTCAAATTCAGTTCTAAATTATTGAAATTCAGTCTGTACTGATACAAAAAGCTAATTATGTTGTAGACTGATGTGTACTACTCATCAATTACATGATGCCTGAGTTTCATGGTCTTCTAGACAGATGTTCCAAAGAGTGCAGTGATGCAAAAATGAAAAGCTATCTTTGTGATGTAAGCATTTTTTTACAATAAATCTCACTATGGAAGAATGAATCTGGGATGAGAAAATGTTTCCCGCTCTTCCAAAAAATTCAAGCTACTCTCCCTTCTCTGAACACCTTCTCCCCTCTAATAATTTTTGTACAATGCTAGACTTTTCATGTAGGAAGGGTACGTGATGATGTCAGCACTGATACATGCTAGATGTCCTCACAATAACATGGAGTGTGCTGTTTTTAAGCTGTGTGAGAAAAGGACAGCTGGTGAAAGCAGAATAGATGGCAAAAGACCAGTCACTGTCAACTCAGGTATCTGTGTGTGGGAGCGTACAGTACGTGTCATGAAGGCAGTGTGCGTGCGTGTCACTATGTTGAGTAGTTCATGTTCTTCTGGGTTGGCTACCTGCAGTGCTGTACAGGTGTGAGTGACAGAGGCAGAAACGCAAAGCTGGAGGGTGGTTTACACTGACCTTTAGCACCAACCCACACATACAAACGTATATGTTTTTTTTTTGTTCACGCACTTGTACACACACGTGTTGTTGCGTATGTGTCTGCTTGGCTGAGTTTGTAGATTATGGACATGTGCATATGGGTATCCAGTACATTGTGTGCATGTGTTCATGTTGTGGTTGTTGGTTGATGCGTGTGCCCACCATTTCCTGGGTGCTGGAAGACGGGGAGAACTGCTTGGCGGTGACCCTCGCCATGCGACTCTCCTCCTGGGCTTTCTGAGCTGCTCCTACCGCTGCCTCCGCTTTACCCTGTGCATGAGCCGTCCTGACATACAAAAGACAGGGAACAGAACGCATACAGTACAATAAATAAATCAAACTTTAACTTTAAACATTGTGAAATGGGTCAGAAATAGAGACAACCATCGGCAGTGGGATCCAAAACTAATTAAGAAAAATGTACAGCAGGTTGAGATAAATAATTCTAATTCAAAAGAACAGAACAGAAAAACATTGTCCAAAAATACTGTAGGTAAAAAAACACAGTAACTGACCTTTGAAACAATAAAAGTGCCAACAGTGCACCACAGTATTTCACTTTTGTACTGATACAGGGGTATTTGTGCTTGAGCCCTGGTTTATTCAGTACAAACCAAGAGAACACAACCAGTTCACCTCCATCATTTGTTTTGGATTCTGGTGTTTGTTGGCCAAAGGGGTGATGGGAAACCTTGCAATGTGGACCCAATCATTTGATGGTTGGAAGAAAAGGTCAGGTAACTGTTGTGGTTTGGGGTCTGAGTGTGGTGATTTCCAGTTTTATTTTGATAAATCCTTCCTCATGTGTCTTTGTGTACTTCACTTCCTGTCTCTGTGTTTGCTTGTATCTGCTCTTCCACCTGTATCTTTTTCTGCACCTCTTTCATGTGTGTATATATTGTCAGTGTGTTTCCTTGTCATTTGTTGGCCCGCCTTTGTCATTTTGTCAAATGTCCCAGCCCTCGTCGTGTTTCTTGTGTTTTCGGACCCTTTTGCCTGCTTTCTGTTGAATTTTAGATTATTGCCGTATCATTTTGGATTGGTTTGCTTTATTGCCTGCTTCCTGTGTTTTCATCTTGTCATGTCTCACAATCCCGCAAGCTTATTTACCATTAAAACCTTTGAACTGAACCTGCTTTGGGTCGGGGTCTAATCCCTTGTTTTGCTGTGTCTACGCTTGGCTAAAGTATGACAGTAACTGTATGCAAATTAAGGAATCTATTTGTTGTCACAATTATCCCAAAGGGCTTTTGTTGACCTTGATGGAACCCATGTAAAAAGAAGTTGGTAATCAAACAACTCAACACACTAAGCAGGCTGCATTTGACAGCTTTTCTTTTTCCCTCCATTTCCACCATCTGTCCACACTAAGCGACATTTTTCTCACCCGCAAAAACAGAACTTTTTGAAAACGGTCTCCACCGTGGAGGAATCTTAAAACGCTGGCATTGTTTTCAAGTGTGGATGAGGAATATGGGGCTTTTGGGAAAGCCTGATCTGGGACTATCCGTACCACTCAGCTTAGTGTGGATGTCGCTTAATAATCAGACTCAGTTGCCATTTTGTTTCACTTAATTCATTCAGCCTGTCATCATGTTCATGTTATGCCTGGGGCACACTAGGATCTTTAAAACGTGGGATACACCCAAGATTGTCGGAAGAGACGAATTGGACGATATCGTCCCAAATGATCCTGTAGTATGAGGGGCTTATAGACATAATCTTAAGGTTGCCGACTGGGTCGGAGGCATCCTGATTTTCCGATACAAAATCAGGGTGACACCAATCAGAAGTCTTGCGTGTGGATTGTTAAGATTATTTTTTTTAATATAAAAACTCTGTTAATTCTGTACTTGTGGTATCCCACGTTTTTAAAATCAATTAAGATTTGAAAATCCTCTAGTGTGCACCAGGTATAACCAACAAGTGACATATCCATCCCACTGACATCACTGTCTGCTGACACAGACACTGGGGTAGTTACGAACGTTTGTCATACCAATCAAAAGTAGCTAGCTGTGTAGAGAGCTCGACTTCCCCTTCTTAATTGCAACTGCTAAGATCAGATTGTTTTTTCCAAACAGCCATCAACATTTCCAGCTTCATTTCAGTGTATAACACTTTGGAGACAACGTTGTACGTTAACTACTGTTTGCAGGCCCTAGTAATAAAAAATAACTCCTTTTTTCCTGTAAATATGGTCATTTAAATAATCAACATATAATCACATCACTATTGTGCCCATATACAGCATTTATTCTTGGGTATCATTATTAAAAGAAAATGCAGCATACACCGCCTCATTCATTTCTGAGTTATCTGTTCTATTGAGTCTTGTTATGGCTGGCGAACCTCATTATAAATGACACCTGAGCCAGAGGAAGAGAAACCATGACCGGCATGTAAGCATCAGCACATTACATGACGCCTCACATAGTAGCTATGGGAAGACAGTTATTACAGAGCTACAGTATGATGAGTTATGTACTCATCTGTTTACAGGCACTGTAATATTTTGCTTAAATGTGTTAATTATCACAAAATAATTAATCTCACTGCCGCTGCCTGATGGGCTTTTCACATCTCCTTCATCTCTCTAACTATTCCTTTACAGCCTCCTTTCCATATCTCCCTCGCTCTTTCTTTTATTTCTGCCCATGTTCCTTTCTGCCTCTTACTAATTGCTCCTTCCTTCTTTATCTCAACCCCCTTTTCATCTCCCTCTTGTCCCACCCTCTCTTTCTTTCTCTCTGGTTATATCAAATAGATCTTTATGTCTCAATTACAACCCTCCTCTCACCTCTATCTCTCTCTTTCCATTCGCCTATCTTTCTCCGTCTTTTGAAGAGCTCTCGACTCATGTAAAATAACCTCTCTCCATCCCTCCTTCTCTCCCTGCCTGCCTTTTCTCTTTCTGGGCAGTAACAGTCTTGATGCAGTGTTGCATGTCGATGGCTATTGATTTTTTCTGTTTCTCTATGCCCCTCTCTGCAATCTCTGGCAGCACCACTATGCCAGGCCCACAGTATACTCAACACCACCCTGTGTGTGAGTGCGTGCCTGTTGGCTGTGGGGGGAGGTGAGGTGTAAGGAGAGAGAAGAAGACTGTCTTACTGTTTCACGTGACAAAATCACATGTACATATCTGGACAGAAGTCTCATATTCACAAGGTTTAAATGCCATGAATAACCTGCTTCCCGTGCAAACACACTCTTGCTAATCTGGCACAACCTGCTCTCACCTTGATGCTCACACCACGGCATGAAAGACTCCTTTCATTTCTCTCCCTCCCTAACTCTCTCTCTTTCCTCCTTTCCTCCACAACTTCCTGTCCCACTCCGGTCTTCCCCGGGAACAACCTGTTTCTGGATGAATCAACTGCCTGGAGAGAAAAAAAAGCTGCCTGCTCAATGGTGGCTTCATTATACAACACAACATCCTGTCCAAAAAGAAAAAAAGAGTTGCAGATGGAGGGCAAGGAGAGAGAGAGGAGGAGAGATGGAGCGAGGTGGGGAGCAGAGAGGGGGTGGAGTGTGTGACAAAGACGATGTAGAGAAGGTTTAATGGAGATGGGCAAGGGGAGAGACTGAAAAGAAAGAAAGAAGATGGGAGTTAAGAAGGTGTTGCATATAAACGTCAATGAATCATTACTGGATTAATTAATAAACACTACTCTGTTTTTGTTTAAAAACGGAGTTTTAACATGAATATGATCTCCATCCACACGAGCATTTTAGCTGCATATCAGAGTTGATCGCCGTCTACATTAAAACAACTAAAAGAATATCAAATAAATTGCTTTTGCACTGTCTGATTTATTTGTTAACATCCTAACTTTGATTGGATGTAAAACTTATTGCATCAAATGCAACTGATGAAAAATGTGTTGTTATCGTTAATGGCTGTCACCTCTCCCGGCCCCCCTTCACACACACTGTTTGATTTAATTCATTTGAATCACAAATTAATTAGCACTTAATTTATCTCTTAAGATATCGATTTGTTGAGGAAAAGGGACTGAAAACATATTTTACTTAATTAAACTAGTGCATTTTTGTTGAAAATACATTTTATCATAATAGTTTTTAATGTTCCACCTCAGATTTGTGAAGTGATCCACTGTTTGGCATCAAGTGTTTGTTCTAACCATAAAGACATTTTTGGCCATATTGCATAGGTCTTCGTTTTCGCCATTTTAGTCTGGATGGGAGGTGCAAAAGGTCTCCGTTTTCAACCTGAAAACGCAGTAGTGTGGATGGGGCCTGAGAAAAAAAAAAGAAGGTGTAGGGGGGGACAAGCCACAATGTCTTCTTTATGACAGGATGGGACAGGGTTTATGTAAAATGGTTTTACTGTAATTTTGAGAACCACTAGCACGGAAAATACCACTGGCATTGGACAGGGCTGCCCATTGTCTCTCTGCTCTGGCACACAGTTACCATGTATCAACTTTCAGTTGTATGTTACAGTGATGATATGACCATATTGTGTTATTAATTCCAAGCAAATTGTAATAAAAAAATAACAAAATAAGCTAATTGAAGGTTTAGTTATACATTTAAAAAGTGGTTTAATGTAAAGCATAACAGTGGAACACAGTTTAGTGAATTTTAATTTGCTTGATCGATTAGTCAGATCAAATGAGTTTAATTTGATTGTCATGTGTGACAAATGTTTCCTGTACATATGACAATTAAAAAAAAGTATAGCTTCTTGGCTCTCCCTCAATGGATGTTCCAATCCTGCAAAGGGGATTTTTCTAATGTAACCTGTAGTCACATACTATAATGTAGTTAGCTAATGATATGACCCTTTGTTCTAATAGGAATGCTAGGTTACCACTTGTTGAGAGTAAGTTTGTCAGGCATGCTAACATTTCCACCTAGTCAGTTTTCGTTAGAGCAGATAAAGAAACTGTTACATTAATTGCTTATAATTTGACTTTTGTGTTTATGGTCTTGGCAAAGCTAAAAACTAAAGACACAACCCTCTTAAGCTCTTTGTACGTACTTACTACAACCCCATGCACACCACTTTCACACACACCAAAGTTTGACAGTTCGGTTGCTCAGCTATGATTGGACAATCACTGTTCAGAGGAGGAGTTCAGAGTAAATTATCACATACACTTTGACAAAGGTACAATGATGTTTAAAATGCTACACGTGGCACCTTTAAGTGGACACCAAGGCCAAAAGGACGAGAGAGATAGAGGACAGTGCATAACAGAACCAAAACAAACACGCAATGGAAGAGATGGAAGACAAACACAAACACTGAGGTGAGGTGAGGAGAGGTGAAGAGAGAGAGAGGGAGAGAAAGTCTAATCCAGGACTCATGCTAAGCTCATCCATCATCTCTGTCATTGCTCTGAACCAGCTGATGATGATGAGGATGATTCATACCTGAATATCTAGCAGAGCTTTCCGGTTTGCATCGCTGCTAATAGAGTGTGTGCATGTGCGTGTGCACCTGTGCGCGGGCTTGTTTTAATTTGATCGTGGGGTCTAAAAAAAAAATGGGATTCCACCATACTGGTCGGGTCCGACAGCTTTGTGGGGCCCAAAATGCCAGACCCCACAAGTTTAAAGGGCCTTTTGAGGTCAAGACTTGGTTTTAGGGTTCTGGTTAGAATTACATTAAGGTTAGGGGTAGGGTAAGGGTTAAGGCTAGAAATGTAGTTGTGGTGGTTAAAATTAGGGTAAGGGGCTAGGGAATTCATCATGCCAATAACGTGTCCCCACAAAGATAGTGCCACAAGGCTGTGTGTGTATGTGTGAGAGAGTGCGTGTCAGGCTTTAGGCTTGCTGATGAAACAAGGTCACAGGATTGCAGTGAATGGCTCCGTCCACAAAACACAGTGAGTCACTGGTGTGTTTATTTGGTACTAACTAATCACAGGTAGACTGATGCCACATCAGTTACATCAGCGCATGTGACAACAGCTATCAGGGTACGTCAGCCTAGTATCATTACACACACATACACACACACACACACAAACACACACAAATCCGGGATTTACTGTAACGTCAGGCTAGTAGATAGCTGACACAGAATTTCTGGACTTTCTAGAGCCTAACCTGACCTTTGACCTCTCTGCCTACTAATATCAATCACACACATCAGTATAAGATGTTGGATAAATGTTCAAAATCAGCCTCTGAACATTTTTAGAAATATGCACGCTCCAGGAAAGTTGGATGAAGAGCCAGATCATCCTTGAACCAGATTGCGGTTGTGCTTTCATTTAGCATTTAGAGTATCCGCAGTGAATATCCTGTGACTGTGTTTCACCTCTCAGGGTTTTTCCTGGTGTTCCACAAGGAAATACCCTGCTGGTTCTGGGACAGAGAGAGAGAGAGAGAGAGAGAGAGAGAGAGAGAGAGAGAGGCTGTCCTGTCCTGGGCTTTGCTGCTTGTCTAAATCTGGGTTAGACATTTCCCTGTGTGGGTGGATGGGTGTACCACGAAGAAAGAGCTGGTAGGAGCTGGATTAAAGACCCGGCTCCAACTGTACTCTACAGTGTGGATCATAACAAAGTTGGATTTCTGCTACTGTCCAAGAAAGCAACCTGCATCACCTACCTGGACTGTCTGCACTGAAGTTTGGTACTGATCATTTTAGTTAAATCTGCACGCTAAGCTGACAACATTCAGCAGTGTGGTGAGCACTTGATGATGCTTCTGTTTCAAACACCCCATCTCAGGTGCTGAAAAAACGTATTATGGTCTAGAATAAAGTTAGTTTAAGTGCAGAAGTCAGCTGTTTCTAGGGAGATAACATCAGTCACGCTATGTAGTCTAATCTCCTAGTATGCAAACTTACAAAAATTAGGATCTGTTAGCATTTAACTCAAAGCACCACTGTGCCTCACAAAGCTGCTAGCATGATTGTAGACTCTTCGTCTTGATTTACCTCTGCTACCCTGTCTACTCTCATGAAATAGGTTCATTCCAGTACTTTTTGTATTGAGATCTGGGTTTATCTGCTTTAAGCATGCATAAAGTGGCACCCTACTTTAAACAAGGACACTCTGTCCCTCCCCAAAAATAATTTAAGCCCCCCCCCCACCCGTGCATGAGCTCCTGCCCTCCAAATATCCGAGCACAATCCTCCTCAGCATACATTAGCTAAAGTTTTCATGACCTGCCAGTGTGTCTTCATTTCTTTTTGAAGAATGTGTTAAACCTGCGGGATCCACCTGTTCAACTCATGTGGTTCAGTCAAAACTTAAGAAGAATATCATGGGGTAGAATAAAACAAATATGGATAAACTGTTCCCAGACAGGTGGGTAATGATTGTTACAAAGTGAAACAGAGAGACAGCCACTGGATTATAGAGAGACACAGAGAGAGACAGAGAGACGGACGTAAACCAACAGACTGACAAGCAAAGACAACAGACAATCACGTGAAACTAATAAAAATTACAGTAGAGTCTTCATATCAATAAATCACTGAATCATTAATTTGGCGGCACTCACTGTATACAAACCAGACCACCTTTGCAGAGTTTACGGGGAAATGCGGTAGTACATTTGCAAAATCAAACTGCTGTGAGATAAATTCTATAGTGAATATCTTGACCATTTGTTTTTAACTATCATATAAAAGTTTCAAAATTTATTTGACAGTTGATAGTTAAATTCTGTATCCAGGAATTGGTCCAAAATATGTCTAGCCTAGCTTAGCACAAAGACAGGAAGCAGTGGGATACAGCTAGCCACCACCAAAAGAGCAAACTGTTAGCTAATCAACTAGCTGCTAATGTCTCTGAGTTGGAGTTTGGTCAGGGTTTGGAAAGTGGGAAAAGCTGTCAGCTTGACACAGTCATCTTAGAGGTTCAGTGTTGTCAACAGACTCAGCTGTTACTTTGTCGGTGTCTGCCTTGTTTATTTGCGCAAAATGTGAGCCAACCTTCTAAACCACAAGTCTTTGGTCATGAATTATTGTAGCAGCAGAGATCTGTAAACAAGGATTTATTCATACAAGAAGGCAGACAGCGGTACGAGTGAGGATGCGAGAGAGGAGGAGTGAGGCAGAGGCTACGCAGACTGGGGCTTCGCCGCATGCCACTTCCCTCAATCATCCTCGGAAACACACAGTCACTGAGGAATAAAGTTGACGAACTGCAAGCGAATGTGAAGTATATACCGGAATACAAAAACGCTTGTTTGATCGCTCTGACTGAAACTTGGTTAACAGACCATGACTTGAACCGGGATTTTTAAATCAATGGCTTTGGTCAGCCTATGTAATGGTGCCATTAGGCTCTTCTGACCACAACTTTGTCTTTCTAACCGGCCCTCAAGAAAGTGAAAGTTGAGCGGAAAGAAGTTTCTGTGTGGACAGAGGGCCCTATTCAGGAACTGAATGGCTGTTTTCACAGTACTGATTGGGATGTTTTTAAAGAGTCCTGCACAGACTTGGATGAACTGACTCTCACTGTATCGAACTACATTATTTTCTGTGAGCAAATTATTATTCCGAGGAAGACAATCACAGTGTATCCTAATAATAAGCCCTGGGTTACTAAATCCCTCAAGAACAGTCTCATTCAGAAAAGGCTAGCTTTTCACCAGGGTGACATTCACCAGCAAAGAGATGCTCAGAAGTTGGTTAAAAAGGAAATAAAGCTGGCCAAAATGAGATTTAAAAAATAAGGTAGAGGATGAACAAGAACAAGGAAAAAGGAGTGTTTAGCACTAATAAACCCATCCTGGCAGAGGAGTTAAATCAGTTTTTCACAAGATTTGACTCCCACGATTTTAGTGATGAACTGCCTGAATTCAGAGTGGCTTCAGAAAGTAGTTAGATTCAAATTGATGAAAGGGATGTCTGGAGCACTCTTGAACAGACAAATGAGAGGAAAAGTCAGGGTCCTGACAACATCAGCAGCCGGCTACTTATAAACTGTGCTATGTTTTTGATTTGAATTTTCACTTTTATTTTCCAGCTCTCCTTATCGCAGAATAAAGTTCCCATGTTATGGAAAGAATCCATAGTGGTCCCTGTAGCCAAGGTTTCATCACCAAAGGGGTCACCTTATTAGTCATGAAAGGTTTTGAACGAATTGTGAAAAGGAGTTTACTGGCTATGACACAGAGTATAATTGACCCACTCCAGTTTGCATATCAAGCCTGGAAGGGGGTAGAGGATGCCACAGCAACATTGCTCGATTCAGCTGTTGGCCACCTAGAGGGCAAGAAAACACATGTGCCTATGTTTTGTTGATTTTTTCCATCAGCTTTTAACTGGATGCAGCCCCACATCCTAGCTCACAGGCTTTCTGAAAAATCTTGCGTTGACTCTGGAACCATATGTTGGCTGGTTGACTTCTTGACAATGGGGTCACAAAGAACCTGCGTTAATGACACTTTGTCTGAGGCATTGATGTGTTCTACAGGATCACCCCAGGGGTGTGTCTTGTCACCTTTATTATTTGTACTTTACACAATGACTGCCAGAGTACATTTAAGTCCAGGTTCATAGTTAAGTTTGCAGATGACTCTGTGATTGTTAGCCTCCTGCAGGATCATGAGGTGGGTCATGGACCAGTCCTAGACAATTTTATCAAATGATGTAATGACTCATACTTGCAACTCAATGTCTTCAAGACTAAAGAGATCTTGATCGACTTTTGCCGAAACCCTCTTGTCACGGCACATTTTCTTATCAATGGCAGGGCCGTAGAGACAGCAAGCCAATATAGGTACTTGGGCACCCTTCTGGATGATAAATTGACTTTTGATGCCAACACTGACTCCATCTGTAAAAAGGCCAACGAGAGATTGTTTTTCTTGAGGAAGTTGAGTGGTTTTAACATTGACAGATCACTTTTGAAAATGTTTTATTCATCTTTTATCGAGTCAATTTTAACTTTTGCAATGATCTGCTGGTTTGGCAATCTCAGCATGGTTAACAAAAATGGTTTGATTTAATATTGTTAAACTTTGCCAAAACAACATTGGCACTAATTTGAATGACCTTGAACAAGTTTTTAAAGAGAGAGCCATTCGGAAGGCAAAGGCCATCTTGGTGGACCCTAGACACCCTCTTCTTGCAGGGTTTCAGCTTCTGCCATCAGGGAGGAGGTACACTTTCCCTAGGAGGGCCAAATCAAATAGATATTTGAGATCATTTGTTCCATCAGCTGTTGGGTTTTTAAACAAACTGTAGGCCTGGTTGCTGTTGCACATATATTGTAATACAGGAGTTATGGATATACAGGGCTCTATATTTCACGGTCACTTTACTGTATGTTGATAACACCTATTGTATGTTTTATGTTTTTAGGTATTCTATTTATTGTTTGGTTGATCCGTATTAACTACTGTTGCAAAACGGGGACAATAAAGGCTATCAAATCAAAATCAGAATGAATTAAATCATCCCAAGCCAGTGTATGGTTCAAGACTATGGCAAAATAGTGTTCACTGAAAATCACCCAAGCAGAAAGTACACTAGCAATTCTGATACATGACTGATTGAAGATACAGCAATGCTATAACACGACACTGTGCAGAAAACATAAACTACACTTGACAAACTTACTCTCACACAGGTTTAAAGCAGCTATCACACCATAATGAAGCATTACACGTTATGCAAAGAGCATATAAACTCAGCAAACAAAATCATTATCTGGTCACACAATCACAACAGATCAGCCTAAATTAGTAGCTCTTACCATTAGAAGCTCTTATGTTCTTGTCTTTTTCTTCGCAAAGTAGCCGATCAAGTCCTCAAAGTCCAGCTAGCAACAAGCAAAGCAATATATTTTTCTGGTGGACTGTGATGACTATATAATAATATTATTATAATAACATGTGTTGTGCCGAATTCTGCCTGCCTCCCGAGAATCGCATGCACTTCGCAGCTGGTAACGCTAATTTATGCTGAGGAAAGAGGTGGATGCAAATCTCGGCCAACCCTAACCCTTTTTCCGTTTCTTTCCTAAAGTTAGCTAAAGATACAGTTAGCTTACTAAGGCTGAGCATAGCTGGTAGAGTAGACAATGCTTTCAAACTAACATTGGCGTGACATCCTCCTCTTTTCATTTCTAGCTTTTTTGAAAAAGCTACTTATTAGTGCGACATTTTTATTTCAGACCCATATGGTAGATCCCTGGCTCAGGCACCCACACATTCTGGTGAACACCACCATAGCTCACACTGAAAAACTAATGCATAACAAAAAGGGGAACAAGGTCAGTGAACATAAAAAAAAGGTATGCAGATAAATAATGAGCCGGGAGGAGGGAGGGGGGGACAGGTACACACAGGATACTCGACTTTCCTTAGACATGATGCTCTGTTATAACTTCTGAGGAATATTACAATATTAACAAATAGGCTGACAGTCTGCTGCAGCTTGCCTGTGTAGTACAGCTACCTCTGGACAGAATACTTTCAAAGACAGATTGATATTTGTCATTTCCTGTGCGCAGAATTCCACTTAAGAAAATCGTGCGTCTCATTCAAACACATCTTAGCAGTCCTATTAGCTGACTGAAAGTGGGTGAAAGTGGGTAGGGCAAAGGAACCGGGCTCAGCAGACTCCCAGTGATCACGGCCAGACCGGAACCAAACACAGCCTCCGAGACCGACGGAGCCCAGTTTGATGAGGGGAATACAGTACAGAGGTGATTAACTGCGGCTCCGAACAGCACTCCAAGGACGACGAAGACACGGCGGGTTCAGGCTGGGACAAGAGAGGCATCAAGCAGGGGAGGAGCAAGAGGGAGGTCAGGCATCAGAGAGGCGTGTAGGGCCAGAATATTTTCACATCTAACTCTAACTGATTTGGTGATTGTTGGATTCAGCTTTATGTTTGGCTGTGTTGGCAACGTTGTCGACTTGCTAGTTTACGCGTTTAGCTGTTCTTATTTACGAAAGCTGTGAATTACACTCTGAAATGGTAGGGGCGCCCAATCGCACAAAAAAATTAATCTTACATAGTGTTGCTTTAATTTAAACATAGCAAGTCATAGCCTTCACAATATCTTGGGATATCTGGTCTTTTACTTATACTAGTGTTTTCCTGTGAAAGCACCAGTGTCACTCTATATTTAAATTGACAGTCTGCTGTAATTTAGATACAACTTAACAAACTGAGCACTTGCCACTCCTCCCATACAATACTGTATGAGCACAGACCACTTCTATTAGAATGAGGCTGTACATGTGACAAAGCGTTGGTCCATCCATCAGAGTATTTCTGGCTATGCTTGAGGTCTAAGTGGTACGTGCCAATCTGTTTATTGCAGGTCTGTTAGGCTGTTACAGAGGCTGTAAAACACACAAATCGCTAGTGCAACTTTTAAAATGCAGAATAATACAAGGAGGGAAAGAACTAATCACCTTGATATATGACAACCCAGTGACTGATGTGTTCTTTAACTTTACTTTGTCTACATTTATTTCTGTCTCTTTCTGCGTGACTTATCAGTGTTGTGCGATGAGTGAGGTGAGCAGCTGTAGCAAGCTGTGGTCACACTGCCCTCAGCAGAAGACTGTCATCAGGACTAATAGGATTGGATCTTTAGTGAATCAGCTCACGTATCCTCATGCATGTACCTTCAACAAACACAGCAGATACATTCACATAATACGCAAGTAATCTTATGAGAATATAAGAGCAGGTTTGTGTGTGTGTGTGTGTGTGTGTGTGCCTTTAGTTCAGCCTCTCTGCGCTCTCTCAGGCTGCCTGCCAACATTGTTGGCATAATGCGGAAATCTCTCTCACTCTCTATTACTTTTTCTGTCTCACTTTCTTATTGTCTTTTTCTCTCTAACTCCCACTTTTGCACTCTCCTCATCTGAGTCTTTTTTACTCTTTTCTATCTCACACCCTTTCTTTGTCACACTTGTGTTTTCTCTATCCCCATCTTGACAAGTGTGACAGTTATTGACCATGACGTCAGTATCAAACACATTACATTATTGATCTGTCCCAAGGTCAACTGCTAATCAGATAGTAAACATACCCCCTTTTCAGGCAACCGATTCATTCACTAACACAGTGTCACTAACCCAATGAGGCTGCTTTTACTCTGTAGCCATTTATCCCAGCTGTTGCTCACATCTTTCCTTTGCAGGACTGGGCATCTCTTGTACAACATAATCCAGAGACAAAATGTGGGCTGGCACTGTGAGACTGTCTTCTTAGAAAGGGAATATAAACTTTACAACATTTTATCAGGTCATAACCACACATTCAGTGTTTTAAAATGCAAGTTTGATGAGAGTCCCCGAAATGAACTTAAAGATATGTCCATGACAACAAATGTCCGAATTTGTCTTAGCACTATAATCTGTATGGGACATCTTTGTTTATCATTCGGAAAATATTCAATTTCTTGCTGAGAGATAGAAGAGACAATTGCTATCACTCTCATAATTGTCTGTTAAACATGATGCTACAGAGGAGATGGTTAGCTTAGCTTAGCTTGACTGGAGTTTCTGTAAAACTGCAACTTGTGGTTTTTAAATGTATGTTTGTGTAACGGTTAAACAAACATCATACAGCCATTTTGGAGTGGCCTTTTGTTGTGGCCAGCCTAAGGCACACCTGTGCAATACCCACGCTGTATGAGCAGCATCTTGATAAGCCACACCTGTGAGGTGGATGGACTATCTCAGCAAAGGAGAAGTGCTCACTGACACAGATTTTGACAGATTTGTGAACAATATTTGAGAGAAATAGGACTTTTGTGTACATAGAGAAAGTCTTAGATCTTTGAGTTCAGCTCATGATGAATAGGGGCAAAAACAAAAGTGTTGCATTTATAATTTTGTTCACTGTATGTTTTAAAATACATCATATCAAGATTTTAAATACTCAAGGCTGTTCAGAGAAATAGGCTACTGTTTAAATACCAATTGTGGAACTGAGATATACATTTTACTTGTGACCTTCTGTGTTACTTTTCAGAACTGGTTCAAGCAAACCATATTTTAGTGGATATAGATTTGTAAAATGGGATTTCTGTAAAGCTAGTCACCAAATTGCTTGATCAGTTTATATCCCTGGATTGATTTCTGTAGTGTAACATTGTCCAAAATGTTCACCATGACATTTGTTGAATTTTCTTTTCCAACCCTCCGCACAACCTTAATCTACAACAGATGTTTAAAAAAAGAAGCTTTGACAGTAAGTACTACTGTATCCATGGCCCTATAACATGGTTCCTAGAAACAACAAGATCTGGGACCAAAATGGGTCATGGGTCTGCTTCTGATGGCGACAGAGTATCAATGTGTATCCATGACTACCGGTCCCAGGACAGCTAATTAATATCTGCTTTGAGTCTTAAGCTGAAAAACAAAAAAATGTTGCTTTATATTCCTGTCCAAAAGTTTGTAGCTGCAGTAAAGAAGGTCAGGGCACGCCCATTAACATCATAACCCTAACTGTGCTCATTGTTTTGGTTCAGTGAGCAGAGTTATAATGAGAGCAGGCTCTCATTTCCATTCAGCACAGCACACAACAGCTCGAGACGGTCTCGCTTTGCTTGCTGTTTCACTTGTACCATAACCTCCTTAACCCTACTTTCACCTTAACCTTAATCCTGTTCTTAATCTGTCATTGATCTCAATTATAATGGAGCCATCCACAAGTGTTTACAGGTAGAGGGAACTTCCGCAATGATTCAGACACATGGATTCATCAGTAGGGGGTGGACACTGGTGCCATACAAAGACAGAGAGATAAGAGAGAGACAGAGAAGTAGATGGAATGTGATGAATGGAAATGAGAGGTGGAAATTACACATAACTTTGCTTATTTGAATAATTTCGTTCAGTTTGATTCAAAGACTCAAAGTCACTGATTATGTAGTTCATTCACTACATAGCAAGTTCAGCAATTGCATCACAGTATGTACACAGTAGGCATCACTGTTCATCCCACCACAACCTTCAGCGCTGCATCTGAGTGTCTTCAACTAAGTAGTACATTCATTATGTTGCTGGTTCAAACTATTACTTTCAATCCAGTACAAAACTATGTCCATACAAATACTGTTTATGAGGTTAATGGCTCAGCAGCCATCTATTTACAACAATATTGTTACATTATCATTGTTTCTAAGCTTTTTAACGAAGAAGTAACGCACTGTGTATCACAGATGAGTTAATATTGGAGCTCTCAGTCACCAGTCAGGAGCTCCACTGCTAAAAGCTACTGATCCAGTCAGTGGCAATGGTGATTCAGTATAGTCAGATGGGTGCAACAAGGAAGCTGTAAAAGATTGAAAATATAAATATATCTAGAAAATTTATAGTTTGATTAATCATAAATACTCAATCTAGTGAGGTGTTTTAAGCTGCAGACTGTTGCATAAACTTTGGCAAGGTTGACTCAATAAAGTATGACTTTACCAATGCTTTACAAGAATTAACAGGACCTTTTGCGTTGGGCAATGGTGTTCTTTAACTGAATATTATGAAAATGCCCGAGTCTGGTGTCAGACCTCTGAAGTGACGCCAATGTCTTTGATTTCCTTAGCTATTCATATGGGTCTGGTGCAGCGCCTATAAACAATAGTGCTAGAAAAATACCATCAAACAAAAATGACGTTGACGCAGCTGCACAAGTTATTGTAAATCGATTATAGAAATAAAAATTCTAAAATCAATGTATTTCTTTGATCAACGGGAAAAGTTAACAGCCCCTAGCATCTAACATGACATTGAGGGGCATTACAAAACTTAATATTCCCCTATCCGTAACATGAACATGATATCACACTGAATAAATTAAATGAAAATGGCAATTTAGTCCAATTACCAGGCTTATAAAGAGGATCATAGACTTTATTTGGAGCCGTCTAGGTAAGATATACAATGGCAGCTAACAGCAGAGATGTGTTCTTAGCACACAATCCCAGGAGCATCACTAAAAGCTTCACTATCTTATTTTAAATCTCATAATTAATTGATATGCAAAGCCTCAAAATCTTGTGTTCTTTGAAAAGATCTTCTTAAAGTCTTTGAACATGTTTCAGATCAGACGTACTTCTCCATGACATTCAACATTCAGGAGTAACAAACTAAGCTAAAGTTCAGAAAACACATCCATACTTATAATTTTGTAAGAGACTTTCAAAAAATGTAATCTGTGTCAACAGGACTGTGTGGGTGTGATCTGCTCATAATTTTAAATGAAGTACATGACATCACCTTTTCCAACTGAGCCCCACCCACTTGAGCCCCAAACCAGCAAGATGAGACAACCATGTGAAACAAACAGAAATGCATTCCTTCCTTCACAGTAAGAAGCTAATTGAGAAAATAGGTTTTCAGGGACTTTAAGGTCTTTGTCAGTTTAAATTGCACACTAACCACACGGCCTAGCCAGCGTACACACAGACCACCACTAGAATGCATGGCTTTTCACTTCAACCAAAGGATGGTGGGAAATGAAAAACACAAGAAAGACAGACATACAGACTCATCCAGAAACCACCATAAAGCCACTACCTGGACAGAGCAATCTCAGCCTTCTGCCGGGCGATGTCGGCTGCCTTCTGCGCTCCCTCCACAGCTCGGTCCACCTTCTCCCTGATCTTACTGGCCCGGAGGGGGATCAAGTTCTTCCTTTTGCCGCTCACTAGGATGTTCTGTTTGTATTTCCCTTCCTCCTTTGTGCCATCAGGAAACGTGGTGCAGCCGTAGCCGTGGCGTTTGTTGCTCAGCCACTCCCCCTCGTACTGCAGCCCGTCGGACCGTCGACTCACACCGAACCCTGTCCGCTTGTCGTTCTTCCACTCCCCGCAGTATGTCTCTGTTGCCGTGGCGTCCACATCGTCGTCAGCGACCGCCAACTCTGCATCTGCATCTCCGAGACTGGAAAGGGGAAAGGTTCAATTGGTTTGGCTGGCGTATTCAGTTAGTAGTCCTACATCCTACACAAACTTTGAGAAGAACGATAATAGGTTTGTTTGCCAGGTAAGCTATGAGAGCTCTACCATAACATGGCAGAAAGAGTGCTGTACACAATGGTAAGATAGCACCTTTAATGTTAGAGGCTGCTGAGTACACACTACACAATGCTCTCTGAAGTCACTCAACTGTATCATCTCAGCCTCCCAATGTTGTAATTGTGTGTGTCAAGTGTAAAGCTGGCATCGGGAAGTGGTTAACTTAGCTTAGCATAAAGACTGGAAGGCACATTAAGACCCAATGTGACAACAGTACCACTGCCCTCTGAAACCCATCATTTCCAATGGCTTAAGCAATGTTGGATCTCGTTTGTTTAATTTATACACCAACAGAAATGTAAAAATTACTATTATTACTATTGACAATTTAGGTCTAGGTTCAGTTCCGTTTGGAGCTATTTCTTGAGTTTATCCAGTTGCTTGGTACTTCTGTGCAGCATCGCTCGTTACAGCATGGGTTTTTCTGCCAGATACTGCAATAACGATTCGATTTTTAAAAAAAGTTTAGCTAAAGATCAATATTCTCTGCCAGTCAGTTTTTGACGGAAACCACGTCAAGCAGAACGGCAGAGAGAAACCGGTTGATTTTCTAAATAAAACAGTGTGCAGACTCCCAATCATATATCAACAATAAATCAACAAATTAACAAAATCTAAACAAGTCAGCAGGCAAAACGCTCTTATTCTGAAATGTAGCCTGCACAGAGCAGCGTGAAATGGGCTCACAGAGAGCTGTGATCGGTGGTAGGACAACACAAAATGACAAATTAACAACATGTTAACAAGGTGTATGCTAAACGCTCCACTGCTGAAACACTTCAGTGTGAGTTGATGCGAGACAGCCGCGCCTGTGTCTGTTCAGCTGACACCATTATCTCACGTTTTCCTCTAGTTTTGTTTGTTGCTGTAAAATGTAAAAGCATGGCACTTGTGATTGGTGAACAGGTCTATCGCTCAAGGATGACAACGGAATTAACTTTTAACTGCATGACTGTTTAAAACGGGTCAGATGTGCTGTATAATTAACCTACATTTTAATCGCTGTCGTCACGATTAGCTAATCGCGTTCTTTCAAATCTTCAAATCAATTTAGATTTGAAAACGATTAATCGTTCAGGCCTTGTCGCCAGGTATGATTTGTGAGCACAGGTTTGTCTTTACAAGCACGATGGTACCTATCCTGTCAAGTTCATGAGTCCCGGAACCAGGCTATTGTTTTCCAAGAAATACTTCCAGCATGGATCTCCCCCTAAAACCACAAACATTTGTATGCTAAGCTAGGCTAACCAAAGCCTGAGTCAAGTCTACAAACTTGTCACACAGACATGAGATTGATATTCATCTTCACTTGGAAAGAAAGCACATAAGGGCATTCCCCAGAATGTTAAACTATTCTTCTAATAATTTTTGTGCAAAACAAAAAATTCCTTATCCAAAGTTGAGAATGCATCTCTTGTTTCCCTATCTTCTTCCTTCATATGAGAAATGTACATCTAAAGAAACTGAGTACAGAGAATACACCCACAATGATCCACAGATATTTTCCCCCATTCCCTTGTCTCTGTCTATTCATACCATACCAATCCCTGGTGTAACACTCCCTCATGGTTAGCCACTGCACAGTTCATCTGAAGTTGGTAGGGAAATAAGAGTCTTGCTCAACTAGGATTCACATAGGCTTGTTTTCATCTTGCCTACTAGAGCGTTACTTCCCTTTAGTTATGTTTTCACTGGCCCAGCATTTATCACTATATTATGTTCATAACATGCACCATCAAATAATAGAAATACTAACTGACTCATCAGTCAGTTAGTATTCACTAACTCACTCAACTAACACATCAATAAATAATTGATCAATTGCAATACATTAAATACAAATGAAATCTAAATGTTGTATTTTATCATGTTTACAGCAGTAGAATGGAAAAAACTAGATGTTTCTATCCTCATCCGCCGTGCCAATAATTAATCAGACCTGATAAGCTGCTGTCAGCCGCTTTGCCAGCAAACAGGTTAGGAGCTGCTGACTCTTGTCGTCTAGTAATTGGTGCCTTTAAAAATAAGCCACCTCAATCCAGTGTACTTGGAATTTTACGCTAAGCATTTCCAATGATGGCACAGGATTGATTCAACACATTCAAGCAGTTTACACGATACAGCACCCACCAGCATGTCCACACTATGACTGACTGAGCTGATGTGTTGAAGATGTAAAAAAAAAAGATGAGTAGACAACAGCAGAGCAGAGAGACAAAGATGACAGGCTTTTCACTGGGTAACACAATGTAAAACCAGAAGCTTTTAATCAGGCTCTGAACGAGCTGACCAGCAAAGTGACCTATTTGACCTATAGGCCACTTTGGACTGCATGCCAATCTATTTTAAAGACTCTGAAGTAGGAGCCGTGCTTGTTGTTGCCTTGATGTCCTCCAGATGAAGGGCGGTTCCCTTTCTAACTACGTCATCCCTCCTTGTCCTGTCACTCCACCTTTCTCCCCACTTCCATTCATTTTATTACCTCATGACAGAGTTGATATGAAGCACTATTCTCAGTGTCAGCCAGCACAGTATGTAGGATTTAACAGTCCCATGAAATGGCCTTGAAACTGCTGTGAGATGTTTCTGCATGAAGCAGGGGCCAAGGGACTTGATGACTTGAACACTTAAAGAGATGGTATTATGCTTTTTGGCTTTTTCCTCTCCTTTATTGAGTTATATATCTTTTTTGTGCATGTAACAGGTTTGCAAAGTGAAAAAGCCCAAAGTCCAGCCCAAAGGGAGTTCCCATCTCCCACAGAAAACTCTGCTCTGAACTGCCTGAAAACAGCTCGTTTGTAGTCCAGCCTTTTCCCCTTTCATCCCTGTGACGTCACAGAGATGAAAGCTAAATGCGCCTCATATAACGCTCACCAAGCGGCTAGTCCAACACGCCTTCAAAAACACCAGTGGAAAAACACTGAGCTGCAGCACACACCTGTCCTCTCCCTTCCAAACATTAGCTACCCTCCAGGCAATCAATGGACATAAAGTTGTTAAGCTAATGATACACACAACGTTTTTGAGCAATGTTGTTGGGCAATCTTGCTAGTGGCAAGTCCGACAATGTTTTGAACGGATAGCGGCGGTGCGGGGCGGGTGGCGGAGTGGTGGGGGAAGGGGATTAAGGTAGTAATCTTTACTCATTACCATTGATGGCATTGCTCTAAAAGTTGCTCTGTGTATCATCAGCTATACTGTGATGTAGAGACAGAGCTCAGTGGATGAAAGATACTTTTGTTACAGATTAATAACTCACCACTCTGAAACTCTTGCTTCAGTCCATGTTGCCAAGCTGGTCGGCAACATGTAGCCTACAGCTGAATCAAAGCTGTTTATGGGCTTCTCGCTGACCCGCCCTTCTCTACTTCTGATTGGCTAGTAGTCCTTAACTAGGAACTGCGCATGTGCAACTCCCAACAAAGATCATTTAGAGACAAGATGTATCACTCCATAGCTAAAATGAAGCCTTCAACCGGGGTGAAAAGAGGAGCTGCAGCAATGTGCAGTATGACAAAAATATGGTGTATTTTTTAAATTAAACCATGTAAACCTATTCTGGTACAACCACTAAATAGGATTTTGAACCTGAAAATGAGCATAATACCACCTCTTTAAGGAAGATTTGGGTTGGTTGCCCGAAAATTGGATAGAATTTCTATATATGATGGTAAGTGAAAGAGGCTTAAAATGTTAAAGCTGACCTGCAGTAGAGCTTGCCCACCCCAACCCATCAATCAACTACATCTGGTATTACCTGATAGTAGAGTTGATATCAGAAGCAGCAGAGGACACAGTACTCATTCCAGCCTCGCTCCTGAATGAGCTCTGTTTAGACCTCTGGGAGGCCAGAGAGCTCCTGGACTCAGACTTCCTCAGCTTGAGCCCAGACAGGATTGACCTCCGGAACAGCCCGCCTTTTCTCTTCCCCTTCAGTAGCTCAGCCTCGCTATGTGCCGTCAGCACAAAACCTCCACGAGACACAGCGGGGCTGCTGCCACTGCTGCCTGTACTGCACATGGAGACGCTGGTGGTCAGAGTGCCAGGAACAGGAGAAGGACCAGGAACCACCGCCCCGGTCCGGTCCAGCAGAGCTGTACCATTGCTGTGCTCCGAACCGGAGCGTAGAGAGTTTATGGAGGTACGGAGCGGAGAGCGGATGACGGCCGCCATGCCGTACGGGACACTTTGACGAACTCCGTAGCCATGTCGCATTCCGCCAACCCACTGGCCCTGAAATGTCCCTAGAGAAAGAAGAGAAAAAAGAGAAAAATTACCAATACCAGTTCTAAATTTGTTTGCTGTAGTAGACCTGATTGGGGTGCTGGGGTGGTTCCTTGTGGCTGCCTTTCAAGTTGGGTGTTTTTTGGTTTGTTTGTTTTACCAAACTGACTGTGAATCCTCTTATATCACATCTGTATAATCTCTACTTTTGTATAAAGTAAATATGTTAAAATGAATAAAACGTCAGTGACGAACTTGTTTATAACTTTGGTGCTGCATACACAGGATGACTACTAGAACAACAAGACAAAGGTGAGATTTATGCTTTGTCTTTTTAGGTTTTAGAAGACAAAACACCTTAAGGATGAAGACTAACTGCTTGGTTTGGTAAATGTACGTCTGGTGAACTGAGCTGAATACATGATTCGCTGAGAAGCAGGTGTTAGCCTATATGAACAAGGGGTTAAATTGCATAGAGTTAAACTGAGTTATCCCCTCTGTAGATATAAATATATTTTTTATCCTTCTGTTAGTATTATATTTACATTATTGTCAGTGTCAGTATCCTGACTAGCAGGACTTGCCAAAAATTCAACAGAAAAACTGGTGGAGCTAGCATCTAATCACGATGATGGTCTTGATACAAAATGGGGAAAAATAACGAGGGCTAGCTAGGTGGTACGTAAGATGACTAATCCCGCCTACTAAGCAGTGATTGGTCAATAATTTTCTCTAACTGGTGGAACCAGCAGTCATTAGGCACAACACCAGACCTATTTAAAACATCACTCTTAAACATGATTTTACTTTATAGTGGGCTTACCTGGTTCATACCCCTGAATAAATGTGTGTGGGACTCAACAGCAATTGTTTGCCTCAGAGCCTCTAACAGGATAATCTGGCTATGGCTGAATGAAAGGTACAGTATGTGTAACTTTATTCTTGTTAATGTTCAGTATCACAATTTACAATATTTCCACAGCACATACATTTTTTTTATGTATGTACTGGTTATAAAGTGATTCTTATTGACAAGAGATTATGATTTTTGACTTGAAAATAAGTTTGAGAAATCTCCCCGCAGTAATGTAGTAGTAACGGCAGTATCAGCGAAGCAGACAGTTTCTGGACTTCACGTTCTCTCTGGTATGTGTATACAGTCGTATTTTTGATCAGATAACTTGACAAGGCAATAAGCTGAGGAGTAGTACTGTACACGGGAGTGGCTTCCTCTTGTCTGTCCATCCATTCTCATTCATTCACACCATGCCTCTGTACTACCGGCACCCGCGGCTGCATAAAAGTCCTTACATCCCCATGTAGCTGAAAAGTAGGGCATCATAGTGTGTGTGTGTTTCCATCATTCCTCTCTCTGTGTCTCTCTCTCTCTCTCTCTCTCTCACACGCACTCAAACGGAAGTGTGTGTTCCAATAGGAGTGCAAGTGATCCATCCCGCCTGCCCGTACCTCTGATGTAACAGCACTCTGATTCATTCTGTAGCAAACGCATTCGCTCTAACCAAACTCCATGACCAAATAAGGACTGCAACCACGTTCCCTGTCTCTGTCGCAAACACACACAAACAGTTCCCTTGTGGGCTCAAGTGTCAGTGAAGTGGGAAGTGCTGAATGAAGCCAATGTTTTCAGCCAATCATATTCTTGCTTACGTTCTAAGACACACTCAAACACACTCATACAGGCACAAGAAGCACATTCACAGCGTTGTTCAAAAAACTTCAGCTAGAGGTGGTGTTGTTCCTGAACCTTGCCCTCCTCATTAGGACGATAGGCAGCCTTTTATCCCTCATACACACACATAAACAAAAAACAGAGCCTGTGACATAAACAGCTGGCCAGCACATCTGGCCAGCGCCTTTGTAATCATGTCAGTACACAGCTGTACGACCATATGACAGACAGATCAAAGAACACACATAGACACATACACACACACACACACACAAACACAAACACAAACACAAACAGCCATGCAACAGCTTGACAAGGTTACCATGTCAATAAATGGCCGCCAGCATGCTTGAGCAGGAGAGTGAGACACAGGGCAACAAAGAAGAGAGACAGTCCTCCCTGAGTATTCTGAGACAGACAGGCATTACCTGTGATTATGTGTGATGGTGTTTCTGATACAGGCCACATTTTTGGTAATAAGATTTTTGAAAAGTTGATGTTTAGAATGAGGAAACCCCAAACTGATTGCAGCATAACCAAAACAATAGCTGTGTCCCAAATCCATACCACATACTAATTATAAGCAGGTTCTGAGGATGCAGCCTGTTCCAGTTCACATCGGAAAAGTTACAAAATAAATTATACTCATATACATACTAAATCAGGATCATAGCTACATTTCTTTGTTTAATTGGCAATGATATCCTTAAACAAATAGTTCAACAGTTGGGAAATATGCTTATTCGCTTTCTTGCCGAGAGTTAGATGAAAAGATACCACTCTCACACCTGTCTGTTCAATATGTAAGTGGTTAGCTTAGAGTAGCATACAGACTGAAGACAGAGAAACAGCTAACCTGTGTGTCCAAAGGAAAAATCAGCCTGCCAGTAGCCCTGAAGCTCATCACTTATCTCATTATACCTTCTTTAAACCATAGCTGTTTTACAGGGGGTTCGTGGCACTATTTTGTCTGTCGTCAGCTTGAGGTTGCCAGGTTACCCGGTGGAGACTCCAGGAAGTCACTGCTCCTGGTAAAGAAATAGTCGGGAAAAACACCCCCATAAAACACTGTTTTTACACAAACCAGATACAGCATGTTCATTTGTGAGCTTTAGAGATGCTGATAGGCTCCTAGTTTCCATTCTTTATGTTATGCTAAGCTAACTGACTGCTGGCTGTAGCTTCATATTCACCAAACAGACAAAAAGATAATATTAAAACTTCAGATGTCACTCATCCCAGTGTGGGAATCAAGAAAAAGTATTTTACACATATTTGTTTCTCATTTGTAAAGTATTGAATGGAACTACACACAGTTTTATAGCTACCAACAGTACAAACTACAGCCTCCAAACATAAAGTTGAATCAACAGCTCTCTGAATCTGACCATTATAACCTTCATAAAGGTAAGATGTACTGCAGGGTCATTGTATCAGACTGCATTAGTTTTAGCTTGGTGTACATAAGAAACTGGCAACTGAGTGTGTGAGTGAGTAAATATATGTGAAGCAGTGTGTGTGTTATTTGCTTTTTCATGATTTCTTGGAAGCATATACAATCAGTAATGTCTGAGTAAATAAAATATTTAGTGGAGCACTGGGCTGCGTTTCCAATGTGGGCCTGTCGCTCTCCATGGTGCTGAAAAATACAGACTGCGGGGTAGGTTGTTGGTGGTTATATTCCAACAAAATCAAACCCATTTACAGTTTTTATGTGAAATCAGTGCATTACATGGAAACTCTAGGAAACATGAGCGCCTGCCAGAGTAAGGTCCACACTTCACACAGTCAGAAAAAAAACAGTCCAATTGTGCACTAAAGCTGCTTCTCCAACATCACATTACCTGCTTTGTGACAAGAGAGACATGCAACAGCAGATTAGGTTATCCTCTTCTCATCATTTCATCATTTTATGTAAAGGTTTGAACCCCAGGCCTACAGTTGTGAAAAGAATCCACTTCACAACTCGCATGCCAAAACCATTTCACTGAGTCTGCCTAGAGGTCAACAGGAAGCGCTTTCAAATCATATGGGCCTTTAACCCAGGCCGGGGCTACTGCTGGCACGAGGTAGACACACAGAAAGAGTTAACGCGGAGAGATCAAAGCTGCGGAAACATCACAGAGGCACAGTGATTTGATCACGCGCCAACCCCCAGGCTGAATTCATAATTGTCTCTTTAACAAACACGCGCGTCTGTTCTCTATTTCTAGGTTAAAAACCATCTGTCTCTTAGTGTCTGTATTTGATTCTAAGGATACAGCAGCCGAAGACAACTTGTCGAAATCTGTAAATTCTGCTAGTTAGTTTGAACTGTACTTCTCTTCTTTCGATTTCTCTTTTTCTATCTTTTCACTTGTTCCAGGGTAGTCAAATTAGCTCCTGTGCATCTACATTACTGCATAGTAGTAGCCTCAGTAATATGGATTTGTGAAGCACAGCAGTAAGAAAGAGAAAGAGAAATGGAGCAAGACTGCCTGTGAAGGCGTTGACATTGGTTATTTTATGAATTATTAATATGTTGTTTCTCCATGTCAGCACTTGTATGTCGGAGGAGTGCCTGTGTTTGTGTATGTGAGAGAAATGGGGAGGGAGAGTAAGATTAGACAACACAGGGTCATGTAACAGTTTTCTCATATTGTTTGTAACAGCAGTGGAGGTTTCTGTGATTTTAATTCTTCTGTTTTCATCCAATGCTCCATTACAACATCTAAGAAATGTCTAATTACAACAACAATAATTAGATTATGCATACTAGATAACTGCACAAACATACTGAGGTGGGGAGGGGGTCCTTGAACCTTGAAAGTTTTATTAAAGTTTGGATGGTGAAAAGTTTTTTATAAAAATTACACCCGCCCCTTGAAAAAACTGTATTACCCTTCCCCCATCTCATATGTCAAAACAAGTGCTTTCAGGGCAAACTCCCTCATTAGTCCAGTTGGTATTGTATCGGCAGCAGTGCAGGGCAGACTTCTATGATACATATTTAGAGTTTTCATGTTTCAGACAGCACCGCTAATCCTCACTACAAACATCCAACCACTCTCCCATTACATAAGCTAAAGTCTGCAGTGGGGTCGTTGTGGTAGTAGAGGAGACGCGTATTAGCAATGACCCTAAATAAAACCCACCAAAGCAGAATGCAGTTGCCACTTCTGAATGCTTTCTTCGCTGTACAATTGGAGCGCATCTATGGGAAATTCAAAAAAGCAATGTACAAAAGCTGAGGAGGTGGATTTTCTTTGACAGCACCATTTATGGGTGATGTGCCACTTTATGTGTGCCACATAATGTGCAATGCTTTTAGGAGAAAGAAGTAAATCTAGTGAGCTACACATGTAAGTTTGTGTCCTTGAACGCCCGTGGATTTACATTTTATATCAGTTGCTATAAAGTGATGTATACGGTAGAGTAAGAACGACCGAAAACAGAAACATAGATGTAAACCACTTTTTCAAGATAACCCATAAGATCAGGTAACACAGACACACCAGCTGCTCAGGCAAAATGAAAGACAGATGGTAACTCAAGACAGGTAGACAAGACAACTGACAGGCAACAAGCCATACAGACAGGCAGGATAAATAGTTAGACAGACACATCACAGATATGCTGGACAGACAAGCTAAACTGTGAAATCACTGAAAACCAAAAGCAAGGGAAGTCAGTTCAAAGCTAAACCTCTGCCTCCGTAAATCACTGTGTGGGACCGTTATCCGTTTAAGAGATTTTGCTTAGTCTTTCAGATTTCCATTTCAGGATTATTTATCTGCTAAAAAATTTTATGAAAAAGACCCATGATAACATGATGGTACGCTGTCGCCCTAAACATTTTTGTAACCAATGGTTATTATTTGTACACACAAATAACTTTGTAGAAATACAAATTGATTGTCTTCACTTATGTCCTTTTGAATCCCCAAATCAATTATACATTAAACAGGAAGGAAAACTATCTAAAAAGGCCCCGAAGGACATCAAGTGGCTGGCACGAACACAAACCTTAGCCTCAATACCAAATGGATGGTTGAATGTGTTCTAAGACAACGAAATGTTTCATATGGTGTGGTCAGAGAGACAGTCCTGTTTGATTTCTGCAATAGCCAATGTCTTCATCAACATCCGCACACTCTGCTCTACTCTACTCATGCTGTATCTACGCAGAACAAGTGTACTAGTATTAAGGATGGATCACAGGTAACCTGTGGGGTTTCCTTGTATACAGTAAGAAACAACAACATATTGAGGCCTCACAAACGTGTTAATTAAACATTTGCAAAGCCAGTTAAAATATTTAGAATCCTCCATCATTTACATTAATGTTTGCTAGATAGCTTATTCTCATGCACGTGCACTATGTGTATCCTAGTGCATGTGCATGAGATACAAACAAATCACGGACCCGTTCACGAAAATACAGCACCACTGTACCTTAAATGTTAAAATGTAAAATGTAATGTTGCAATTTTTTAAATGTAAAAAATAATGTCAATTATCAGTTTAAGTTTAATTAAAAAGAAGCCAGAAATGCTAGTGAATGAAAACGAATGAGAAGATTGAAGGGGAAAAAAGCAAAGATAATAAACCAAACAAAGAAGAAATCTGAAAAGGCAGTCATCCCTACCTTAACTTACCTGGTCGAGATGCTTCACCCTCTCTGTCAGACCAAGACTGCAATACATGGCAACTGTGCAAACAAGTGAGTGATCACACTCCTATCCATATCAGGCAAAGTGATTAACAGGACCATCTTAAACAGAATAAAGGAATTAGTCAGCATTGAGCTATAGGAGGAAGCCACTGGATTTCACAGAGCTGTACTGTACTGACAAAATTACAACTCTGTATGCTGTTTGAGCAATGATGGTATATAGCATTCCCCTCCACATCCATCTAATTACTTAAGGAGTATCTGACGTCATGGATAGGAAGACTCTGGAATATTCTTCAACATTGTGGTATATCAGTCATGTTTGTTAACATTATGAAAAACCTGCATGAGGCAATGACCTGCAAAGTAGTCCATAAAGGGCAACTCACAAAGGCTGGACTGAGGTTAAGGATGCCTACTGTCACCTTTTCTATTCTTGCTGGCAATTTAAAACAATCAAAAACATTCACAGCCTACAAGGCGTTGGACATAACTTGACAATCTGTACTTTGCAGATGACTTGGCATTACTGTCCCATACTTATCAACAGATGCATGAGAAGACCGGTACTGTTGCACTCGTAGGATAATCTGGACTCAACAACCACAGAGGAAACTCCAAGATCCTCAATGCGAGAACAATCGGTCCCAGTGCAGCAATGGCAGGTGACGGTTTGAAAGAGGTGGACAGTATCATACATTGACAAGTGAGCAGCACAGATGCTGCCATTACAGAAAGGATTTGCAAAGCAGAAGCAGCTTGCATGCAACAGCATTACAAACAACATTAGAAACATAAAGAAACTACCCTTGCAAAACAGGATTAGGCTATTCAACACCAATGTCAAATCAGTCCTACTTTATAAAGCAGAGGCATAGAGGGTCACCATGAAAGCTATAAATAAAGTGCATTCATTAATGAATACATGTCTGAAAATTATTCTGACTTATTATAAACCTGTAGAAGACACAAGGAGGAAAAGACAACAGGGAGAGGTAAGTCACCTCAGCAAGATGGCCAACAAACAGAAAGATGGGACACTTCTGAAGCTAGCTACCAAAGCCAAGATAGGGATGTCTGGATAGCTCTTGTTGGTGACCTACATCCCAAGACCTTTGGACCTAGTGTCATGCTAAGGACACTTCAGCAGTGCTTATGTTTGCTGACAGAGGGACTTGAACCCGTTGTTGTTGTCTGAGACCCTGACCTCGTCTGTCTTGGTCTGTCTGGTAAAATACTTTCGTCTTGAAAGTCATCAGAATGACACAATGGTGATGTACAGCATTAAAAAATGGTCCTCCTCAATACTGCCAATCGAAACATAACCCATCTACATGTGAGGCTGAGCAGTCCAGGATGATAGAAGACACAGTGGCGCTGTTAGCGTCCTCCCACACGCTAAAACTGGCTGCAAATATATTCTCTCAAATACCGTCTTTTACATTCCCCAGTCATCAAGCTTCCAAAGCACATGTCTTACCATTACATTACTGTACACGACATAAAGCACGTCTTTGACTTAATTTGGCGTATCTATCATATATCAGTGTATCTAAACTTGAGAAGTAAATTTACTATGTCAGCTTACATTACATGATCAGGGCTGGAATAACAATTGCTACAGGATGATTATAATGTTGTATTAGCCAACAGCTAGCTCACAAGCCTCGTTTAATGAAGAATCTGTGATAGGATGTGCCTTGATCACACTTTTTCTTTTCTTTGTAGCGTTTGGTGCAGTCTTCATTTAAGGCAGAAAAAGGGAGAGATGAGTGAGCTTCTGTGTGGTTGACACTGTGTGTGGCATATAAGCCAGTCAGACACAACAACCGCTGCTGCTGAAATGTTTAGCCGTTACCACTGTTGTACACAGTGACAGTTGTAATCTCATGCCTCTCCCTTTGTGACTCACTTCTCACTAAAATGATTACTGAAGCTGTCTTTTCATTCTTCTCCGTCCCTCCCTCTGTTTCTCTCTGTGCGTGGTTGTTAATCAGTGAGCTTAGGTCTTCATCTCAGTAAACACCATTAGCCCGGAAGGCCAAGTCAGCCAATCGGAGCCCAGTAGAGCAGGCTGGGCGGCCAATGGCAGCGAGGAACACTGAGTCTCTCGTGACACGCTGACCTGCTGCATGTCGGTGAGCGTTGCTATGGAAACCCTACTGTACAGAGCAGCTCGGTGGAAATGCGGTGTAGCGAAGGAGGAATAAAAGAGGTGGGAGGAGAGGAGAGAGGAATGTTGGCAAACGTAGGAGAGGAACAAAAAGCCAAACAGCAGCGATAAGATAGAGGAGGCATGTTTCCTAGAAGGGTGGCATCAGGTGTAGTTGGAGGGGAGAGTGGGACTGACAGTCACTTTAGACCTGACTGTGGGAAATATAGCTGGCTCTAAAGTGCACAGCGTGTTCCAGAAGTACGTAGGCAGCAGAGCATATTTGAATGTTTTGGCTCCTGACTCTTATTGCTTTGGACATGACAGAGCCCTGAGGTGGCAAAGATAGACTGTCAAGCTTTAACCACTTAAGGAACTATGAACTTTCAATGGTAGAGTTTACTTAAGAGTGCCAATGGTATTTGGGCATATTAACATCACATTCAACAATTATGTCATTTTGGTTTCACTATCTTTATCTGTGGGGACGATTATAGTCTGCACAATTTACGCCCAGCTTATACAAGGAAGATCCATTAAATCACAAAAGACTGACAAGTGAATTTGTGACATTTCAAAGTCACAGTCATTTTGTTCATTAAAGATAAATTACATTACTGTAATTAAAAACAAAGGCCATATACTGTGTACCTGCTAAATTATGTCAGAGTTCAGTGTAACTATAAAAGTGTTTTAATACTGTGGCTGTCCTGGACCTTATACCTGCACAGGACAAATGTGCAGCATCAGTGGCATGAGGTGGTAGCAGACAAAATGCTTCACTCAAGTAACTCTTAAATGGCTGAACAACCAAAATATAATTCATAATTTAGCAAATTAGATTGGCAAAATCAATGTTATTACTATATACTGTAGCTAAAGCTCAATTAATCTTTATCTTTTATTATATTATATTTTTAATTATTGCTAAATCAAATGATTCAATGTGTAATGTGTGCTTTTTAGGCTCTTTTAGCTTGTTTTAGTTTAATGATACATTTACCATTCTAATCAACCGTGTTTCTGTCAGGAGCATAAAACCACTATGTTGCTACATTTGACAGATAAAGTCAGCAACTAGCAGGTAAATACATTAGAACATTTAGCTGCTAGAGAGAGAGAGATTTCTCAAAACAAAACAGATTTAAAAAGAGAGTGACTTATGTGTCAGGTGACCAAAAACACAACTCCAAATGAATGGTAATGTTGCTTCATGTCTGCTCAATGTGTAATGTTAGATAGTTGTTTGCTAACACGTGAGCCGTAATAACTTTATGAGATGATACTGGGCAGTGTGTCAGGCAGATTGCTTCAGAGTTACTCTGCCTTCTGGGCAGAAATTAGTTACCAGAGCTTTAGATACATGAATTGCTTTTTTGAATCAAGCTAGCGCCAAGATACAACAGGTCCACTCTGCTAAATTCTTAATTAATGTAGCATTTTAAAAGATCTTTTAAGTGAAACTATTTTTGCCAGACAATGCTTCACCTCCTGTTGAGTTGTTTTAATTTGTTACAGCATGAGAGTTTCTGTACCATTAGTCGCTTGACAGATATAATCTTTGTCTTTACCTCATCTGTGTGAATGTCTGAGAAACAACTGTTACATAGTGTCCCCTGCCATACCAAGACTGAATGCAGTTCTAGAAAGTTATTCTCCCCAAGGTTTTACTCTTTGCTCTTAGCCATGACTTTTGAAGAACACAGAATCAAGCTAACTGATGCAATGTGAAAAGAGACTAAATTAGCATAGAGCTAAAGATAACTCAGGGAGGGAAATGTGCCAGGTGAAAATACTAGAAACAGACATGTAAGCCATGTGAGCCAAATCAAGGTAAGGTTTATTCTGGTAATAGATGAAATAGATTATCATTATAGAAAATACATTCCCTCTTTGGACACTAAATTATATATATATATATATAATTTTGAGGGTATTTCTTCTTGTATTTATGTTAAATTTGGTGGTGTCATGCTCCAGCTAGATCAGTAACTGTCTATGTTAAAACATTTTAGTGTGACATACATTTTTATCGCTTCATAGATTTAAATAAAGGACAAATGTATGTTGTTATAATAAGGACACTGTGTACTGTTGTAGCAAGATAAACACTCATAACTAGGCCAGTCTCTGCTGCATTTACAGTATGTGGGTTCAAATACTTCCCAGAGCTACAGTGCCTCTCCAACACATCTCTCTCTGGGAGGTTTTCTTAGACTACCACTTTTTTTTGCTGTCCATTTTTGTCTTTCCCCTTATTTCTGAAATGATCTCACTCATCCCCTGATTAGAGCCTATCCCTCATAGTAATCACGATAATCATCCAGCCAGCCATCTTTCCATTATCTGTTCATCATTTAACTGGTCCATTCATCCATCAATCTGTACATCTGTCGATTCATCTATCCCTCTCTCTGTCGGTAAGTCCATCCCATCTGTGTGGTTAATCTGTCAAGCCAACTTCTTCTCCTTTATCCTGACTCAACCTCTAAAGTCAGTCTGGTCTAAGGATTTTATCGGGCTGCTCGGGACTATATGTGTGTGTGTGTGTGTGTGTGCGAGCCGTTGTAAAACGGCCTGCTAGTTGTAGAGTTATGTAACAAAGATTTAACTGCATGCATGCTACTGTCAGCTCAGTCAACCAGATTTCGCGTGTGTGCATTAATGCACGCACAATGTGTATGCTCAGTGTGTATCTATTTTTAAGCAGGAATCCATATGTCCGTCTCATTACCAGTGACTGAACTGAGCCCTGGTCTAAGAGACTCAAAGTGCATTGATTTCTATTTCAATTTGATGCTGATCCAAAAGATCTACAAATTAAGCACCTTCAAAATAGGTTACATGTGCAAAGGGGCTTACATTTTATCGTGTGACTCATAAATGATAAGAATGTTGTTGCCATAATCAATATTTTAGCGTTTAACAGCATTCAAACATTAAAAATAATAGAGTCACGGATGTATTAAACATGCATTAAAGTGGGCATTGCCTAATTTGGTAAAACCGTCAGATTCAGGCATATTACAGGTGGATTGTTTTCAGGTTTTTTTTCCAGAAATGCTGGTCCAGCATTCTATTAGTGGATCCATCACTTTGGGCCAGAAAAAAATATCTCAGTAATTACTGGATGGATTGGCACAACATTTTGTACAGACATTCATGGTTTACAGAAGATGAAGCCTAACGACTTTGGCATTCCTGTGATTTTTCCTCTAGTGCCACCATGGGATTTACATTTGTGTACATCTAGTTCAGACATTCATGATCCCCAGAAGGTTAACTGCGTTAACTTCGATCCCCCTTTATCTAGAGCCATCATAAAGTCAAAATATTAATTCATACAGTACTTTGGCTTCTGACCAAATACCTACCAAATGAATGTCATTCCTATCAACCTCAGCTGTGCCTTATGTATAGTGCTAGTTAGTAAATGCTAGCATGCTAACACACTAAAGTTAACTAAGATGGTAAACATGGTAAACATTGTAACAGCTTAGCATCAGCATGTCAGCATTGTCATGCTGAACTTGTTAGCATGCTGACTTTAGCATTTAGCCTCACAGAGCCCCTAATGACTGTAAGTATATATATATATAGAATATTTTGTTCTGTGGTGTATTTAATCAAATATTTTACAGCATGGTTGGCTATACGTCGATGGGGAAACTGAGGGTGAAGACATGGAATTGATGTCTCTAAATGTTCTGTTAAATGATAATGACATTGTAATCTTTTTTCTGAAACATTTCGTTTTCTTGGAACTTGTTATTTGGGAGCTGTTGTCCTTGTCTGTCCCTCTAACTTTTTACTCATCCCTTAAGACTGCATGGCCTGAATTAAAGGCCTCCAAATACACAGCATGTCCTCATGCAGCTGAAGTGAGGGGTGAGGTTTGGGAGGAACGAAGATGAGGAGCAAAAGGACGGGGAAAGGAAGAGTCAGAGGTTGAGAATAATTTTCAAAGCCTGCCCTGATGCTGATACGTACGTGTGTGTGTGTGTGTGTGTGTGTGTGTGTGTGTGTGTGGCGACGAGGCACGGCAGAAGAAACCTGACCTGAGAAGACCTCGAGAAAAACTCCTCCTACATCTGTCACCTCTGTAACTGTCAATCACTCTCCAGTCAATTTCGCCGAGGACAGTTGTCATATCGCTCCTTGACAGGCACTGTCAAGGAGCGATATGCACTGGTTCACACATCTTCGCATACACACACTCAAACCCACCCCCAAAACATACACAATTCATCTACTCATGTGTCTCTCCTCCCCCTCTTACCTCCATCTGAGTACGTCTCTGTTCCATATCCGTCCTGCAGCCCGTTGTTCCATGTCCCCTCGTACTTCCCGCTTGTCCCTGTGCTCTCCCGCAGACCGTAGCGTCCCTTAAAGCCATGCGTCCACTCGCCCTTGTACACCCAGCGGCCTTTATTCTCGACGCCCACACCGTGTCTCTTGCCCTGAGCCCAGGTGCCCTGGTAGGTGTTCCCGCTGGGCCAAGTGTAGACACCCAGCAGCTCAAAGCCATGGGCCCAGGACCCGCAATACTCGCCCTGTCCCTTGGGTCCCGTGCAGATCCCATGGCCGTGCGCCTTGCCCTCCTCCCACCCTCCGCAGTATGACCCCCCATCGTCAAAGTTGAACCTGCCGCCAGTGGACATGCATGAAACAGGTCTTGGCAATTCCCCTGAAGCCTCGACAAAAAGAAAAAGAAAAGAAAAAGAAAAAAAAGGGAGGAAAAAGAAGGACAGGTTGGTGCTAGAACCAATCCATGGAGCGGAGTTTGGAGGTAGGTGAGGTTAGGGGTGAGGAGGAGAGAGTGGGAGGAAGAAGGAGAGAACTCCCACACAAATCAAGCACCCCTTGTTTTCAGCTGGTTTGGGGAAGAGGAAGGAGAAACAAGGTGAACAACAAAACTTGGCCCCTCACAGGGTGTCAGGGGTCTCCCGGCGTGGTGGGAAAGGGTGATGCTGTTCACTCCATCCTCTTGGTGGGCTCTTTGTAGCATCGGCTAGCACTTTCCTGCTTCTCCATGGCAGATGCAGGTGAGAGAGGAGGAGAGTGGGCCCAGAGCTGCCATTATCCTCTCTCAGCAGGAGTTTAAACCATCAGGCAGCTCCACCAGCCTGCCATGGTCAGCCTACACAGCCTACGACACACAACTCTTCCTCCTACTCCTCTCCTGCTTTCCACTCAGTCCCCCGCGTTCAGCCGCCTCCTACCTGATGATGCCTACACCTCTCTGGAGTGTAGAGCTGAGAAGTCTCCCCCGATGGCAGCCTTTCAAACCTCCAACCCACTGGCATAGAAGCCACCCTTTGGCTCACTGATCAGCACCAAGGCCCAAACTGGAGCAGTGACATGTTGAGTGATGGAGAAAAAAGAAAGAAAGAGAAAGACTCTCCTCCTCATCAATTGTTATTTCTCCGAGACCGCTGCTAATGATCAGACAAAAAAAAAA
Organism: Micropterus salmoides; assembly: GCF_014851395.1. NCBI lineage: Eukaryota > Metazoa > Chordata > Actinopteri > Centrarchiformes > Centrarchidae > Micropterus > Micropterus salmoides. The sequence continues at coordinate 31,613,739 of NW_024044570.1, forward strand.
GACCATTTAAAGTCAGACTCAGAATCTGTAGCTCACTTCAGGGTTCACCATCCTCTTCTTATTCTCAGCCCCCCCCAGTCACACACACACACACACACACACACACACACACAGCGCCTGGTGAAGGAAGCAAAGGAACACACACAAGCATAGACAGAGGCAGAGACGAAAGAATGGGGGAAAACAGAAAAGGTAATCTGCTAGGCTGCCTTCTTTTTTTGTCTGTCCTGTCTTGCTGGATAGCAGCAATGCAGTCTCCTGCCTTATGCACCAACACACTACACAAAGGCACACACACGCACACACTTTCTGACTGCCGGTGCGCACACACACAGACAACGAAAATAAACAACTGAATTGATTAATTTCTTCTCCTCTGTTCCCTCTCTCTCAGTCTGTCTGCAGATCTTTAATCCACTGCGTCCATAAGTGGTTTATCCTTTGCATGGGTTGCCTTCAGGTTGCCTACTTGATGAAATAACATCCATCTATATGATCCTGTTTTGGTGTGTTCTGTCCTCTTCAGCATCTCCTGCTCGTCTCCATGTTTCCCTATGGAGCACCGGCTGACGCACAGGCTGCCTTCCTGCCTGGGTCTTACAATCTCTTCTCCTCCTACGGCTGGATCTCTGTATCTCTCTCTCTCCTGATCTCTGTGTGTGTGTGTGTGTGTGTGTGTGTGTGTCTCTCAGAAAATCTGCTCATTAGAGAGGACTGTTCCAATGCAGCCAACAAACTCCCCCTCCTCCTGCTCAGTAGCACACTCCAGCTCTTAAAGGGACAGACCTTTTAAAGTCAGACAGAGACTAACTTCTCTCTCCCTCCCTCACCTGAAGTTTTTTTTATTATTATCATTTACTCACCCTTTGTCTTCTCTTTCTGGATTTTGTCTCAGTCTCAGTTGGTTGACATCTGAGGGTCAATGAATGCAGTGGTAGTACTACATATTTTCAGTCAGCAGACAGGGGGATTATTAAAGGAATAGCTCAACTTTTTTTGCAAATACACCTGTAAGCTTTAAGAATTAGATTAGAAAATTGATACCACTCTCATGTCTGCATGGTAATTATGAAGCTACAGCCAGCAGCTGGTTAGCTTAGCTTGGCAATGTTAACTAGTGAGCGTTAGAAGTGCTGATTGACAGATTTTCTTTATCTTTGGACAGAGCCAGGCTGGCTATTTCCCCCTGTTTCAAGTCTTCATGCTAAGCTAGATGACAACTCCTTGCTCTAGTTTCACATTTAGCAAACAGAGGTTAGAGTGGTGTCAGTCGTCTTATCTAACTCAGGCCCAGAAATCAAATTATTGATTTTTCCAAAATGTGAAATGTCCAAAACTATTCGTTGAAAGAGTAATTCAATCTTTTGAATTTTTTTGTTGGTCATATAGTCATTTTATCATATCATATACTATTATTATTGCATCAGCAGTTCTTTGTCTTTTTCAGAGAGAACCAAGTAATCCTGCCTTCACGACGGCAGTTATCATAAAAATGCTTCCCATTCTTCAGTTGCACTTTAGATTCCCATCTTTCCTTGGACCTCTTTGTGTTGTCTCAGATCATGAAGTATACATATCCTCAAATGTGCACATCCACCTTTGCCATGTTGTCAGTCAGTAGTTTTATCAACAAAAAAAGTCTGTAGCAAGCAAAGTGTAAAACAATTACTCCACAAATTCTATTACAATTCTTTTGGTATTCGTGTCATATATCCTACATATGCAATGATGATTGCTGGGTAATATGTGTAACCTATGTTTCCCAATCTTAAATTTCTATTTGATCATGTGACAAGAAGACTCCGGCAGGGTGAAACGCAATATCTGACAAGCTGACTAGCAGAGCCCACCTGCAAGCTAGCAGTCATGCCATTCAAACATAATAATTGTTGCAAGAAGAGACGAGAGACGAGTTTGAAATTGTCTTTATATCCCAACGGTAATGAATGAATCAAATGCTTTGACAATGCACAGCCAATCATTTCACTCGGTCCACCTGAAATGATTGGCTGGCCTATACCTCGCTGTCTACCTGCATGCGCTCTGCCCGTGCACTCATTGAGCATGAACATTTTTTGGGGGGAGTGGCTTTGGAATTTGGCCTGAAAGGAGGGGGCGGGATTTTCTTTCAAAATCTATTTTTCTCTTGTTAGTTCTCCAACGTTGTCTATCCTAACTTTGAAAAGCAATACATTTTGTTCCAGGGCAGTGACTGGCTTGCTGGTTGCAATGCAATACTGAAGAAAAGCTGAGAGCTGGGTGTGTGTATTTGTTTTTTTCCAATACAGTTGACACTGTCTTGGTTTGCACTAAAGTTGGTTTGCAAATGTCAAAGAGGCAAGCGATGGATATATTAAGAAAACTTGATAACATGTTGCCAATGCGCCCTATTATTTCCTGCGTAAATTGCTAACTGGGTGCATTGTGCAGAAAAAGTTTTTCAGGGTCTCTCAGGCTTCCATGTTTTGGACCAATAGAGCATGCGCACTGGAGTCCTTCCAGCTTGTTGCCTGCACACAAAAGTAATGTGTTACTTAGTGACCTGTTATTTCTTATTGGGCCTTTCAGCTTAAATTTTGATGATAGTTAAATATCAGCTGATAACCAAAAAGCAGGCAGTGGAGATGCGGCGATATTGTGCTGTCAAATGTTGTCCGAGACAGTAGTGGTACCTTCAGGCATGATGAACCACGTGAGATGTATTTATTTGACTGCAATGTTTATTGCTGTTGCTACACACATTTTTTCTTTTTGTTTAGTTTATATTGGTCAGCAACAGTTTTCTGCCTTGTATGATTTCGTAGTGTATTTATCTTTTAAGTGTCTTGCACAATGGCATTAATGGTGTTGGAGGGAAGAGGAGTGAATTAAAATCCCTACTCCACCTTGGACCTCCTTATTTGATTTTTTTTTGCGCCAAAGTGAACCACTTAAAAGATGTTTAGATCTCAGTGTGGGCAGAAAGGAAACACCAGGTAATATACATGTTACTAAATTTTAGATTAACTCCCCTTAGAAAGTCTGCCCCCTCCTACCTCTCCCTGACTGTCCTCTCATCCTTCCTCCTCAGATCACAAAGTCCCTTCCTCTCTCCCACTTCTTGCCGTGTCCTCTTTCCCTGTTCAGCTCCTCCCTGCAGCTGTCTTGGCTTTTGTTGTCCTTGTCCTTCTGTCTGCCAGTGTCTGAGAGAGCTAAGCCAATTCCAGCCCAGATTACAGTAATAAAATCACAGTGAGGCTGGGGATTACGGCTTAGGCCGTTAAACACACTGGTTGTAGAGGGGGTTGGTGTGGTGGCAGAGGATGTGAGAGAGAAGACTGAGCAGGTGAATGAGAGCAAGTGGGCAAAGGCGCGGTTAATGTGATATCCTGACCACAACCAAGGGCTTAAGATTTAAAGAAGTTAGTAACACATTTGTATGTGCCCACAAATTGATGACATCATCTAAACAGAGTCAGAGCTAAGAAGGCACTGACAGAATCATCATAATGATTACTTGGTCATTACATCATATATATATATATATATATATATATATATACACACACACACACACACACACACACACACACACACACACACACACACACCTGAACTCAATGATTCAGAGGGATGTCCCAATACATTTGGCAAAATATCATTTATATATATATCTAAATAACATATTGTGGTTTCTATCCAGAGGGCAAAAGGAAACTCTTTGGCCACTTTGACATTCTCATCCCAGATATCCTACAGTCAAGAGGGATTCAGTTCTTCTACATATAGAGACTTTAATAGTACCTATCTGACAATTTATTCTTGCAATATAAAAAGGTACACAAAGTAAAGAAAAAGCTAGAAATATCCCCCCTACCTCGAACTGACGTAACCGTATTCTACAAGTTTCTCTCTCTCACACACACACACTCACGACAGACGTATCTCTGACGATTACACGCTACGTGCCCCCACGTCAGCATTGCACCCAAAAAAATCTCTTTAGTTATTTATAAAATCTTTTTTTGTCCCGGAGTTAAAATTAAAAAAGGGGGTCGCAGGAAAGAGAGAGAAGACGGGCTGTGAAGGAGGGAGAAGTGAATGAGAGGAAGGCAGCCTCATTCTCATCCATCTCTCCTCCTCCTCTATTATTCATCAGCCTCTCCTCATCCCTCGTTCAGCATGCTGATGGAGGATAAAATAGGTCAGAGGGATAGGCTGGTGCTTGCACAGTGACTGATGTCTTCCCTCACACATTGTGCACTCGTCCCCTTCTCGTTCCCTGCATCCCTCGCTCCTCCTCCTCTCCCCTTTCTTCCCGGCTGGCGCCGCTGCTGTCTTGTCATCCCTTTTTCTCTCACCTGCTGTCTCTCTCTACCTTCTCCTCTCTCCAACACTGCTTCCCCGGCTCTCCACCCCCTCACATCTCTCTCATCTTTTGATGATTCCTGAATGCTGTCACTCTTCTGCTCAAATCACCTTCCTCTCGCTTTCTTTCTTCCCAATCTCCCTCTTGCTTATTGTAGCGGAGTAAAACTCTCAAAGAGGACATGTGTTGCTGCTAGCTAACTGCTGGGGGCACACCAAATCATCATATCCATGAAGCAGTCTTCTTGCTACAGAGAAAAGAGAAAGGCAACTGTGCTATTTAACTTGGCCAGGGCAGTAGCAGGGACATTTATCACCACAACAGTGTAATGGTTTACAGCACCAACACGACTCTTCTGCAAGGAAGAAGCAGCAAAAAGGATCTAATGTACAACATAAGGTCTTTGGAAGAAGTTGGCCTGATATTCTCAGTATGGATGCCATGGCAGAGGCTGCAAAGAGGCCGAAGAAGAGAGTAAGAAAAAAAAGTGACCGGACGTGTTACTCTTTACAAGTTGATGTTAGCAAACTTACTAGACAAGAGTAGTAGAAGAGTAGGCAGGGGCATTCTTTCTGTTGGACTAGTGAGTTATTTTGCTCGGTTTGGCGTTGTCGCACTTGCTTGACGTTTGGCTGTGTCAGCAAAGTTGGTGACCTGCTAGTTTTTGATCATCATGTAATCATAATAAATGCAAGTTTATAAGTGTCCTTATTTATGACAGCGCTGGAATAAGCTGAAACGGTAGGAGGGACCATTTCATTTTTTCAGTCTTAACACGCTTAAAGCACTACATTGTTAGTTTTGCTTGCATATCCCCTAAATAAGTTGCCAAAGCAGTCTAGTTCTCCACCAGTCTGATTGTCTGCCCTGACCAAGATGTCCAGCAGACGGGGACAAATCCTATCTAGAAAAACACAAGTACATGGTAGAGTGTGGATATTGGATTTATTCAAAATTATTTGGGAATATTCAGTGTTGAAAATGAGATTCAGCAGATGACATTTGCAGACTGTGGTTTAATTATTTTTTCCATTAACCATTTCCATTATTCTGATGCATAATCAGGTTAATTTGTATTTCTTTCCAGTTTTGTATCACCACATTTCTAAGCTGTCGTGAGCACAACAGGACCATGTTTTTTGTAAACTGGGGAACAGCGTTCTGTGGCAGCAGGAAACACAACTACTTGTGGATACATGGGAGCATAAGCAAAAGATAATAACCCGTTTAATCACCAATGGGCCTTAAAGCTGCACTAATTAATATACTAACAATGCATCAAATAATAAGTAATGTGAGAGGTGTCGCTGGTTGTGACAAACCGAAAGAGATTTATCCCCCAGCTCTACAGAATGTTTCAGCGTCTTTCAGCTCGCTGGGCCTCAAGAACATTTTCGTATTCTTAACTTTCTCTGACTTTATTCCGTACGGTGGGCTCGTACGAGTGTGCCACCTCTTTGTTGTGACAGGAAATTGATTTTACCTATATGTACTTTACCTATATAACCCTGCATGTGTCTTTATCTTATGTACTTGACACTATGTGTACCAGGGTTTGAGATAGAATGAACATGTGTGAGATTGTTTAGTCTTATACTTCCTGTCCTGCGAGTAAGGAGCTTCCACTGTGGCTCAAGGCTTTTCTCCACAATTATCTCCCACTGTTAAATGTTTTAGTTATCTGTTTATCTTGTTCAGACACTATAGTTACCCTTGGGTGTATAAGGCTACGCGTCCTGTCCCATATGTCCGGACGTGTTCATTCATTAAAATGGCATCCAAGAGTAAAAGAAGAGCTATGAGTCCTGCTTTTGGAGCTTCATAAAAGAAAGTCTATCATTTTTATCAGCATCAGCAGTGGAATTAATGGAAAGTCGGCTTGGATCGTGTATCTGTGTAAGTAACGGCTCGAAAAAGTTTCACATCTTGAAAACCGCCCGTGGTAGTCTAAACCATGAACACCTTTCATCTGTCTCTGCCAATATATCAACACGCTGTCGACTCTCTTCTAAGGGCCCGACGTGGTAAGACATCCAAAAGATCACACTCCCAGCTGACCTTATTATATAGAGAGACAAATTAACCTTCAATTAGTGCATCATTTAAGTCATTTGGTAGTTAGAGATGTTCATATTGATATTGTAGCATTGGATGGTAAATGGATGGTAGGCTATATGAATACATTTAGAATTATATTCCAATTGCAGAGTCAACCAGGATAACATAACTATGAAGTGTAATTTATATTTGATTTTCAAAATGAAAATTGCTTCAATGAAAAATACAATCCATTAGTGAACAACCGGTGTGAAACTGGAGTAAAGCAGCCGTCCTCCTGATCAATCCTGCACTCCATCTGGATTATAGAAGCTGAAAGTTTAATTCTGTTCCCCCTGTTTTCTCTGTCTGTCCTGTCAAGTTTAGCCTTTTACTGCAGGTTTTGTCCCACGATATTTGCTGTGACATTACTGCACGGATGGAAACGTTTAAATGAATGACAGCAGCCTCTCGAATCATCAAAGTAAATCGTTAAAGAAAACGCTGATACATCAATATAACACACAAGAAAGAAATCGCCTGGCCGGTGGAGGCGAGATAAAATGCCCATACAGGTGCTGGTCTCTAAATCTGATAAAATAATTAGCTGGTGGGGGGGCGGATGGATGATTTAGACTATGCATATAAATATGAGTTCTGTTAATGTCCGAGCCGATCCGCCCATCACACCAATTCAGCTGCTATAACCGTGACAAAACAGTTCAAAGAGCTGCTGAAGTCAAAATATTAGGCTGTAATATGAACCAGAGCATACAGACCTGATCTGCTGTGTTTCATGTTATAATAATAATAGTGCCCATGTAGTCTGCACGTCATTCCAACAGTAGTGTCCTGTAATGACTTAGGGCAATATGAGATAAATATTACTGTCATTTTGTAAAGGGACTGATGATGAAACGCTCATCTCATCAGGCTGAGGGTTGAAATGATCTCCTGTTTACAGGCAAAAGGCGCACCGCAAAAAAAAAAGTAGTACTGTGCAGCCTTGTGAATGATTATTAATGTTTATTGGAACCTCGAGATGTTTCCACTGATATATAATGTTGACAGACATGTTTCTGGATTGTGAAGAAATTATCTGTAGTCTTTAGGGCCAAAAGCTGGTCTGCTGCTCTGACAGAGATCACAGCTCCGAGGAAAGGAAATCTCATTTCGTTAAATTCCTGTTTCTTCGACTCCTCTCTCCTAGCGTCTCCTCGAGGACTGAGGAGGCAGAAATTTGAGAAATGATTAAGGTCCCTTGTTCCCAGCAGCAGCAGGCAGCTGTTTTCACCAAAAAAAAAAAAAAAGGCACTGATAAACCCACTTTACACAACCTGACCCGCACCACATAACATCCTAGCTGGTGAACGTTGTGGAGCATTTAGCAGCTAAATAGCTTGATATGTTTCTCAGGAGTTCTTATTGGACTTTTTTTTCAGGCTGCCAGAGACACACCTTCAAATGGATGTCACTGTGCTAGACATGGAAATACACAACTGTCTGCCAACACATTCCCCATCTCAACTTTATAAGATGATAATGTCATTGTTATGTGTACAGTATGTTTTGCTGCCCACCATTAAGCAAAAAAAACAACCTCTGGTACTTCTGGTCTGTGTAGCAACACAGCTCTCTGTGCTAAATCTGACAAGTTTACAAATAAAACACCCACTTTGACTTTATTGATTGGATTTTAGGCCTGTAATAATAATTACATTTGCTCTCACACACCCCCCCCCCAACTAAGCTGCTGTTTTAACTCCAAAACCACATGCAATTTAATTTCAATGCTCAACTTCTCCTTTGAACACTAATTTCTGCTTTACAACACTGGCCTCAAAATTGACAGCAGCAATTTAGTTTTAATTATTAGTTATTTATTATTTTGTGAAGTCGCAGAATAGAGTTATTTAAATGAAAATGAATGAAAAGCGTTATGCTCAACAAACCATTATACTACGTCTAAAACAGTCCATATATTCAAATTTCATCAGTTGGTGGGTTTTTTGAGATTTCACTTGAATTTCTGAATTACTGGCAGTACTGTTCAAATGACATGATTTGTAAAAAGGTAATTACAAACAAATTTCACACACACACACACACACACACACACAGTCGCTCAGACAGTTTGGCGTCTCCCACTACTGGTCTTCATAGAAGACCTTTGCCATGGCGAGGGCAACCTTGGCGACCTTTTTGTCCTTGGCTTCGGAGCCCATGTTGGCACGTGCCAGTCCCACCCAGTACTGCTCTGTACGGAGCTGGTAATCCGTCACTGTCTCTCCCTCCTGCACTGCGGGGTGCTCTTCTTCATCTGGAAACACACAGGTAGAGAGGTTAAAGTTGCTTGTAACATTTTAAAAAATCTTTTGCTTTTCACAGTAAGTCACAATACAAGGACCCTGAAACTGAAGGTGGTAAATGGAAATCAATCATCATGGTTTTTTTTATTTTATTTACACCGGTGCTTTTCCAACCATGACATGTGAAAATGCCTATAGTCAGTAAATCGTTTGGTCGGGCCACCACTTTGATTCATGAAACTAATATATGGAATAAAATTTGCTACATATATCCAAGGTCCCCAGAGGTAATCACTGGTTTTAAACATACTAGAAGGAGTTTTTAACTGGTCATGAAACCGTCTTAATTTCATACTGTTTCCTCTATATGACCTACATAAGCAAAAGGGAGCATCAGCGAGAAGATTGGCTATTTCTGTAGTTATTCAATTTTGTGCAAAATCAGACTAAAGGATTTACGGCACGCAGACTGTCAGAGCCTATGTTTACATTTTACTGCTGCTTTACTGCTGTTCAAATAAGGCAAGAGGAGATTTTTCTTTACTAAAAAAATACAGCAATAGAGCATGGGCGAAAACACAAGGCCTTTAGCGCCTAGCGTTGCCTACTGACACCAAAACAGATTTCCTATTACAGATGTTTTCCCGTGATTGGAAGGTTGGTTTACCTCATATCAACTTCTGGTTAATGTCAAGCACACCCTGATCGAGATGCCTATGCTTGCTGCGCATTGTAAGTCACATGAAATGGTAAACAGGAAGAGAAAGAGACAGAAGTGTAAAACAGTGAAGAGGCCGAACAATCCCTTGCCTTCCTCATCCTCGCTTTCCTCTTCAGACTCTTCATCCTCTTCTGCTCCTTTCGCCGCCGCCGCCTCCTCCTCCTCCTCCTCCTCCTCCTCATCTTCTGACTCAGACTCTTCGAGCCACTCCTGTGTCTCTGCGGAGAGAGAATCATAAATCCAAATGAAACCTCACACCCCTCTCTCCCATCTCATCATCCCCAACTGCTCTTCTGCGTCACAAGATATTTAAACAAGACAAATCAGTGTACCGGCTGCTGTAGGACGACCTGCTGAGCCGACACTGAATAGGTTTCATATCCTTTCTCATCTACATGTGTTATTAACACGTCTTTGTCACTCACTTGGGTCCATTTCAACCAGAACCTCCCACTGGTCCATCTTGTGGAGGTCCAGGCAGTAGAAGTCGTTCAAGGTGAACTGGCGGTCGCCAACCTCGAACATCCCACCGTATAGGAAGAGCTTGCCCTGACGCACTGTTGCCATGGCACTGGACCTCGGGCAAGGCTCCACCAAGGGGGCCGAGGCTGAACCTGAGGAGATAAATTTAACAACCTATCGATATTTTTTCACATCTTTAATTAGTTTTGTGAGTGTGTTTGTGTGTGTGTGATCTTGCCATCCTCCTCCTCCTCCTCATCTTCCTCTTCCTCCTCCTGAGCTCCTGGGATCACTTCCTTGATGGTCATCACTGTGCCGTCCTCGGTCACAATCTCCTTGATGACCTCAGTGGGTGCTTGAGATGCCGCTGCCGCCGCCCCCTCCTCCCCCTCCTTCTCTGCTCCCTCTCCCTCGGCTCCACCCTTCTTCCCCCTCCGTCGCTTCTTCTTCTCCGACTTATTTCCCTGGACAGACAGAAACAAAAACGATCGCAGACCGAGGTCGAGGCAGTAAAGCACCACATCATATTGTAATGATTTGGATTTCTAGTCAGGACTAGTGGATTTCAAAGGACAAACTTTGACTATCAAACTGCACTTTAAATGCCTCAATAAAACATTGTCAGGCCCAACTCATTCAAAACTCAATAATGACAGTGACCATTTAAAGATTTCTCAAAGCATGTGCCTTTTTAAAGCAATATGTATATGTACTTAAGCAAACGGTAACCTCCAGCTCTCGACTGAAGCCAATGCGGAAATCACTTTACCTGCATTCTTTCTAACAACCAGCAGGGGGTGACACCTCTGTTTGTAAAAAGAAGTCCTGTTCTATTAGAAATAATGGTAAAATGATCCTACTTTCCACCTGACCTCAGTAAACACTTTCATAATGAGCTGATGGTCTCAGTCGTTAGTTTCGAGTCTTCTTCAACACAGCATGATGTTCCTTTAGTAAATGATGGTCCCATTTAGAGGAAAATAGACCGGAAAGCAGAGTATGCTCTAGGACGGGACTACCTTGTGATTGACCTTGTGAGTCGCTACCACGGCGACCTGTCAATCAGGTAACAGTGATTCGTATCCACTGCCCTGTGTAAAGTTAACTAACGCCGTTGAAAAAGCTTATTAGGAGTTGGCTGTACAGGTATACAGGTACAGTATCCAAGCTTGCTAGCGCGCCGTCTCGTCCAAATATTTTCACGTCCGGTGCATTGTTGCATTAAATCAACATGGCAGCGGCCAAACTGCCAGACACGAGGCTTCAAAACAGCCGTCCACAAACCAACGGGTGACGTCACAGTGACTATGTCCACGTCTTTTTGAAGTCTATTATTTAAAGTAATAGGTATAATAAATTAGTAAGGTGCATGGATGTATGAAGTCTCATGTATTTTTCCTGAAACACATCATTTAATCCAAACACTCACTCATGCAGCAGGTTCATGGCCCTGTAGCTTACCCTGAGCAGGCCGGGGAACCATCGGTTCTTCACGGTATCATAGAAGTAGAGGTCGTTGTAGAAGTCGCCCTCCAGTGACTCCTCCTCTTCTTCATCGCAAACCCCACCAAACAGTACCGCCCGCCCCGCTGGTGCCACGGCCAGAGAAAAACCCGAACGAGGAGGGGGCTTGCTACCAGAGGGGTTCAACCTGGACCACGACCACTTCTCTGGAGGACAGAGAAACAGGCAGGATGAGTCACAAAAAATAAGGATAACAGCTAGATGATTTCTATTCGTGTTATCGCTTGCATTGTCTTAAATGTCTCTAATTGTGACGTTTTTTTGTACCTTGGCCATCTTTGCCCTCTCGCTTCAGAAGAAACATGTCAGAGTGGATGGTTCCCTTCTCTACATCCTTCTTCACTCTCTAGTAAACACACACACACACACACTTATCAGGCAGGCACAAAAAGTAATAAATTATCAATAGGGGAGTGGCACACATGCCCACACACACTCACCACTTTAGAGTATCCCCCGTAGATGATGACACCCGTGCCATCAGGCGTGGAGGTCATCTGACAGGCCGAGCGTGGGGAGGGGGCGGTGCCCGACGGAGTAAGGCGTGACCAAGAGAAGGTGTCCAGGGAGAAAGAGTACACGTCGTTGTAGTAGATAAAATCCCTGCGGGGGGAGGAGGAGTAAGTAGGAGAGGAAAGGGCTGCGAGTGAACCAAAAATGGAAAAAACAGAGGGACACTGAAGGAGTGTCAACTCGATGACCTGTTGCAAAAAGATGATCACTTCACTGAAGCTATGCCAAACTGAATACTGAATCAACCATCTTATTACATGACAGACTTTAAACAGCAGGAAGAGTTTAACAACCTGAACTTCAATGCCAATATACCCATACACTACATACATCACCTTGGTCTGTGTTATTTTGTACCAAATGATTTTCACTGAAAAGAGCCGTCTGCTGCTGCTGGAAACAAGGTTCAAAGGTAAAATGTAAAAATAAAACGATGAGCTGAAAGACACTAAAATGTAGAGCTGAGAGGAACTGCAGCTGCAGTCAGGTGTGTATTCTTGGCGAGTTTGTTCTTCTACAAGTGTCTCCCTTCATAATGCAGTCATTTTACCAATTATGCACATTTTATATGGCCTACCACTTTGGTTACCACTCTGTTGTTCCCAATCACTACCCCTTTGTTACAATAACACTAATAGTTGACTGTGGAATATTTAGTAGTGAGGAAATTTCACGAATAAACTCCTGAGAGCCACCCATTCTTTCACAAATGTTTGTAGAACCCGTGGCCATGGAAGTGATTGCAACACCTGAATTCAATGATTCGGAGGGGTTTCCTAAAACTCTTGGCATTATGGTGTTTATGTAGTGTGTCTTACTTATATAGCCAGTCTATGAATGTCCATATGAATAAATCCAAATTATGAACAGATGAAACTTTGGAAATTTGGAAAAGTCTGTCTCTCTTCACCCATTACAGGTATCAAGGAAGTGATGATGTAACCAAACACCTGCCCACTGTCTACTCCCTTAAAGATATATTGTCCTGGTTTATTATTCCGTAACCTTCTGCTAACCTGGTGCTCTCATGGAAACCTCCAAACACCAGCAGCTGTTTCTTGCTGAGGACCATCCTGTGGCCACTGCGACCTGAAGGACCACCAGGCGCCCTGGAAATACACAAAACTTATATAATTTAACTTAAATAATTTCAGATCACTGATGTTTGTAAAATGATAATTATAAATACAAAGTAACCATCCACAATGCAATGCACCATGGGGCTTGTTTTACTTAATCATGAAGCTATATATTTTCTATTAACTAAGCAATCAACTGATCTGCTGATTAGGCTTGCATTAGACAGAACAAATTAAGATTTCCTCATCAATTAATTTAACATAAAGTTGTATTTCTGGCCACTCTCACATCCCCGTATTCACACATTCAATCATTACTTCCATTTATTCAGCCCTCTGTTCATCATTAAATCTATTTTTATGACCGTCTGCACGTACTTGATGTTCTCCCAGGTGTGTGTAGCCAGGTGCAGCACCCAAAGGTCCTTGTAGTGGTAGAACTGTTCACCGTTAGGAGAGGCAAACTCTCCGCCAAACACCCAGAGCTGACCCCCACCCTGGGGAACTACCACCGCCTGAAGGGAGGAAAGGATGGAGGGAAGGAGGAGTGAGACAGAATGGAGGAAGAGGTCTGCATGTACAGAGTGAGATGAGGAGGTTTAATGTCCTCAGATTTAATTGGTTTTCTTGCAGCAGCCGTGATGACTTTGCTGATAAGCTTCACCGAACGGGTGGTACGGCAGTCTGCCCCCATGTGGTTTAAATGAAGAATCACATAATTGAGTAAGAACTTCCATGCAAAATTATGTTCCAGCAGTGTGGCACTACCAGGCAGGGTCTATTAAATATAGCTGTAAACTCATTATGAATATTGGCCTTTTGATTAATACTAGTCATGTGATCTAAGTGCAGAATGCGGTTTTGCTCGCTGGGTGTCAAACTGCAGAAAAGCACTGCGATGTTTCAATGTGAGCAGAAATATTAACACAGCGTGCACCAAAAGAATCCTCTTTGTAGGCGTACCTGATGAGAGCAGCGGGGGGGAGGAGGGTTGGGGATGTCTGATTTAACCCAGCTGTTCTTCTTGATGTTGTAGAAAAACAGATCGTTGTACAGGTACGTCTGCAAAAAAATAAATAAATAAAGGCAACAACCGGTTTTTAAATTAAACATATGAATCAAACCTGATAAATTCATAAACAGTTACACAGTTTTACCAATTGTTTAGATTAGGAACAAAGATGGCTTCTACTTTACAGAAGCTGCAAAATCCTGCCCCAGTTAGTGGCTGTGAGTGAGCTGGTGGACACACAGATTAAATGTCACCGCGTTGAACCATCAGTCAGTTCTTCATGTTCAAAAGACACATTTGGAAAGCCTGCATCCAAAGTGACACGTTTCATAAATTGCTCACACAAAGAAGCAGTCATTAGCGTATTGTTTGCTACCTTCTTTCCATTGAAGAACTCTCCCCCAAACAGGATGAGTTCATCTTTCTCAGGATGGGAAGAGAGAGACGCACTCAATCTGAAAGACATGAAAAAGACGTAAGAGAATGAGAGACGTCCAGCTTCCTGCCATGGCTGACGATTCATGCATAATGTCCCAACCCTGAAGCAGCTTCTCACTCATTTGTCCAGTACTTTGGTTTATGACCAAATACCTGCAAAATGATTGACGTTCCCATCAGCCTCATCTGTACTTTGACACTTTGTCTCGTATGTCATTCAACTGTTTAAGCTCTTGATGAGTCAGCTGACGATCTTGCACTGCTTTATGTTTGATGTGTTCCATTATGTTCTACGGTCAAGTCTGTATGAGCTCTGTGTTTCTGCTGCAAGACACATTTCCCAACGGGGACTGTAAAGTTGAAGATGTAGAAAGCGATGCAGTCCTTCACCTTGGTGATGGAGGCGGCATGTTGTCTCTACAACTTGGGTCTTCTTGGCATCCAGATTCTGAAACTCAGCAATCAGAGCCTCCAAATCCTCCTGGAGACGGAGAAGGAAGGACAAAACGCAGAGGAATGTAAATGGCTTACAAAAATTAGCTAATGTTGTAAGTAATAATGCAGACGGTTGTGTTTCCTTGCACTAATTTTGTTGACAGTTGAACTTGCTACGACTTGCAGTAACGTTAGACCATGTTAGACTATGCAACAGACCAGCTAACTTAAGTTAATCTTATTTTAACAACATTTTAACAGTAATTTGCACAAAGCTACAAAGCTATTAGCGCGGCAGAATATCCTTCTTATGTCATTTGAAAAGAACAAATATGAACAAATAAGGAAGCGTTAATCTTTGTGTCACAAGAGTGTTACCTCTTCTCGTTTGGACCTCTTTGAGACCTTTTTCTCCATTTTGGCAGCCGTCTTCTCGGCTCCCTTCACCTTCTTTTCTTTCTTGCCTTTTTTGCCCATGACGGCTGTGAGTGTACTTGGAGATGTCGTTCAGTTTCCAGGGGGTCTGGTCCGAAGTCGGTGTCACATGGAGATCCAAACAAACTCGCATGCCTTTCCTTTGAAAAGTGAGATTTACTTCCGGCAACAGACGGGACGTTAGCGCGGTGTGAGACTGCAACAGCGCCCTCCAGCGTGTCGGAGGACATCTGGAACTCCTTGCCATTGAGCTCTAAACTTTGACTTTCTAAACCACATAGACTGTATATATCTTATATCTTATATATAATAGAGTCTGTGTTCTAAACCGATTGCAGCAAGTCACCACACTGTAAACACTCAAACACAAGTGGGAAATCATACCAAGTTCAGTGACCTGCAGAAGCCTGCTCCATGTGTTATCTCCCAGTGGGGACTCATGGTTCAATATAATTTATTTGGAACAAAGAGCAGCCAACAAAAAGAAAGCAGTGGTGGGAAAAGTGAACATTTTGCCTTGTTAATAATATCCTCTAGATGTAACCTAATGTGTGTTTCACATAATAAATACACACATACATGTACAGATTCATGTGAATATGTATGCATAATATGTGTGTATGTAGGGACAGATTAATGCACACGCAAAAAAAAGAGCGGTTTGGTCCCTATTGTTTAAGGACATGTACCATGTAAGCATAATGTCAATTGGAATATTAAAACTACATGACATATGGCCCCTGTACAGTGGCTCAAGATTGGGTAAAAAAGCAGCAGCAGCCTTAAGGGCCTTACTGTTTCAGTTTTTGATTTAGCTTTGTGGTGCACATTACCAAACAAATTTGTGATGACTGAAATTACAAAATAAATGCCACACAGACAATCTGAAGGTTTCAGGGACCCCTGAAATCCCTAACCCTTGTAAAGCAAAACAATGATGATGATGATGATGATGATGATGATTAGCACTGAGTGGCAATGTAGGTATTTACACACGCTATGTTCCCATGTGCATTAATTGTTCGCGTGTTTGAATACACGTGTCCAAATATCTTCAGTGTATGTGGAATGTCACAGAGAGAGCAGACATGTACTAATGAGCAGCAAAGTCTTGACACCTTGATACGGCATGTTGTTTGTCACTTAAAAAACGACAGGCCCTGCATGAGCACTGCAGCAGTGATGCATCCTGTTTACTAAAGTTACAACACTAAAGTTTGTTAGTTATCAGCTAAAATGTGATGAGGGGTTGATAAGAGGATGTCGAAAGTCGGATACTTTCTCAAAGATAAATTAAACACCATGGAGATGTAAATAGAGATACTGTCAGTGCACATTATGATCAGAAGGGGGCAGCTGTGTGTTTCCAGTCAAACCTACACAGATGACTTGAACCACTGTATTGCAATAGCAGGGCAACCTCAAGGAGTGTTGTGTTAATCTCCTTTGATAATAAGAGGAAACATTTCAGAGACAAAATTTCCAATTAAAGTGACATTGAGCAATGTCTGCTTTGTGCAGGTAGGCTATATTTATAGAGAAACATTGCTCACCGTCACATTAAATGCAGCAGTCAAAGGATTTTATAAGATTGCTAAGATGTCTCATCTGTGCCTTCCGCTCCTTTGAATGGATCGGCCCTCTCTGGTCAAATGGAAGCCTTATCATTCATCTGCATCGCTTCTAATTATTTGCTATCTGTCTCTTTCCAACCATCTGTCAGCATATTGTGATATTCATTTTCCATCCCAGCGCCTGCAAACACTCACAAAAGCTCATACACACACACACACACACACACACACACACACACACAGCACATGACCGCTCTGACTAACACTCCTGACTGATAACTTTTAGTGCTTTTGTGAGGCTACTGTGTGGGTTTGCACGTGAGTAAGGGGGCGAATGCAAGTGAACTTTTACATCCGTTTAAGAGGCGTTATGGTCATTCTTGTTTGTGCATGTGTCTTTTTATAGTAAACAACAGGGAGAGAGAGTGGTCTGTTTGGAGGGAAATGGCAGCAGAGAGCCAAAGGGACCGCCGCGTCATCTCAGGGCAGTCACACGTTTTGTCACAAGTTCTCCGCTTGTGCTGTTACAGGTCCTGTCAAGAAATGAAACAACACAATGAACTACAAATGCACATCCCTTTCCTGGGAGCCATACCCACTAAAGCGTTTCATTAAAGTCATGTGTGGATCTATGAGACAGGGGCCCTTGAGACCAGCTTGCAGACTTACTGAAGTATGCAGAAAGCATTTCCATGCAGTGTAGGCAGAAGCTCTTGGGATATGAATGATAGTGGTGTAATCAGCGAGATCTGCAAACAGGGACACGTAGTGGCTATACCTACATCAAGCTTCTGTCACAATCTGCCTCTTCCTCCAGTCTCATTGCGGTTTACCTGCCTGTTTGTTGGACTCTTCATCCTGCTCCTTGTCAGATTTGTTTGCCTTTTCTGGTTTTAAACCTTCACTGCCTCACCATCCCATAAGCCTTTGTACTTCCCTTTGTGTACATTTAATCATTGAACTGCATCAGCTCTGTCTCAGTCATCCCAAATGTGCACCTGTTACCCAGCGTGCACCAGTTGTGACAGCTTCTGATGGCTGAAAATGCCATGCTTGAAATGACTGGCTTTTGTAAGCAGGGTAACAACAGCTTACTAAAGCAGGCCTATTATCATTTGAATGCAAGTGAAAAAAAAATCTCTGCCAACACCAACACAGTTACAGTGGAGTGTTTCAGAGACTGTTCATGTATGAGGGACATTCCGACAAAGTAACAGCCCCTATTTCTTTAAACAAGAGTCCAGGAGAGTTTTCTCCACAATTTAAATTTAAAGTAGCTTGCTTTAACCATTATATGAACGGTGTCCAATTAAATGACTATGTGAGACATCACGTTAACTAGTTGCCCATGTAATTTTCTTCTCTCACAAAGCACATATTAACTGACTGGACTTTTCATTTTATTTGACATTTTACTCAACTTTTTTTAACTGACTCGTCCTGTCTTGGTGTATTTGACTTTACATGGCTGACTTTACCTTGCTTGGTTTGACTTTTTGATTTTAATCTTGAGTTTAACCTTAGTTTACTTGACCTTGTTTGACTTTGATTTAACTTGATTTGTGTCACAACTCTGGACCCAATGTAGTGTTTTTTTGAGGGCAGGGTAACAGAAACCCGAATACATACAAGGCAACTAGAACAATCTGACAAAGAGCACTGATGGAAATGAACCTGCATATGTTTTACTGGGCTGATTAGGGGAAATAAGAAGCAGGTAGGTGGGTGGGGAAAATCAGGCAACAGCAGGGCTGATGAGAGAAAGCGGGAACAGGTGAGGAGGTGGGCGAGGAAGGTCAGGTGACTAGGACTGGGTGGAAAGGGGTTTTTGCAGGGCAGATGAGGGATGCTGGAAAAGTCTGAGTGGATGAGAGGAGGATGGCAATGATGGCAAGAAACTGTATGGTGTAGTGAACAGCGGTGTGGATTTGTGCATTTTACATTGAATAAATTTGGAGCTACCCTAAATTCCTTTCTCCTCCCCAGAGAAGAAGGGGTGGGGTCAAAGTTGCTTTCTTTAAGTGCTATCCCCACCATAAAACTGGCAAACTGACAAAGGGACACGAACCAGCCATTGGCATCTCCCTGAACCGCCTATCAAAACTGCCCCCCCCACACACGTTTCCGTGGCAACTGCCCTTATTCTTTGTTTTTTTACCACATCAAAAAGGAAAACCGCTGTCTCACCCAAGTGTGACATGGTCCAGACACTGAACTTTCAATGTAAAAGGACTGCAGTCTCCAAAGACTCAAAGCATTTAATTAAGTTTAATTAAATCTTTAGTTACCTGATTACGTTTGCCTCTATTTGAGTAGTTATGTTAACTGGTGTTGCTATTTGTTGTTGATATTAGTGCTGAAAAGAAGTTACTTGTGCAGTGTTTTTATTTTCAGCAAGACACTCCTTCATCTAATGTAATCAATGCTTGTTCATAATACTTTCTTACAAAATCCCTTTAGAAATGATGACAAAGAAATGTTTTATGATACTCTTAATCGCCAGCTTGAATTTAAGGATGAATCAACAATATTCCCAGTTCCTAAGGAGAGACGATCTTTGATTTAATCCAAGCTTTCCTCATGTAACCTGAGCTCCCCCAAGTGGCCGAAATAAGTATTACATGCCCTCATCGGAAATGCCGTTAAATGTATAAATATCCTGACCAATAATGTGACGATTGTTTCCTGTTACCCAATGCCTATAACAGTACAACCGTTCAACCATTGAGGTTCGATTGTGGAAAATATTTGATTATAATACGTGCAAATAGATTTCTTTTCTTTAGACATTAAGTTAGCCTATTTCTAGTTCCTGCCAAGAGAATTGACCCTTTAGATATGAGACTGACTGACTGATTTAAGATAATTGAGCGATTATTAACTGATCACTAGTAATAATTGTATAATTATTCAAAACTACCTAGAGGTCCGGAGACTCTAGGATTATAACAACTCCGGTGGTGCCCTTAACGAGGAAAATTTTGATTTTATGAATATTAATTCATAATTGGGTATCAATTCTCATAAATTTATTAAAATGCATAACTAAAAATTTTAGGTCTGCTACAATGGGAATGGGGGGGAAGAGAGAGTAAGAATGAGCCTAAACAGGACTGGGGTTGAACTGACATGGTTTGTGTTGAGTTGGTTTAGTTGACTTATGTTAATTTTGCTTGGTTTGAATTTGTTTGAATTTCGTTAACTTGAGTTTGTTTGAGTTTGTTTGATTTTAGTTGGCTTGACTTGTTTTGACTAAGCTTTGCTTGGTTTCAGTGTTTAATTTTACTTAACTTCATTTGAATTTAATTAATTTTAATGGCTTTGTCTCTTTGTCTCTGTATTGATATGACATGGGCTGAGAAAATTTGAGTTGAACTAATGTGGCTTTGCTTAGCATGACTTAGTTTGACTTGATGTGATTCAAGTTAATTCAAGATCATTTAACTGGACTTGACAACAGAAGTCCATTTCAAACCCAGGTCAGTGAGCCAAAAAGGGAACATGGGACATCTTCTCTGAACAAATGTTGTTTACTTTGATGAAGACAGAATAACACATGGTTGCTTTGCACCTGAGACCTTCTGCATGAATGCACACGCACACACACACACACACAGACACAAACCCGCTTGTGACTCAGCATCCTTGCGTCAATACTGCCCTCAGCACCAGCGCGGTCTGCCTGTTAACCTGAACGTCTGGTCGTGACTGACGCTGGAGGGAGAGAATAAAGGAAAGTGGTGATGAGATTAGCAGAGATGTTGACGCCTGAAAAGAGAGGCAATTACCCAAGCTGTGATTATGAAGGTTTGTGAAATAGATGCTGTTGATTCAGACACACGGACAAGGGAGCAGGAAAACAAACTAATATAGACCAACGAGGAAAACTGAAAGAAAGAAACCAATTCTCATGCTCAAATTTACTTTCTCAAATTCATGCAAAATCACACACAGTATATTTCTGTCATTGTGTTTGTGAAAACCTTACATTTACAGTACAATGTTAATTTCCTTATTATGGGCTTCTAACTGTTACCCCAAACATCAAATTGCAAAGGTAAAATACAATAATTCATTGACATGTGATACACTGAATGGGAATGTTAAAAGTCTTTTGGCTGCCAGATTCTTTCAACACTTTACTGTGATGTTAAATTCATACGATTTAAGAATGAAGACCTACGGTATATTCTGTCTGCATTTTTAGCTTTAGGATAACAGGCTAAAAATAATCCTTTATGTGTTTATGCTTTCATTGTGTCCGAGAAGGACATCTGATCATGTAGCTGGTGGTCATAAACTTTCCACCTCCATGAGGAAAATATTTTCTCTGTAAGGCTGAGGAATGGAGAGGATGGTGGAAGGAGAAGAGACACCATCTAGGGATGGACTGTAAACCTCTGCGTTACTGGAAGAGATGGTGAAATTTCCCGTACAATTACAAAACCTTCTGGATTCAAATTCAAAATCAGCTTTATTTGCATGAATGTATAACAAAGCAATGAAACGTGATCCATAGGTTAATTGACACTGACTGTTGTGTTGACTATGAGAAGAATTTTGAAAAAGTAAACTCAGTATTGAGTATTGAGTGTGTCACCAATGCTAGATTACATTTGTAAGACTCATATTTGTGTGGAAAATGTACCGGCTATAAAAACAAATTTTCTATGGGATAATAAAGACTTCAAATTCTCAAAAGAATCAAGGCAATTGCAAACAAAATGCAGAGGTGTTTTGTGCGTGTGTGTGTGTGTGTGTGTGCGTGTGTGTGTGTGTGTGTACTTCACATCTCCTTCCTCTGTGCTCCTTTAAACCTCACAAACAATAGAGAAAGACAAACACAAGTAAACAGTGAATGTTTGATCCCAGTGCACCACCCAGTGTGTGCCTGTGTGAGCCTCCATGCACATGTGTGATCAGTACATCCCAGGAAGCATCTGAACACCGCTCCGTGTGGATGTTTCATTGAGAGAGAGTGTGTGTGTGTGTCTGTTTATATAGGGGGAAGTGAAAATCAGAGCTCACACCTGTCAGTGTTCCCTGTATTGTGGATATAGCCTGTTTGTTGAACTGCAGCCACTGCTCTGCCTGGTTTCCTCCCACACGGCTTTTATCAGTGTGGGAAAGAGAGAAAATAGTAAAAGGAAGATGGAGGGAAAAGGAGGACATTGGCATTGTGATTTTGTCTACTTGGTGTCACAGCTGTGGAGAAGATCTGTGTGTTACATACAAAAAAAGGGTTCTATTAAGACCTTTACCAGCTGCATCATCAGTGATGCTTACGTATTAATGCATCACTAATTATGGTACTTTATGTATATTTTGATGCTAATACTTTTGTATTTTGGTATTGCTAATGTTACTAATGTTACTGTAAAATATCTGAGTACTTCTTCCGCCACTGGTGATGATGGACAGGTATCATACATTTGGTTTATCTGAGTTTATTTGCCAAAGGATATTACCTACGGGGTAGATGAGAGTGACCGAAACTCAACTTTATAATAAATGTTTTTCTGAATGGAAACATGAGCCGCTTTGAGCTCATAAAGAGGCTCCGAAAAAGCCACAGTGTCACTTTTCAATGTTAAACATGAAGGCAGAAAATTGTCATGTGTATCCTCTGCTGCGCTCTGAGGAATGACACACTGTTTACTCATTTCACACAAAGGAGCTTGACATTTACAGGGCCTGTATCTGGTTTAAAGGTTGGTTTTGGTTGTTTTCTTCTGATAATAGAGGAGGCTTGTGAGTAAGAGGTAACTCTGTGTACTGGCATTCAGACCAATAACCGTGTTTAATAAAAATGTGATATTGTTGTGTCGTTCCCATCCACGTCTGAACGACCCGATCCCATGCTAAAATGGCATGCAGCCATTATTAAAATAAATACATCTGTGTCTGTGTGTGTCAAGTCAACTGTAAGACAGCCAGGTCTACTGAGGATAAAGATTTTTCGATTAACAAACAATGAAAACAAGGAAATAATAACTTTTGGGTGCTTTTACTTTGAATGTCAGCCAACATCTTACTAGAGACCACGTCTCCATTCAGTCTTACGGTAAGTTTCTAATTATTACATTGGCTTGCAAAAGTATTCATACCCTTGAACTTTTTCACATTACAACCATAAACATAAATGTATTTTACATTTACATTTTACGATTTCATCTGATAGATCAACACAAAGTGGCGTATAATTGTGAAGTGGAAGGAAAATGATACATGGTTTTCAAAACTTTTTACAAAGAAAAATCTGAAAAGTGTGACATACAGTATTCAGACCCCTTTATTCCGATACCCCTAAATAAAATCCAGTGCTACTAATTGCCTTCAGAAGTCACCTAATTATTAAATAAATAGAGTCCACCTGTATGTAATCTCATCTCAGTATAAATTCAGCTGCAGTGTAAAGGCCTCAGAGGCTTGTTAGAGAACATTAGTGAACAAACAGCACCATGAAGACCAAGGAACACACCAGGCAGGTCAGGGATAAAGTTTTAGAGAGGTTTAGGTTAGGTTATAAAAAAAATATCCCAAGCTTTGAACATATCACGAAAGCACTGTAAAGTGCATGGCAAAACTGCAAACCTACCAAGAAATGGCCGTCCACCTAAACTCACAGGCCGGGCAAGGAGAGCACTGATAAGAGAAACAGTCCAGAGGCCCATGGTCACTCTGCAGAGATCCACAGCTCAGGTGGGAGAATCTGTCCACAGGACAACCATTAGTTGTGCACTACACAAATCTGGCCTTCGTGGAAGAGTGGCATGAAGAAAGCCATTGTTAAAACAGAAGACATAAAGAGTCCTGTTTGTGGTTTACCAATAGCCATGTGGGGGACTTGGCAAACATGTGGAGGAGGGTGCTCTGCTCAGATGAGACCAAAATTGAAGTTTTTGGCCTAAACACATGATGCTGTGAGTGGCCTGAACACACCATCCCCACCGTGAAACATGGGGGTGGCAGCATCATGCTGTGGGGTGTTCAGAGTTGATGGGAAGATGGATGGAGCCAAATACAGGGCAATCTTGGAAGAAAACCTGTTAGTCGTCAAAAGACTTGAGACTGGGGTGGAGGTTCACCTTCCAGCAGGACAGTGACCCAAAACATACAGCCAGAGCTACAATGGAATGGTTTAGATCAAAGCATGTTCATGTGTTAGAGTGGCCCAGTACAGAAAGTAAAGTACAGACCTATATCCTGTTTAGAAACTGTGGCAAGACTTGAAAATTGCTGTTCACAGACACTCTCCATCCAATCTGACTGAACTTGAGCTATTTTGCAAAGACGAACGGGGAAAAATTCCAGTCTCTAGATGTGCAAAGCTGGTAGAGACATACCCCAAAAGACTTGCAGCTCAGCTGTAATTGCAGCGAAGGGTAGTTCTACAAGTATAGACTCAGGGGGGCTGAATAGATTTGCACGCCACATTTTTCAGATCTTTATTTGTGAATTAAAAAAAAAAAAAACATGTATTTTTTTCTTTCCACTTCACAATTATGCGCCACTTTGTGTTGGTCTATCACATGAAATACATTTACGTTTGTGGTTGTAAAATGAAAAAATGTGGACAAAGGCAAGGGGCACTTTTGCAAGCCACAGTAAGTATAACATTGTAGGTCAACAGACTGGGAGCATATGCTTGCCCTCATCTAACTCAAAACCTGCAGACTGTTGGGTTGTAGAGCATTGTTATTCTACTCACTCTAAGGAAGAGAACATTCTTTAGAGCACACGTGACCTCGCTGGCACTTCTCTGTTTGTAGTTTTGCGAGCACATGATGTTCACATGCAAGTGCTACTGAAACTGTTTCGTCATTAAAAACATTGTTGAACACCAAAGCACCAACCACCAGCCTTCAGGCATCATAGTAAAGCTTTTTTTCTTCACTGCACTCCAAACATGTCCAAATATTATTTCAATCTATGTGATTTTGCTTCTGTTTGATCAATGAGCCATGTTTTACCTGTACTTAGCAAGTGTTTTGTTTGTTTCAAAAACTGTGAACTGTAGAGAATATTTATGAAGAACACTATGCTTTAAGCTATGCGATATGTTACGAATAAAAATTTGGTAGGTTTCGATACCTTGTTGTCACTGAGTAATAATTTGTCAGTATAATAATCGATCATGTCATTCTTAATGTACACCAAGGAAATAATTCCGTTTCTAACATAGCACTTGATTTATACACCGATACATTATTTATACAGCCATAACATTATGACCACTGACAGGTGAAGTGAATAACAATGAGTATGTTGTTATCTTGGTACTTCAGTGGGTGGGATATATTGGTCAGCAAGTGAACATTTTGTCCTCAAAGTTGATGTGTTAGTAGCAGGAAAACTGCGCAAGTGTAAGGATTTGAGCAACCAAAGGACCAAAGGACCAAACTGTGATGACTAGACAACTGGGTCAGAGCATCTCCAAGACTGCAGCTCTTGTGGGGTTTTCTTGTGGTCAGTACCTATCAAAAGAGGAGAACCAGCGACAGGGTCATGGGCCAAGGCTCACTGATGCACGTGGGGAGCGAAGGCTGGCCCATGTGGTCTGATCCAACAGACAAGTTCCTGTAGGTCAAATTGTTCAAAGAGTTGATGCCGGTTCTGATAGAAAGATGTCAGAACACAGAGTGCATCGCAGTTTATTGTGTTTGGGGATGCGTGGCTGCAGATCAGTCAGGTGCCCATGGTGACCCCTGTCCACTGCCGAAAGCGCATACAATGGGCACGTGAGCATCAGAACTGGACCACGTAGGAGGAAGAAGGTGGCCTGGTCTGATCAATAAAGTTTTCTATTACATCATCATTGATGGCCGAGTGCGTGTGCATCGCTTACCTGGGGAACACATGGCACCAGGATGCAATATGGGAAGCAGGCAAGCCGGCGGAGGCAGTGTGATGCTTTGGGCAGTGTACTGCTAGGAAACCTTGGGTCCTGACATTCATTCATGTGGATGTTACTTTGACACGTACCACCTACCCAAGCATTGTTGCAGACCATGGACAACCTTTCATGGAAACTGTATTCCCTGATGGCAGTGGCCTCTTTCAGCAAGATAATGCGCCCTATGACAAAGCAAAGATGGTTCAGGAACGGTTTGAGGAACACAACAGGTTGTTGACTTGACCTCCAAATTCCCCAGACCTCTATCCAGTCAAGCATCTGTGGGATGTGCTGGACAAACAAGGAGGCCCCACCTCGTAACTTACAGGACTTGAAGGATCCGCTGCTAACATCTTGGTGCCAGATACCACAGTACACCTTCAGAGGTCTAGTGGAGTCTATGCCTTGACCTTGTTTTGGCGGAAAAAGGGGACCAACACAATGTGAACCAGGTGGTCATAATGTTAATAAGGCTGATCATACACATGGATTTTTGTCATTACTGGTGAATCAATGTGGATCATGCTCACTGTGCAGACTTGGTCAGCTAACCTACATCTGACCTGTGCAACATGATGCATGTACAGAGGACAGCATGTGTGTTATGACTCATTAAGGAATGTCGTCACATCAGCGAGCGGTCAGGAGGTCATTTTGTACAAGTTTTGTACAAGTTTGTACAAAATGACCCAGCAAGCTACGCTTGTTTGTACAAGTGCAGCTTGCTGGCTCACGCCCATTTACTTTCACCTCCCAGTGAGTAACAACCACACCTTAACATTTCTTGTTAAGGTGTGGTTGTTACTCCCATACAAAGACATGTGTGGGATAGATAGAGTATGTAAGAACTGGGTCCGCAGGGGCTGTCCAGTGATCATGAGTTGAGCCCTAAACCCACTAGAGCTGACCGCTCTGGTAAATCCCAAATGGTTCTAATGGTTTCCGTTATTGTCTCCATTGGTGTGTAATGGTAAAGTTAAAGTTCAACTGAAGTCGAGGTTCATTCTATCATGTTATGTTGATAAAAATGGAGGACTCAAGACTTTCAAGCTTTATTTCCTGTAAACAAAAGAACTACTAAAGAATACAATAAAGCCTCCAGCTGGATCCACAAAAAATCCATAATTTCTTGAATAAGTGTTGGGTGTTGGATTGCAGCCGGTTCAATTGAGGACAATGCACTCCTATCACCACACAAACAAACGTGTAGGTTTTCCAAGGTCTCTCAGGCTGTTTGAAGAAAACCCTGGCACTGCCTCTGTGTCCTGAGAAGTGGCAGGCGGGGACAATCAGGGTCAGCTGAGGCCTCAAATTTTGCAGCAACCTCCTCCATTCTGTTTCCTAGAACACTCTTTCAGGCTAACAGAGTTTTTGATTGTTATGTGGTTCCAAGTTTTCCTTAGGCTCTGCTGGTGTATGGCACAGGGATTTAATGCTTGTTTGATGACATCACCCTTACTGTATGTGTTTAGCGTTTATCAGCAGCACAGCAACAGCATGGAGCTCGTGTCAACATTGCCCCATTTTGCAGAGAATAAGAGTATAAAGTAAAGTATAAAGACGCACATGCATCCTAACTTCATAAAATCTTAAATAAACTCTCCTAACTTTAGGATAACTGTTAAGCTGTCCTAACTTTTACTTTTGCACCAGGTAGTGTTTGCTAGCTTGTTTAATCCACATGGCTGCTCTTTTATTGCTTTTAAAAAATCAACAAAATGTCAACAGGCGGAACTTCTGTGTTTGATGACAAAACACTCATTAGCAGAAAGGCTGTAGGCGATGTAACGTGTATGTAAAGAGTATAGGTTTCTGCCAGGGTCAGTGATGGAGCACAAGGAGGATTTTCCTCTGCTCTTTGGACACAACAGTTGCCTTTCTGTTCGTATCACTGTAAATGGACTTGCCGGATTTGCAGCGGTGACAGTGTCCGCTATTTTAGCCCACTCTCTATCTTTAATCTGCCGAGTTAAACGTTTTGGGAATTTGGATTTCTCGACGGAGGTTACCAATGTCTCTAAGTCATCTGACAAGGTCATTGATAGTTGTTGTTTCTGCTCAGACATAAAAGTTGACAACTGATTCCCTAACCTGAGATAAGATTGGAAGTTAGTTAGGATTTTCTTCTGTAATACCAAATTGGGAAAAATCCTATCTTAGACTTTCTGTAATACGGCCCAAGACCAGTAACTTGTCTGTTTTCTACAGCTGTGTGTTTCCTGTCTGGAGCACTGAGCCCGCCTATGACCTCCCACCCATTGACCTCACTACTGACTATTAACCCCAGCGAAGCCGTAAGGCAGTTTTCTTGACGGCCTCAGTTTATCTCCGAATGCAACACAAAACCTACTGTTGAACGCCTAACGCATCTAGCAAATGTATTGTTATCTTCACTGCAGAGCCAGAAATGGTGGGTTACCCAGTGTGGTAAAAAGTGACGCCAAGAGGTCCTGACTGTCGTGGAAATTGTATATTGCTGGTGAGGGATTAAACAAATAATTGAGTAACAACCAACCGTTGTCAAACAATCTTTGCATAACAATGGATTTGTTAAGACAACCTGTGTACAGCTAACTTTACTACATGAACTCTACTACAGAAGTTCAGTGTGTGAACTTCTGGTTTGGGGTACTTGGAATTAGCCATTTTAATTCATAGTCTGAGGCCCCATCCCCATCCACACTACTGCGTTTTCATTTTAAAACGGAGACCTTTTGCTCACACAAAAAAGCATCAGGCATCTGGTTTCCCTCCCAAGAAGTAGTGACCACCTAAGTGAGAACGCAGGTCAAAGGTCAGGTCTTGATAGTCCCCAAGTCAGTGAGTCATCTACATCCCCATCTTTGCTGTACAGTGTTCTTGGATCCAATTCCACAGGTCTGTAGTCAGGTTAAGAACCCACATCCCCAAATCCTTCCAGCACCAAATCACTTGACTTACCCACGTCAATATACCACCTGAAGCGGCTCAGATCAGGAGGAAAAAGGAAACAACACCACAGTGGCGGCCAGATAATGTGTTGCAATAAATAGGAAAAATAGACAACCCTTTTCCTCTATCTCTTTTTAACTGTCCATTCAACAATGTCATCCTGTCCACCAGAACTGTGTAGACTACTGTGCAGCGAAATATATTCAAAAGTCTGTGTATGTGTGTGTGTGTATGTTTCAAGTTTAGTATTACTTACTAAGGCCTTAATATGGTATTCTTTTTAGTTTTAATGTCTTTAAGACTTTCACTTTATCTGTGAGAGGTTGTAACTCACCCAGTTTGTTTTTGGCTGGATCCTATCACCAGTGTCCGTTCCGTCCCCTCCAGCTCAGTCCACTTGTTTTCACTTTTTCCTTGTCCGTCTGTTTTGGACATTGTGAAAAATCTCTTTTCCAATGTCCACTTTTGCCCTTTGCTTCGCCCTCTTTTAATCCAGTGGTAATTCTGGACTGTGCATTGTCCATTGTTGTACTCGGCGTGCTTCAGACTGCTTTCCTTCTTGTATGGCTGGAGTGAAGTATGATATTGATGATGCTGATTACTAAAGAAATATCTTATCCAATCTTATCTTATTGTCACGCTGATTTTGTGAAAGTCATACTTGAGCTGATTTGCTTATCGCTGTTTATCTCAGTCAAGTGGCCCATATGCTTTGAAAACCTGTCCAAACTGCTCCAACTGTATCCGTATAGCTGTCAAAGTTTTTCAGTCAGGCTGGTCACGTGCGCCATGTCTTCAACAATGTCCTAAATGTCAATATTCCTTTTATTCCTGGGAGTTCCGTCTTTGGACATCTGGAAGGAGAGGCAATGTGTCTTCATCGGACTTTTACTGGACCAGAGCACATTTCCTTCTGTGCACCAGTAGTAGGTCTTTAATTCTTGGTTTCTCATCTCTCTGTTGCTGCCCGGTCCGATTTCAGCAGCAGTTTTCCACGACATTTTCTTCTCTTCCGGGTCCGGAGCTGGGCTCTGAGTTTTCCTTTCCCTCAATTCTTGTCTTCATATAGCCTACTAATCCGAATTGCAGGTGTCTTTTTTTTCCTTTCTCCTTTTCCAAGGCTGCCCACTCTATTGCATTTTTGCTCTCCTTCCTTTCCACTGAGTTCGGTAAGAGCCTGAGGCTCTGCCTGACCGGGGCGTGAGATCTAGCCCTATTTATTCTTCCTTCACCCTGTCCACTCTCGCTCTCTTTGATTTCACTCAATTATCTACTCATTTCTCACCATGTAAGATTTTGTCTCCTAGGACAGTCACTAACATCTGGCCCCGAACAAAGGGATGCATAATTATTTACACAGTCTAGGTTTCTATGTTTTGGGGAACAGAGAATGTGCATTCAAGGATGGGAGAGGAACAGCACGAAAGGAAAACACCAAAACAATCTCACAGCTAAACCCTAGTAAATGCGGACCGACTAACATAAGGAGTATAGAAGAAAGAAAGGTTAATGATAAAAAACACAATACATATATCTATAAGACATAACAATAAAAGTCATTATAATAATAATAATAATAATAATAACAATAATAGTAAAAGAACATGCATAAAAGATTAAATGTAAGAGGAAACAATTTTTTAACACAGACCAACTTGTGTTTCTGTCCACTTGGGTTCTGAACAAACCTCAACTCCCACTGGCCATATCAATTTGATGACGAAGGAGAAAGCTCCAGAATGGCTACTAGATGGAGATGACTAAATAGAAAGAATGTGTCCAGCTATCTTGAATTGAAAACATAGATGCCAAAGAGATGCCACTTGTGTCAAACTAACCAAAACCTGTGTCAGGCCTTGCTAGTCCGTGTTGAAGTTGCTTTATGCGTTGTTCAGGGTTCAGCTTTCCTTGTCCTCATACCTTACCTTTACCATGAAGCTGTAAACTGACCTTAGATCAGTCATCACTTTCACCACAGGCTACACTGAATGCTCTGAATATTTGAGAGGATAAACTTGTTTGGTTCTATGAACATTCATCAGCTGTGTGTCATGTTTACCTCAGCAACCGACCTTACAGTTTACTGCCAATACAGATTCACATGATTATTCCCATCCTCAACAACAAACAGCAATATTAAAAATTACCAAAATCAAACACTGGGTTTTGGGTTAGAAATGTGGATATAAAGAGAAAAAAAACGGTTTGGTTTTATTTTGGTCTTACTTTATTTTGATTCTCAGGAATAAACAAAAAATACAAAGTTATACAAATATCAAGAGTAGAGAAAGACAGAAACAGCAGCACAGTGGTTGGATGTTGCTCTGTTTTCATGCTCTCGTCACATTTTCAGTCAGGCTCAGTGTAGCTTGCTCAGAGAACAACTGACATTACAGCAATTCTAAGGCAACTTTGATTTTAACTGAAACTAAACTGAGGGTGTACTTGGACCTACCTCTTTAAACTTATCCTGCACATTTTACCCTCTCAGATCAAAAATGGCTCCAGAACAGGCAGTTCTTGCAATAATCTCTCCTCAGCATAGACTATTGCGCCATAGGGCTATAGAGAATCATCACAGTTACAATGGCTACATCCGCACAGTACGGGTTTTCAGAGGCTTTGGCATTCCACATCCATTCAGTTGTGGCCTACAAGTGGGAACAAAAGTGGGATGCAGGAATTTCCAACCGCCTGTATGTCGTCTTTAATGGATACTGGAGTACCAGAGCACTGAGGAGGAGTGTGAGAAGAGCATGTGAAGGCAGAGTAAGGCTCAAAGTAAAACACAAAAGCTCTTAGCAGACACTCTCTCTCTCTCTCTCTCTCTCTCTCTCTCTCTCTCTCTCTCTCTCTCTCTCTCTATATATATATATATATATATATATATATATATATATATATATATATATATGATTCAGACATTCTGATTATAGAGATGAGAGGCAGTTCATCACAGATACAAAGGCAACGAAGTTAATGTTACAGCTGTATACGTAGGCACCATGCACACTGATGGTCACTGTCTTGTATCAAGTGTAACTGGACACTGCAAAGTTAAGCTTTATATTTGCAGGCATTGTTTCAAGAATTCAGAATTCAATATTGTACAAATAATTGAAAAATCTAAATGATAAAATCACTTAACTAGAAATAAACAATACAACCTTACTTCCATTACTCAAGCTTGAGGCACTATAAATATAAAATCTCACAAAAGATCCACAAGATACTAGGTTCTGTAAACAAGAGAAGTAAGGTACAGTAATTACAAAAGATGTTACTTTTCTTAAACTTTTTTTATTTTATTTGACAGTGCAGAGGCAGACGGTGGGAAACAGGTGGAGAGAGAGGGATGTGAAAATGGGAGTGCAACTATGTTTGACTGAGCAGTGTGTTCAGTGTAGTGGGGTAGTGAAAACTGGGTTTTACAAACATCTAGACCAAAACGTGCAATCTGGGCGATGTTCAGTCTTTCAACAAACAGCTTCCTGAGGGTCAGAAAGCACAAAGACAAAAGAGGCCTAAAACATCCGCCTGTTTATGGACATGGGCATCCTTCTTCTTGTTCTCATATACTCATCTGTACACATTTAATGCAGCAATCACTCTTTACAGGTGTGGTAATGCTACACCTGCCAATGCAAAAACTTGCAAAAAAGACAAAATATGAACGGCAGATAAGTGAACGTGAAACAGCTGACGGCTGTTTGGCAGAAGTCCATTGTAGAAGGAAGATTATGGCAAGGTGACTTACAAGTGATATTGCTGGTTTAGTTAATGTTTAAGTACAGCATATATTGTTTAGGCACCACTTAGGTGGAACTGCTGAGTACAGGCTAGTACTATTGTTTCAGCTTCTTATAAAAGAAGACATTTAAATACAATTTAACAAGAGTTAAAATACAAAATAAAAGCAAGATGAAGCAGGACAGTAAAAGTTACAGTGCAGTGTATGTTAATAGTCTACAGCCTTAAATTTGATTTAATAAAAGACAGTTAAGTCTTCAGGTTTGATTTAAAACAAGTTAGAGTTTCAGCAGACCTGCAGTTTTCTTCGAGTTTGTTCCAGATATTAGGAGCATAAAAACTGAACGCTTCTTCTCCGGGTTTAGGTTTTGACTCTGGGGACAGAAAGCAGACCTGTCCCTAATGACCTGAGAGGTTTGGACAGTTCATAACATAGCAGAAGATCAGAAATGTATTCAGGTCCTAAACCATTCAGCGCTTTATAAACCAACAGCAGTTTTTTAAAATCAATTACTTTACACACAGAAAGCCAGAACTGGAAAGACGTGATCCACTTTTTTAGTCTTAGTGAGGACTCGGGCAGCAGCGTTCTGAATCAGCTGCAGCTGTCTGATTGATTTTTTAGGGAGCCCTGTAAAAACACCGTTACAGTAGTTGAGTCACCTGATGATAGATGCATGGACACGTTTTTTCAAGTCGTTTAACCTTTGATATATTCTTCAGGTAATACTCAGATGACTTTATTATGTCTTAATGTGGCTTTTGAAAGTCAGGCTTAAGTTCATGCACCAAGATTTCTGGCTTTGTAGTTTTTACCATTGTCAATGAGTCTTTTTATTGCTTTTCCTCGGTTAAAAAAAATTTTACTTCAGTTTTATCTTTACTTGAATAACATTCTGGCACACCCAATGAGAGACTCGTTCTATTGCACTTACTCAGCGCTTGTATGGGATTCTACTCCCCTGGTGATATGATTATGTAAATATGTGTGTCGTCTGCATAATGATAGCAACATCTCTAGTTGTTTTTATGACCTGAGCCAGTGGAAGCATGTAGATGTTAAACGGAAGAGGTCCCAGAATGTTACTGTACTCATACTATGTTTGGATTATTTAATGTTTATCATACTAATTTATGTTATGTTTATTAAACTGTACAGTATACTGTGGGATTTCAGTAGAAGTTATTCCACAATTTTACTAGCAGAATTTAGTTTATTATTACATACAGTAATTATTTCATCATCATTTGGAGCACTTTAACTATCATATTATTTATATATTTATATGTGTAACATTCAAGTTACTATCTTTGGCTAGAGAAAGCTAATTTTGGTTCCTGCCTGCCGTTGTTTTGCAGGTGACAGCTGTTAGTGTAACAGAGTGGGGAGTTTGCTGTGAACACCAGCAGAGTGAAGTTGGGTGTGTACTGCCTTGCCATGTGGTTTTAAATTAAAGAATATTATTTAAGAAGAAATTATATATTACCCACAGGCCAGAAGGACAGGAGGACACTACCAACCCAGAATACAGGGTTACATAGCCATGTAAAAGTCTAGTTATTTAGAGTACACTGGGTTTAAATTGTGGTTTATTAGATAGCATTTTTTGTACACATGGCTATATTGTACAGGGTCTGTCTTGATTTGAATCAGTTAAATTCATTAAGGAGGTGGGGATAAAGAGAATGTTTCAGCTCTGAGAACAATGTAAGAAACTCAATATTAAGATGTCTGTAATATTTGGTGCAGTCATTATTCTTATTGCAGTAAAATTCATTGTTGGCAGCAGAGTTTATCGTCGTACAACTTCTACATAATGCAATCTTCAATTGATTAAATTAAAGTTAGTGCTAAATTCAGACTAAACCAAATGGATGCTGTTCACCAAAGCTACTCATACTGAATCCTGAAACATTCACTGGGCAAATGGTATATATATATATATGGAGAGAGTGCCTCAGGATAAATACCTGAGAATCTGGCTGGCCAATAATCTTAACTTCAAGCATAACATTAACACATGGATTATTAAATTGAGAACTATATGTAGTTTTGTGTACATGAATTGCTTCCCTTTTCACCAGAGAAAAACAATTGGTCAATCAATATTTTATCTGTTTTGGATTATGGGGATGTTACATATGGAAAAGCCGTCGCTTCTATATTAAAGTCAGGAGATGCTGTTCACCACTCGGCCCTAAAGCTTATAGTGATCCCTACAGCACCCACCACTGCCTTCTTAACCAAAAGCCATAATACAGATCTTTTTTATAATGATATTTAGCCACATTTAAAAAATAAAATAAGAAATAATGGAGAACAGATGGGACAAAACATAGACCAAAACCAAACACAACAGAACACAGAGTGGAAAAAAACTCAAGATTTATTTGTAAAGCACTTTTCATAAAATGCCCTGTAAACAAATTAGAGGGACTAATAACAATACACAACTACGTTTTCTAAAAAATAAATAAATAAACGTTCTATAGTTCTATTCAGGTTAGTTTCCCATCAGCTTTATGCGATGGCTGGATTGTTAGAAAGGTTTCTACCTCTAAAACATACACATTAACCCCACCTGCATCCACTGGCGCTGTCTCCATAACAACAACGGCGCCATGATAACATGTACTTTTGGTCCTTTTCCAGGAGGAGTGTCAACGTTATCAATAGAGCATTAACTGCTGCTGTGTGTGGACCAGTAAATACAAAACATGAGGATGGAAAATACAAACTAGCAGTTCATACTGTGTGCTCTTTCTGTAGTTCACCCCCCACCCATAGAAAATCTCTTTCCCATTTCCACTCTAGCATCTCTCTGCATAGACTGAGGATACATGTACACTACTCCGTTTCTGTTTAAAAACGAAAACGATCTCCGTCCACACCAGTGTTTAGCTGCATATCAGAATTGATCATCGTCTATATTAAAACAAATGAAAACGCACATCTAGTGGCCGTTCATGTACACTGGGCATGCGTTGGCCAGTGTAAACAGGAAGCAGAGTGTCTACTCCGCAGTTGCAGAAGATTTAGCAAAAAGAAGAAAGTACTACTACACATGAAGAACCACTTCACAGATGTTTTTGCATGGACCGACAACAAGGTGGAACTGTTACTGGAAGTAATATGGGAGTCCAAAGTGACTTTGATGGCGGAAAACAGACTGGGAGTCATCACAAAGCAAATACGGCGACATGTACAGTACAAGTGAAAGTGTTATTTGCACAGTACAAAACATTTGAATAAGAATATCAAAACATAAACTCTTGAGCGTGAGCGTCTTTGTCATCATTTTTAAAGTCCTCCGTTGTCGCCTGTCAGCACTAAAACGCTAGCCTGGAGTTTTAAAACAAAAATGGGTTCGGCAGCGTTTCCAATTTTCCCCATTTTAGTCTGGACGGGAGGTGCAAACGTAGCAAAAGGCTTGCGTTTTAAAACAAAAACGTAGCAGTGTGGATGTAGCCTGAAACACACGATTGTGTCTGCTTAATGCTCTTTGACCTGTCACTTCACCTACATTAAGAACCCCCCAAATACAAACACACACACACACACACACACACACACACACACACACACACACACACACACACACAAATGCATTCACTGGACCTTTACCCAAACAACTAAAATGTTGACCCTAACCCTTACATAATTCTAACCTAACCCTTAAAACCACGTCTTAACATTCAAACAGCCCTTTGAAGTTGTGAGGACCGGCCAAAATGTCATCACTTCCCAAAAATGTCCTCACTCTGTGGTTCAAACCTTTTTCCCGTCCTCACTTCGTAGGAAGTACACACACACACAAACTAACCCAATTGTATACCCACACAAACGACACAGACATCCACTACACTCAAAAGGGCATTACGTTTCTTCTGTCACTCTGCTCTAACCTGATATTGTGTGTACAGCTACATGGCTTTATTACAACATATAGTCTGAAACACTGTCTCTTAAACACTGTCATTGTGATGACGTTTTTATGGCTGGGCATGCTGAGATACTCAACAGCAGGAAAATAACCACATTGAAGTTTTTCAGTGATGGTCATAACATCATAACATAGTTTCCCACACTTTTAGATGCACCTCTGTCAATCTGACCACATGCTCATTTAAAGAGCAATGCAACTTCATTAGCAATTCAACTGCAATCCCCAGGAATCCTGTGAGGTGACATCAGAAGACTGCACACAGCACACTCATGTTCACCACCACGGCCGGTCTGTAATGTTTTAGACATAAATAAGTAACGGAAAACTTTAACTTCTACCTTTTTTCTCCTTTCACTGAGGGATTTAGTTAGCCAGACAAACGAGCAAATTTTAAGTAAGCTTAATTTACTGCATGTGTTTAATTCAGCTGACTAATGAAAGTACACCACCACTGAATGGGATACATTTGTCGACAGTCTTGTTACTGTAAAAATGAGAAAACGGAAACATCTCTAACACGGCGAGATCTTCATTCGACTTTACTCCTACAGCAGCATAGACAACTTTAAAAAAAAATAAAATAAAATTCAGTCCCAAAAAAACGACAGAGAGCAGGACTAAAACTCAACAGACAGGGCATTACAGCGACCAACAGGCCACAACATGGACCGAAGAGCAACAACAGACAACACAAGATTTAACTAAAAGTGCTAAAAAGTTGTAATGACTGCAGGAACAAATGTTTTCAATGCAAAGCTTCATGAATATTTGACTAAACTAAACTTGTTTAGCAACAACTCCAACTTCTACCTGTAAGCAAAAGTTGGTTCCAGGAGATTAAATGTGGATGCTTGCAGGATTTAATGGTCTCTGACGGCAGCCTCAGACACCATCGACAACTACTGCCACGGCTGACAGTTACACCTTCATTCACCACGTAAGGCACAACTTGCTAAATACAACAGTTTTCTAATGAGGAGAGATATTTAACATTTACACTTATTCACAAAAAAAACAACCGTAAAATAGAAACAATTCATTGAAATGCATTGTAAAAAACAACACCAACACTGAACAGCCTACAATGGATAGTTAGTGACTAAAAAAAGTCCATACTCAACTAGCCAAAAAACGTTGGCAACAAAAGAAACAACTGAAAGATTGTTGATGACCGCCAAGATACAGTAGTATCAAACACTTGTTTCTGTCTTCATCAGGTCTTTATCAGTGCCCTGCAGACAGGGTGTGTGTGTGTGTGTGTGTGTGTGTGTGTGTGTATGAGAGGGAGAGAAATAGAGGGAGAGAGAGAGAGGGGAGTGAAAGGAGTCAACATAGGTCAAGCTTTATCAGCTGTGATGTCAGAGCCAAGAGGACAGTGTTGGTGCAAGCCGGTTGGCCACTGGCTGGTGTAAAGGGCGAAGCCTTTTAGGACGCCTGAGGCACCACCTCCATCACCTTCTGACACAAGGCTGTGGTCGAGACTGCAAAACACACACACACACAAGTGACGGTTACACACCATGTCAATGTCAAGTGATGGTTTCAGGCACGAGAAGACACAGGTGTTGTACTCACAGATTCCATGCAGCATCCACTTGGGTTTGCTCTTCCACCACACGCCGATCAAGTAGACAGGAATTCCAGTACCAATGATGCCGAAGCCGATCGCACACTCTATTGGAGTCTTCCAGAAGGAAACGATGATGAGGAAGAGGCAGGCTAGCACGAAACTCACCGGCAGCAGAATGTTCACCTGCAGGATAGGAAAAGACAGGAGATCAGACAAAGTGAGGAGGTTCCACTGCTCCCACTTCCTTAAAGGAATAGTTTTACATTTTGGGAGATTAGCTTAATTGCTTTTTTTTGCTGTGAGTTATATCAGAAGATAGATACTATTTTTGTTTTAAATGCGAATACAGATCTTAAGTCCAGTGAAAGAGGGGCTTTATAAAAAATGTTTGGTTTTAAGCCTGGAGCAACTAAAATGCAGGACCTCAGTCATGATATTAAAGATTCTAACTCTGCAGAGCACTACAAGATATAACAAGGTCGGCAACAGGGCTTCTCTTGAGCGATCTCTCACCACCCTGAGAATGAGTGTCCTTGATGTAATTATGTTTGTGTTTTTGTGCTAAACTGCAAAATGTTCAAAATTCATACAGATTGTTCATAAAGTGAAGAAACATAAATAAAAGCGATATAAACTGGTATTACTATTAGTTATAAAACATTAAATCAAAAGGTCAAAATACATTATGAACTTTGCTATAGCGCCTTATGCATGTTTGTAAGTGATTATAACAACTGTTATAATGTCTTATGGACGCATCGTGTTATAAATATATGCAATAATATATGTCATTATAGCGATGACCTTCATAGAAAGTGTTACCCAGTTTTCTAATAAAAGCCTAAATGCATAGTTAGTGACTAAAAACAGTAATAGTAATAATTTGCTCCTGTGAAGGTAAATCAGAATGCTACAGTATACAATGATATTTTAGATAATACTGTGCTCCCAACTTAGTGGCAGCAGTTTGGAAAAGACCGTTTACTGTGTCACCATGACAAGTTTTTGCATGAAAGAACTTGACCTCATTCAATCCATTCTTTTGGATGCACTACAATGCCGGCTGTGAGACAGGCCTCATCACCCAGTATTAACAGGCGACCTGCTCTTGTAGCTGAATGAGAGAAACCCTGCAGCCAGGTTCCAAAAGCTGGTAGAAAGCCTTGTTATATTCGAAGAAGGATTCCCCCAGCAACCTCTAATGAGTGGTATGTTCATACTTTTGGCCCTGTAGGTTGAATGTGAACCGAAGGTGTCATGAATCTACCAGCTTACTGATGTACAGTGTCCCTTAACCAAAGAGATGAATTAGTAAATCTGATTGTGTGATTCTCTGCAGCGCTGCTCTGAATCTGTTGAACAGCAGGAATGTGACAGACAAAGAAAGGAGAAAGAAATAGAGCTGGAGAGTGAAAGAGTGAAAGAGAGACTGAGGTCCGCAAAGAGACAGTGCCACCACTGTCCCACCACTCACACACAAACACACACACACACACACACTGTGGGACCAATACATCTATTTGCAGGCAACGGTGTGCCAGCGAAGTCAGGCGGGCCATCAAACTCTAATAAGGTACAACACACACACAGCATCACACATGCAAACAAAGTGCAACAGTGGTACAATGGTCTTCTGTGTGTTGGGGAGTCTTGCAGCTACTGGTCTAGTCAGGAGGCCTAGGGCTCTTCCTCTTGTACACGTACACACACACACACACACACACACACACACACACACACACACACACACACACACACACACACACACACACACACACACACCCTGCGGCCCTCAACACCAGCTGACAAGCATCCAGCATCTCTTCTGTCCTTTAATCTGCGATCAGCCTCTATTCATCTGAGTTCTGCTGAATGGATCTTTGTTGGTCGCGTGAGACAAAGAAGAAACATTTCCTGCTGCCAAAGCTAACTTCAGTGGGAGTCGATGGTGACAAAGACCAAGTGAGACTTTCATGTCCACTCGTCCGTGTGTGTGTCTGTCCATGTCCAAAACAAAGCAAAGGGGCTTTACCAAAGTACCAGTACTG
The DNA here is from genome assembly GCF_014851395.1 of Micropterus salmoides. NCBI lineage: Eukaryota > Metazoa > Chordata > Actinopteri > Centrarchiformes > Centrarchidae > Micropterus > Micropterus salmoides. The sequence continues at coordinate 31,653,768 of NW_024044570.1, forward strand.
CTTTTTTTCACATGTTCTGACCGGCTGATTGCATGGAGTTTGGCTGACCTTGATTGGCCGCTCCAGCTCCGGCTTCTTATAACGGAGCCACATCATCCCGACGATCGCCATGGCGATGCAGAGCCAGTTGAAGAAGCTGAAGAAGTTTATGACGGAGAAGATGTCGTTGGAGAAGGCGTAGAGCAGCGTCATCAGACACTGGTGAGGGGGAGAGAGAGAAGCAATTAGGGGTACAACGCAAGACCTCCAAGTATTTAAAGTAGAGAGACGGCAGCAACAGTCATTTGTTTCTAGTAAAATATTGATAATTGCTGCTACACAACTCCCACAGCAGCTCAATACGGTAAATCACTGTACATCAGTGCAGCTGTATCCTTCTGATTTAAAGACACAAAATATATTTGATTTGCTTATTTAAATTGTGTGTAGAATTAGGAAATGAGAGTGTGTACAGTGAATATAAGTGAGGGCAGTGGGGTCAGCAGGGTGGGGTGGATCATTGACAGCAGGCTGGGCAGGTGGCCCTCCCGGGAACCCACGAAGAACAACCTGTCAGGGAGGGAAAGACATGGATACTGAGTATGAACCTTTTGAAGACAGTCTATGGTATGAACAGATAAATGATTCCATTTAATGCATTTTGTACCCATGACAAGATTCTGGGTGTTTATACAGGAGCTCTCACTGATTCCCCAAACCTAGTTAGATAGTCTACACGTACTTTCATGTTTCTGGATGCGTTTTCCATCCGGTGTGTGTGCGTGTGTGTTACCTGGATGACGTGAACAGAGAGCCGTTGACTGATCCAAAGCACGACAGACCTACAAACACCGGGATGATCCATGCCATCGGACCCAGGTGTCTGTTGCCAAAGTCCTGCAGAACAAGCACACACACACATGCAGTACAGATGTGATAATAAGTACAGTAGCAAAGTAGTTCCAGTCACAAGCGGCACAGCGAAGTTCATCGGCACCCATTTGCCAAATAGGCGTTGGCAGAGGCTTGGTGACGTAGGGACTACTCGCAGGCCTGTTGGTGAACTACTGTAGCTGGCAAGCTAACGCTAGGAAGCCAGGAGCATGCTAGCGCTAGTCAGTCACAAATGCTCCCTGAGCTTCTTTCTATTTTCTCTGTACTGTGCATTTCTGGCATTTTGTTCTCAGGATTGTATATCATTTTATTCAATAAAGAGTTAAAGTAGTAGACTGCAGAGGAGGGTTAAATAAAAGTTGATGGATGGTGGAATAAGATACGACAGCTTCCTGTGTCTCCTTATCGCCCTCCCCTCCAACAGCAGCACTGTTAAGACAGCTTTCCATTAGTCAGTGGCATAAATTTGTTTATCACAGTTCTCCAAAGTTGAATTTGAAACAAAAAATTGCTTTACTTCACCTCCACGAGCGAATCTACTGATTGCAGAAATCCCACAAAAATAGACTGACCGCTGTGAAAAGTTGTCATTTTAAATGCTGATTATTCTACATATTCTATAGGAAAAGCACATCCAAAGGGGAGCCAAAGAGCTAGGGTTTAGGTAACTGATCACTGATGTACCAGGAACACATCTGTGACTTTTGGGTGTGTGTAAATCATAAAGTGTATTTCCTGTAGTTGGCATCGTTCATGCAAAAGAAAGTAGCTCAAAGTGTTTGCACTCACCACAGCCACGGCCTCTGAGCCCAGCATCTGCTCCGGGGAGAGGGTGGTGAAATATGCCAGGTTGGTCAGAACGTACACTATAGTCACTATTGGCAGAGAGATGATGATGGCGCGAGGCAGGTTTCTGGAGGAAGGTGCAAACAATCTTAGTGACCACTCAGAATACCGCAGATTATCAATCACTCCTCAGAAACCAAGTCTGTATTTTATCATAGAAGCAAAGAAGTCGCTCGTTAATACTCACTTGTAAGGTTCAATCATTTCCTCAGTAACAAAATTCAAGTAGTTCCTGTGAGCAGCAGAGGCAACAAGGATGTTATGCAATTATGTAGCGGAAAACAAATAATACATTCTGTACAAATAAAATTGTTCTGTATTCATCTATTAATGGAAAAGGATGACAGCAACCCCAATGGCATCTTTGACACAAAGAAATTCTAATTTGTTTACAAAAAGAAGGTGTTGGGTTTTTCTTTTTTACAGTGAAAAGCTTCATTCATCACGGGAGGGGGGGGGGGGGTAATACTCAGTTTCAAATCTAGTTTCATTCAACATTAAAGAGGGAAACAATCCTAGGAAGTAGGCTGGGTGATATCTTAGTATTATGGTTAAAGGACATGCAGTGACATCTTATCCTGATGATAAAATGATATTGTGTCATTGGTTAACAAATATTGTGGTCCATCCTTCACCATGAGGGGTCACTAACGACTTACAGGATGTGGCACCTCCAGCAAGATAAACACTTTAATCTGTCTGATCCTATAGTGGAAACTGGATAATGACCAGGCATTGCAGTGGCTTGCAACCTGAACACACACACACACACACACACACACACACACACACACACACACACACACACACACACACACACACACAGGTAGGTCGATGTGAACTCACCAGCCGCCGTAGGCAAACAGGCCGCTGTAGAGCGCCAGGCCAATGCTACCAAACTCATATTTGGACCCCTTGAAGGAATTTTCTGGAAGGAGGCCGTCTGTGCTGCCTGGAGAAGAAGTGGGAGAAAGAATTGGGGTTAAGACAAAAAAAAACTAAACAAATCCGTTTGTCTGTATTGTTGCTGTGCAGGCAAGTACCAGCCGCTCTGTACAACCTGAAATGTGGAACAATAAATGAAACAATGATTTGTATTTGCCAAACACACATAGCCTTTGGAGTGGGGGGGGGACCTTAAATCTGTCTCAGTGTGCGGATCAGTGAAAGACTGCAGAATGTAATGGAGTTAAGGCAGGCTGAGACGGTGAATTAGAGACCCAGACTGTGGAATCGACCTGAGGCATGGACGGATCATGCAACAGACAAACAGAAGGGGCCCCAAGAAGAGAGAGGCAGACGGGGAAAAGATGGTGCTTTATTGCCGTGCTCAAGGGCAGGCCAACAGTAGCTGAGGGATGGGAGCGTATTATTATTGTGAGGAATTATAACATTTTGGTCAGAGCCCTCCTCCTCTGACCTCCAGCCTGCTGCTGGTTTGAGGGGATCTGTGCCACATTCCTGACAGAGCTGCTCCCCACTACACACATTCTCAGACACAGCGGCGGTTGCTAAACCAACATAACGTAGCAGTGTTGGTACTGGGAGGGTTAGCCCTAAGCCACCGCGCAGCATGGGAAACGCCAGATTACTGTGCTGTCCGTGTGACTAACTGCCCTACGCTCTGCCCTCCTAACAAAATAGACAGCATCCCAAGACCTCGCTGCCCCACTCGGTCACCGCTGCTCTACATACCAGCCTGAACGGGGAGCTGGGCTGGGGGTCTCTGGGTCGTTTCAACTTGTTCATAACAGCCCCAAAAAGCTTCGGTTGGGTAGAAGTGACTGGGTACATGAGTCTTCTCTATAAGAAAAAGATTCTTCAAAGGTCAGATTAGTGTGAGCTGTTGGGTGCTAATATTGGCTAATATATTGTTATCAAATCTTTTAATTCTTAAATATCTGTATCAGCGTTGGCCTAAAAAGAATTCAGTATCAATCGTGCTTTACACAGCATACTCAATCAAATTAGTTGCAGATTTATTTTCTGACAAATCGACTCAAAGTTCCAACTCTACTCAAATCTCCATGCCTAAACACTGCCCCACTAATGCTAATGCTGAAGCAAGTAAATCTACAGTTGACCTAAACGCAACCCTAAATTCATATGAAATCGTGGCATACAGAAATGTGATATGTTTAAAGTGCTGATGTCTCATTCTAAGAAGTACTGCTCCAGCATGTTTGATATGGATGATAGGAAGTAGAGATATTACATATCAGAAACAACATCTATTCCACAGAAGTACTTGCAAACCAATACGTTCTGTGAACTGATGCACACACTGAGATCTCTCCTCCACCCCAGGCCTTGGCTGACCATTTCTTTACACACAGATACACACAACCACTGCTCAGGACCATCGGCCTCCAAACCTACAGCTCACCTCACGTCTGTGTGGCTTGAACTCAGTGATGTGTTCCTAACCTTTCCAGCTTCTTGTGGTCTGAATCAGCCCTGCTCTTATTCCTCCTTCTCCTTCTGTTGTGCTCAGCCTTTAGTTTGTGACATGAGGACTATGTATTAGAAAATGTCCTCCTTCAATCCTCTTTGGTTCAACTTCACTCTTTTTTTTACAGCTTTATTCCTTCTTCTGTTGCTACCCCCAGCACGTTCCACCACACTGGTCAGGAAACATACAGCCAGTGGCTTGTCACATGATACCAGTGCCAGGCAGTGAAAGTGAGAGACACACACACACACACACACAATGAAATATGCACCATGCAGAACACACACTCAAAGGTGCACACCTACAGGCAAAGAACATGAGTTCCTACAGTGGGAGGCTGTGTCCAAAGTAAGACAAATTTTTAAAAAGTCACATTCATCTGTGAATTACAATGAAACTACCTGGATTGTAAAAAGTAGAAAGTAAATAAAAATCACAGCTACAGTTTCAAGGATTAAAAAGGTTAGGTTATTTGTAGCAGTGCACAGACAGTGACTATTTGCGCCGAGCTAACAAAACTGTTTAAAGGATTACCTACTGCCTCACTTTGATGTGGATTAGCTTAGTCTAACAGAAATGTTTACAGTCAGTTTAAAGAGACATCAGGTAAAGTCAAAGGCATTACATGGATAGGCTCTACTCTCAAGACTGAGATGAATGAGGAGTATTTGCTAAGAAGTCGGTTTCTGAACCCGCCCCCCTCAAACAAACACGCACCTTTTTATTCACCTCAGAGGGACCTGCGCTGGTGGAAAACCACTTCAAGATGTCAACCAGGACTTTTACATCAGAAGATATCAGTCTGGAACTGTGTATGAGTGTGTTTTATTTAATAAACGATGTTGGTATCAGAATAAGAAGGTGAAGAGGTCTGCATCACAGACAGACTGTGACAGGATGAAACTGGAGCAAATCAGAGGTAGGTTGACACGGCCGGTCAACAAGGGGTCAGTCTCTGTGGGTGTTTCACTTCCAAACAGCGTGGGCAGCTGTCAGATTGAGAAAGCAGGGCAGCTAATCGGATTACACTGGTCTCTAATCTGAGACACCAGCAGGCTCTACACTTATAAACCACACACACACAAGCAGGCACGCAGAGTGAATACTGTAGGTAAAACACTGGTTTAAGATGGATCAGGATGAGCTGATCAGAGCGTGTGCTGTGACACTTTGGTTTATCTTTGCCAAACTCACATCACTATGGCGACCAGGTGGAAACTACTGTGGCTCTACATGATCACACACAATGAGAGACAAAGCAGCTACACTTCACAACTCACACAAGAACTGGCTCAGTAAAGTCTCAGCTCTTTTCTCTAAAAGTCTGTAACTTCGCGACCTGTAAAAAAGTTCCTGGATTATTTCTATAATGCGACCCACTCATCAAATTCCCCAACTCTTTCAGTATGGAAAACACCTCTCCGCCGCTGTTTCTCATTTTCTTTCTGGATCAGATGGCTGGTTAAACAGTGAGTGTATACTCTAAAAGAGACGTATAAAATCACTCAATAACCTCCACCCCAACTGCCAAACAGCCGCGAGCGAGGTTGCACAGAAGAGACTTTGTTGATGTAATCACAGCCACACGCCCAGTCTTTGTCTCAATCCAGATAATCTGAGGTGTCCCGGGAAAACAGTCATTAGAAGCACTATGATGAAAAAGATTGGTGTTAAAGATTTAAGGATGCCACAAGACTACATGATGTTAGAAAAGCTCACTTTTGAAACAGCACTTAGTAAAGGACTAGAAGTACAAATGAGTAGAATTACTCCTCATCCTCCAGCTATACACCTAAACAGGCATTAGATAGGCAGGGTTAGCATTCAAAGTATGTGGATTAAGATTACTCAAAAGAATGAAAGGCGGATACAGTTCCCGCTTCTACCAAAAAGTACTGGAGGGGGGGATCAACTAGAGCTCAGGCTTTGTTATTTAGTCGAGAACTTGAACCACTGGAATTGAGAATGTTTTACTATGAATTCAGCGTGGGAGAGTTATCAGTAGCTTTGGGCCATGGACATGCAAGAAGCCGTAACGCAACATGTGTGATCCCTGCACGGATTTGGGACAAACAATGGGGCAAATTTCAGGCACCTATTTAGAAAAATTAAGGATTCAATTGAATGAAAATCAACAAATGATCCCCCCTAGTCCATTTTCTTTCTTGTGCGAGTGGCCAAAGCTTAACTTTTCTTTAAACCTTCGACTGTCAATCTCACAGTCGAAGCTTCGCAACGACACAAGGATCACGCCATTTTGGCGATATGGGGAAGCTCAATGTCTGATTTTACACAGAACTGCCAGTTTTATATATATATATATTAATACGTTAATATACAGCCTATTACAATATACATTTCAACGTTTAATGCTGTAAATAAACACGTAAAAAGAAAAAAAAAAATCCAATAAATGTTTTTAAAGTATAAGTGTAAATAAATCCAAAATTGTAACCCTAACCCTGGGTCGTCAGTCAAAAACTCTGCACAAGACCGGTGAATGGCGGAGAGAGAGAGAGAGAGAGAGAGAGAGAGAGAGAGAAAATGGTCAACAATAAGCCTCAGTTTTGCTTCGTCTCGCAATCGCCGCGCACAAAAACACACATGATTCAACTATCAGTCGACTACAGGCAGGACTTGACAATTCTGGTTTGACTATGTAAATCCTTAGTTGGGGACAGCCCAAAACCTGCCTAACAATAGGGCCACAAGAGGTCCCTTGATCATGTCTACAGTCACTGATATGATGTACGCTGGCCTGTGAGGCTGAGTGTAAATGAATCAAATGAGATCTTAAGAAGCCGAATCAACAATAGTCTTATCTTACTACTCAGTTACATTGTTTTGCTTTACAGAACTCCACCAGTCCACTGTCCTGGTGTGTTAAGGCCCCTGGTATTAGCTATGAGGTACATATAAACATGTTCAATAACCAAATCTCACTTTTTGTCTGGTCTAACGTGGATAATGCTCAGGGCAGGTCCAGCTCTCTATCTGATTCATTGTTTTAATCTGCTGAATTACAGAAAATGTGTGTGTGTTTTATCTTATCCACACATACAGTATGTTGCAGCAGGAGGGGGCTAAAAGCTACCCAGCTTCTAGAAACCACATGCTGTATGTCTTCCACTCTTTCTCCTTTCCTCTATCTGTATAATGCAACTCCTCCACCCCACCCCAGCCTCCTCCCTCAGCTCCATCTATTTCCGGTCCACTTCTGAACAATTCCAGTCAGTGTTGAGGTCCTGTTTGCCCGCCAGTCAGCTGATCTCAGACCTGTGGCCTCTGACCTCTGCACAAACAGGCAAAAGTCTGTCCTTTCACCCACTATGTGTGTGTGTGTGTGTGTGTGTGTGTGTGTGTGTGTGTGTGTGTTTGTGTGTGATTAAGGACTGAACTTGGATTCGGCCTTTTGATGAAGAATCTACATTTTTCATCTTTCAGCCCTCTCCTGTCTGCTGCGTTCAGCTGTTTTCAGACTTTGATGACGGAATACAGAAAGCTGGCCCACTTCTGAACAATCATGCAGTACTTAATTAAAGTTCTGAAGAAAGACATGGGCACAGTGCACAGACAGTATATTACTGGATGAAGCCACCCCGCTGATTTGAATGAGAGCAGTGAAGCCAGTTTTGGACCAATAAAATACTACTACAACTTCCTGTTGGCACCTACTACTACTGGCATCTACTGCGCGTGATCGCGCAGCATAACTGTGGTTTAATGACGTCGAGCAACGGCAGAAACACTGTAATTCTACACGCTCACCTGCCAAACACCGACGGGGTGTCACAGGGTTCTGACGTCATTTTTGGGTCTACATGGATCCCTCCGTGCAGGCTTTGGTCGGCTTCACTGTCCGATCTCTGGCTTACCCCCTTGGCACAGTGATGGCAACTATAGACATCCTACATACGCTGATGAAAATAATGTGATCTAATCCAGGAATGGACTGGAAATAAAAAATGGCCCCGGACTTTCTGACTCAGACAGACTCACATGTTATAGGACATGTTGTCTAGTTGCTTTCAGTAAAGCTGAAAAAAGACTTGCTTGTATTGACTTTGTTGTGTAAAAATTACATAAATTAATCACAGAATCATTACATGCTGAAAAATAAGACTTCTGAAATGTAACACGTTCGGTTTCTTTAATTATTTTCAATTCAAAACAATTTTGTAGATTGTTTTTAGTTGCGTTAAGCGTTAAACTGTAGGTTTGGTGTTGCATTTGGAGTTAAACTGAGACTGACAAGAAAACAGCTGATTTTCAAAGCTGACCCTTACGGCTTGGCTGGGGTTAAAGTCAGGTGTGAGGTCAAAGGGGAGAGGTCAGAGGTGGGCTCAGTGCTCCAGACAGAGGAAACACATAGCTGTAGAAAGCAGACAGGTTAAAAGGTGTGGTCAGCTGCAGTTTGTGAGAGCTCCACATTTCACTTTTTTACCCCCAAATAGCATTTCTCCTTAAAACAACAAATTATTTTACGTCTGAGACTTTGTGAAAAAAGCAAAAACAAACAGACCCGTTGGTCAGATTCCAGCTCCTAATCTATAACACTACTTGCTTTGTGATTATATTCAATCTGCAAGACTTGGTCCGTGTCTCACACTGACTCATTCACATTCAACACACATACTTGTTGATTCCCCTTTTAGTTGGTTTCCCCTCTAATTTTCTTCAAACCACCAGAGCACAGAGTCACTCTGATCTAATGTACCGCTGTTTTCTATTTGCTTCTGTGTCTCTCGGAGGAGTACAGCCGCTGACGCCTTCACTGCAGGCAGGAAGAGAGCAAGCAATAGGAGCACGGCAGGGCTTAGCAAAACGCACAGGCAGCGGGGGGAGTATACTGTAGTTATCTGGTAGAAGTTGTTTTTTGTCACTGGGAAGGAAGCAGAAAGGTTTGAGGCCACTTCAATATTTAGAAGCCTTAGTAATCTGCTTTCTAGGACATGAACCCAATGAACCCCAAAAGTCTTGGCTGAGAGTTGCACTGATTTCCTCTAGGGGGCAGAGTTTGATTACCTGAGCACACTTCCTGTCTGTATTAGTCGTGTTAATAAACCTTTTCAGTAAACCTTCACCGGTCTGGTAACTTACAGTGAATGGGACAAGAGTTCTGGCTTGTTCAAACAGATCGTTTGTGTGAATCAGACGTCTTGCAGCTAATGATTTCCAAAAGAAAGGAGTGCTGTGTTCTACTTGAGAGCAATTGTCTCTATGCCATTTCTCACACGCACTTCACAATTTTCTAAAAAATTCTAATACATGTCTTTTTGTCAAGTTCAGTGAATATCTCCTCACAGCCCACTAGCTGTCTGTTCTGTGTGTGTGTGTGTGTGCTGAAATAAAATCTGGTGTTTGCACACAGCCCTGGCTCTGTACAAAGTGGATCAGACCTCACAACAAAACACTATTCCGTTCCAGCCATGATTTGTGTCAGGTAACGTGAAATGACTTGCCCACAGACACTCAGCTTACCTTCTTATTTGCCTCTTTGCATGTTAGCTTCACAGCAGCAACCCTAAGGATGTGTACTTGTGTCTGCATACAATCTTATCAGAACTCACCTTTTTTCCCCACCAGAAGATTATTACAGTCCAAACTGAATATATATGCTTTGTGCTTATTTTTACCATTTAACAAAGACTGAACTGCTGTCCAGGGCGATTCTTTGATTCCTTGAACGTTACTCATTGAAACACTAAAGCGATTATGATTCAAACTGGAATGGCTTGTGTGATCTGAAACTCAAATGGTTTTCAGGATTAAAATAGTAAACTAGTAAACTAAGATTTTTTTGTTGAGCGTGCCCTGTTTTAGTGGTTTTAGTTAGCTTTCTCTTACACGTGTGTATGTAAGTATTGTGAATTCAACAAATACAATAGGAGACTGGGTATATGCATATTCTATGATAAAATGCAGATAATTGAGTGATTAATTATGTTGCTGGTGTACAGAAATCAAACTGCACAAAAGAAGATAAATTAGATTTAGGTGAGATATTTATATTTTTCTACATTGATATCCATCACCATGCAAATGCAAAGGTATGCAACATTACGTATAAAATAATCATTCTGATGTCCAAAACAATGAACTGTGTTCTAATGTTATGAATCATATAAATTATACTCATGTTTATAAAAAAATTGTAAAATAATAATTGCGTTTGTTCGTGTAAATCATGTAAGTCATATATTTTGTAACTGTGTGGTGTAGAACACAGTGTTCTACTTGTGGTGAGGGAGTTAAGGGCGTTCATGATGCCACTAAAACACCTGCCCTAACAGGAACCTTTGGATGTGTGGATGTGCACTCGTGTGTATGCAGGCGTTTGTGCAAAGTACCTCGGCCAATCTGGACGAAGCCGATGATGATGATGAGTCCAAGTGCCAGGAGCTTGGCAGCGGCAAAGAAGTCCTGTACTCTGGTGGCCGCCTTCACACTGTAGCAGTTCACAAACGTCAACAAGACTAGAGAGAGAAAGAGAGAGAGAGAGAGACTGTAAATGGCAGTATCCTTATGAAGCGGCTTTTTATACTCACATTTGAGGTGGTGTGTGTGTGTGTGTCAGTTCATTTAAAATGTATTTATATAGCACCAAGTCATAACAGACATTATCTCAGAGCAGTTTTGATATAGAGCCGGTCTAGACCGGGCTCTTTGAAATATTATTTACAGAGAACCAACAATTCCCACCATGAGCAAATACTTGATGACAATGGTAAGGAAAAACTCCCTTTAAACCCCCTACTGCATGTGCACACAAACTCTCATAGGATTGTTGAAGTGGCTCCTAACCCTGGACGCTATTAAAAGTGATTAACTAAAGCAGCAGGTCCCTTCAAAGCTCCTAAATCAGGTCGGGGCCACAACAAAAAGACGAGACAGAGCACAATGAGGCTCTGTGTTACAAGGACCAAGACAAAGAGAGAGGGAGCCTGAGTACAGTACAGGGCTGGACACACTGAATTTACACACACACACACACAAGCACACACACACAACTGCCTAATGTGTGTGTATGGACAATCTCAATTAACACAAATTCCCACAGAAACAGGTCAAATGGAACAATAACCCACCCACACCAAAATAGACCTATGGAGCTATGAATATGTGTGTGTGTGTGGCGATCTGGCTCCCAGCCCCGCAGTGGCCGTGAGCACCCCACTGCCTACACCACAGGCATGCACACACACACTAAAGTGAGCAATCCTAGTGAAACACAAACACACACACACAGTCCGGGCTTTATCATGTGGTCTCAGTCAGGATTTAGCCTTCAGTCAATCTGAAGATTATGTAGTAGGGTTACTAGCTGGCACCGCGCGCGCGCACACACACACACACACACACACACACACTAATATACATGGAGGGGCCCACAGAGAATGCCTCTGTACAGGGTCCAGAATTTTGTGCTACACCCCTGTGCACAATGTCATGTGTAATCATGTATTCAGACAGACGGGGTGTGTGAGGTGAAATGGGGGGGATTCTTGTTGTGTGTGCCACTCAAAGAAAACAAGTACAACCAGAAACCGGTGCTAACAGGCTAAAGCAGCTAATCCAGAGTTAATCAGGCTGAGGCTGCAGACAAAAACCAGGCACATTTACAAGTATTCTTTTAGCCCCCACTCAACTGTGAAGCTAATCAACAGGCTAAAAAACATTTATTGACCCTAAATACAGCATCATAGTCGAGCTTTAATTGACTGTTTGAGCTAAATTAAAGGGAAGGAAAGGAGGTTAATATCTTACACACACACACAATACGTTATTGTCATTATTATTATTATTCAATTAATTAATTATTATAAAGTTGAAAACAGAGACTATTTAATTTAAACACATTCACTAAATATTAGATATAAATAAGTAAATGAGATTATAAGTGAGCATCATTTCCATTTGCCTTATGATGCGCGCGAGCATCTTCTCTCATCACCTTTGCTGATGAAATAACGCGGCACTTTTCACCACAGCCCTTGATGCTGGGCACGTGCACGAAGTGTAAGTACGTAAAAAAAAAATGTCTGTGTGCGCGGGTGTGTCTCTCATTGGCATCACACGTGGTCCGTAAATTAGCACCAGCGCTGAGTAAGCTCGTGTAAACTGTACGTGTGGGAGTTGGGTAAGTGGGATAACAGGTGTATGATCATTCTGACAGACAAACAGAAACACACAGGAAGCGTAACCTCACTCATCCGCTCATCTCAGCACACAACAACAACACCACCGCCATCTAAGGTTGCATCATCCCGGAATGCGCAGCGCGGACCCGGTACTCACGGATGCAGAGGCAGGCCACGACCTTGGCTCCGTTCTCCGGCACCGGGCACACGGGGAACAGCGGCTTGAGGAGGTACGTGGCGAAAACGTAGGCGACGATGTACTGGGAGGACGGCCGGATGATGAGCAGCTCGATCCAGAGTTTGAGGAAAGCCGGCAGAGAGCCGTACACCTCCAGGATGTAGGCATAGTCCCCGCCGGACTTGGAGATGGTGGTCCCCAGCTCCGCGTAGCAGAGGGCTCCCACTGTGGAGAACACCCCGCACACCGACCACACTATCAGGGACAGACCCACCGAGCCGGCCTCCTTCACCACGCCGGTTGGGGTGACAAAGATGCCCGAGCCTATGATGGTGCCCACGATGATGGCCACGCCGTTCACCAGAGTGATGGTCCTCTTCAGGGCGACCCCTTCCCCCCCTCCCTCTCCTCCGGCGGCGTTGTTGGGGCTCTTGGCGTCGCTGTCCGATGCTCCACCCTGGAGCATCATTTCGGTGGCCAGCTTGTCCTCTTCTTCCCTCTCTGCAGAGGAATTTGAGTTTCTCTTCTTCAACGCCGACATCGTTCGGGCTCAGTTTCCTCCTTCTTCTTCCTCACTCGGGGTCACAAAGCTTCCCGCTTCGCCGACTTCTCCCTCTGTGGCTTCCTCTCTGACGGTCCGGGTGTGCGCTGTGATGCCGGCCGGGCTCAGCCACGAGGAGTCCTCCGTACGTCTGTTGGTCTGAGTCAGAGCAGCGTGCTTTCACGCATCTCTACTCTGTGTGTGTACAAAAAACTATAGAAATCGGCTGGATGGCCCTCCTCCGTCAAGGCCAGCCCCTGCTTTTAGTTCGGCGTGTCCTCCTCGGTAATGCCTCCGTCAGGTTTGTCTTTTTCCGCCATCTAGCGGCGGAAGGCGGAACTAGCCCCCCTCTCTCCAGTAGAACATCTCACCATCACAACTACAGGTACGTCTCATCAAACTAGAATATCGTGGAAAATTATTTCTATAATTTTATTAACAAAGTGAAACTTTAATATATTTTAGATTCATTACACATTGTGTTAATCTTGATGATTACAGCTTACATGTCGTGGAAATCAAAACTCCATATCTCAAAATATTAGGATAAAGAATGTGTAATACAGAAATGTCGACCTGGGAAGAGCCTTTAATCTCTCAGTTTCAGTACACACACAATTCATTGCTGTGAAAGGGCTGGCTCTTCACAGAGTGCTGGATCAAAGCACATTCATGGAAAGTTGACTGGAAGGTTAAAGTGTGGTAGGAAAAGGTGTCCAAGCAACAGGAATGACCGCAGCCTTGAGAGGACATCAAGAGCCGCCAGGCACAGATGGGTCCAGGAAATCAGCTACAAGTGTGACATTGCAAGTGTCAAGCCACTCCTGAACTAGAGACCGCGTCAGAAGCGTCTTTCCTGGGCTAAGGAGAAAAAGAACTGGACCGTTGCACAAAGTCCTCTTTCCGGATGAATTTTGCTTTTCATTTGGAAATCAAGGTCCCAGAGTCTTTGGGGACGAGTGGAGAGGCAAAGAATCCAAGTCGCTTGAAGTCCACTTTGAAGTTTCCTCAGCGATGATTTGGGGTGTCATCTGTTGTTGTCGGTCCACTGTGTTTTATCAAGTCCAGAATCAATGCAGCCGTCAACCAGGAGATTTTAGAGCACTTCATGTTTACATCTGCTGACGAGCTTTCTGGAGATGCTGATGTGCTGTTCCAGCAGGACTCGGCACCTGCCCACAGAGCCAAAACCACTAGTAACTGGTTTGACCATGGTGAAACCCTCGCCTGACCAGAACCTCATAGAGAATCTAGGGGCTGTTGTCAAGAGGACAATGAGAGACACCAGATCCAACAATACAGACGAGCTGAAGGCCGCTATCAAAGCAACTTGTGTTATTATTGTCATCAACATTAAAACAAAAACAGGACTGAAAAATTTCACTTTATGTGTAATGAATCTCAAATATGTAAAAGTTTGACTTTTTGAATAAAATTACAGTAATAAATGAACTTTTCCACAATATTCTAATTTTATGAGATGCACCTGTACCTCTGGGTTTGAGGGACCAGATGGCCCCACATGATTGACCGCAGTCAGGTCGACATTACAAGGAAACCAGCTGGACTGGTTTTATATTCTCAGAGAGAAACTGAGCAGAGTTGACACCCCCCAGAAATCAGGATCCATCTTCATTTACAGATTACAGCTCACCCTCTTCAAAAGATGCATAGCCCAATTTGCTTAGCGCTCAGAAAGTGTCATTCAATGAAGGAATGTAAAGTATCCACTTTGCATGCCTCTGTGATTGAAAAAAATGGTTGGATTTCACATCCCCAGAAGGATTTCCTATATCTAACAGTGAATAAAACAGACCTTTTATCAAACTCAAAGGAGCGCACATTGAAACCACAGGACTGGCATTTATGTCTCGGCTCAACTCAGGTGATTGTGTCTGATAAGGAAAAGGCTGGTCCAAGCAGAAAAGGCATTAATAGTTGACACTGGTCAAACCCACAACAACGCCTGCACCCTTACAATGGGATATTTTTGATGAGAGAACAGCTGAGGAGGCTCCTGGGAAAGGAGTGGCAGATAGGACAAAGTCTTTGCAGGCTCACCAACAGATACAGGCCCACACTAAACATCAGCTGACCATTATGGGCCACAAAACTTTGTGTGCATGAACTATGAAAGAAAGCCCCCCCGCCTCCCCCACCTACCAGACAGACAATTTCCTTTGTTCAGACTAGGTGCACACGGTCCACATTTATTGGCCCAATCCAGCCTAAAGGTGCTTTCTAATATTGTCTATGTGCCTCTGCACAAAGTCTGCGGAATGCAGGGCCTTCATCTCAGTCAGGTCGAGCCCCAGATCAAGAGACACAAATATGCCTTAATCCA
The DNA here is from genome assembly GCF_014851395.1 of Micropterus salmoides. Classification (NCBI taxonomy): domain Eukaryota; kingdom Metazoa; phylum Chordata; class Actinopteri; order Centrarchiformes; family Centrarchidae; genus Micropterus; species Micropterus salmoides. Next base: position 31,669,143 of record NW_024044570.1, read on the forward strand.
CGTCTGTCTGTCTTTGTAAACCTGTACAACAGCTCCCACGGGCCCCCCGAGCAACACTTGTTGTTGGTCACTGTGAGAGGCTAAAAGTTTGTGGCTCTCCTTATCTCCCGTCTGCAGCTCACATGACCAGTTGTTTGCTGGTTAAAAAGTCAGATGTTCATTGCACAGTGTTAGATCAACTCCCACACACCAATTAAACTGCATGGATCAAAGTTCTGGTAATGTAATGCTACACTTAACTTGATTCTTTTCTGTGGATCTCCTCCGTAAAATGAATGAATGATGATATTTCAATTGCTTCAAACGATTCATAACCTGAGTTTACTGCTGTCTACATTCTTTTTCAGCATGAGAAAAGATCAGCATTGTTGTGGCTCATTGTTTGATCCAGAATGGCTCATATCCACTCACAGCAGTCACAACAGTATTTCATCTTAAAAGGACAAGGTTGTTGTTGGTATTCAAATTTAATTTAGATGCACTTTGAGGGGCACATAAATAAGGTAGTACAATCCTCTTTCTTTCCACTAGAAATATTTCTCTTCCAAGATCTAGAAAAAAAAAATCATTCACTTCTTTGTTTCCTCCATCTTGATAATTCCACTGATCGCTCTGAGACACTCTTCTGTGTCTCCGCTTCAGGTGGTCCAAAATGTGGTTGCAAGACTTTTAACTAACACATGGTGCTGGTGACACATTACACCAGTGTTGGACTTTCTGCAGTGGTTACCCTGAATGCAGAACTGATCACTTAACCACTACAGGGGCTTGCACCACTGTATATTTCGACAGCAACATCAGTCAACATCTGCAATCTATAGGGAACCCGCCCATTGTGTGTAGACCATATTTTATGTGTGCAAGGCAAGCATGTGCTTGAAGAGGCTCTGTGTACCAGCATCATTGTGAAATGACCGTAATGTCTATTGTTACCAAACCAACTGTGCAATTGTACTGGTGAGTTGATTAGTAGCCATGATGTTGCAACACCGCCACTATTGAAAGTGCTAAAGACACATGTTCTTAATTTATGAGGGAAGACGGCTACTTCTTGTTCGGGCTTTAGTTTTTGTTTTGTCTGCGGATTTTTCACTCCTATCTACAGATGTAAAGCTCAGAAAGTTGTCACTCTATTTCCAGCAGGACTGCGGATAGTGTTTGTTTTGTGTCATGAATCCAGTAGGAGATGTAGTGTACACGGTAGAGGCTGAAAAATGTCTCATAATTCTGAATTATCTGTTTAAATTCTTCACGTGGCACCTTTAACAGTAATGCTTCTTGTCATATTGACTTGGTTTAGAGTGAGACCACACATTACATACATGAAAACAGATTCTTGTTCCAGCTGCTAATGTGAACACCCATTCTGACGGATTGATAGAATTTTTTGCAGAAGGGCGTAGAGTTGCAGAAATGGGAGGGAGCGCTGCTTTCGCCGATGGGAAAATGTTCAAAAACAAAGACGTGACTCTGGTGTGGGTGTGGGAGAGGTCCTGTCCTGGCAGCTGTAGTAACATCCACTCTGTTTCCAGCTTCTCTCCCAGGGAATATCCTGGACTTTTAGTACTGCTTAAAACTCTTGCTGATGCTTTTGGAAAGTCTAAGCGATGCATAGGTAGAAACATGGTGCTACATCTAAAAGGATATGTAAAATATTAACAATGCAGAAACTCTGACACTGACTCTGTAGCTATCATATCCATGTATGCATAGTGAATATGTATAGTTTTGTATTGCAAAAGAAATTTGTGTTGCCAGTTGTAAAGAACTGTAATACACCTGTCAGTGTCTGCGTTGTTTTCATGACAGAGTCCTCTTGTTAATATTGTAGATGCTTGTGGTGCTGCTGAGAATAAATTAAACTAGTTTTACATGCTTTATAGCAAAAAGCTGCACTAATCAATATTTTCATACTAACAATGGATGAAATGACTGTGTCAATATGTAATGTGAAAGTAGTCGCTCATAGTACTCTATGGACCAACTCTATGGAGTGCTTTAGTGCCTTTTACCTCACTGTTTTGATTTGGCAATCTGCAGCTTTACTGATTTTGGTTCAACCTATACAAATAGCAGGCAGCTGTCAGCAAATAAACTCTTATGAACCCACTGTGTATTACGACACGACAAAGTCTGTGACAAGCTGGTGAACATTGTGGAGCAATTAGCAGCTAATGAACCAGAAAAGAGCCAAAAGGAGAGTGAATGTTGGATTTACATTCATCAGGTGAACAGAAATAGAAAATGAATTCTACTGTTGCTCTTGGTCTGTTGGATGTGTAAATAGGCAGTTTTTAGCTGGTTCACCATTTACAAGGTAATAATAAGCCAAGTGGCCAAAAAATCTAAATCACTGACTGCTGCTGTCAAAACATGACTCTTTTAAAGCTAGAAGAGTGACTTTTCTGCCTATGTGTTAGTTTTTTACCCCCCTTGATATCGATAGGGTTTATCAGCTTTTGGAGTATCTCTTACTCTCTGCTGCAGCTGTGAAGGCATAAAAATGTCTTGTAATAAATATATAGTAAGTATAGTAATAGTTTGGCCCTGTAACATACATTGTTGGCATAAATTATACCAGTCACTATATCAGCAAATTACAGTTTTAACTGTGGAAATTTGAACTACTTTGTCAGTTTCTTCTAACAGTGCAGCCTGTATGAATATGATATTGTAAAAAGAAACCAACCAGTTTAGACGCAGCATTAAAGTCATGGATGGAAATCCTTTGAAATATCTGACGCACAAAACAAATAAATCAGAGAGGCTGAAGTGCACAGAGATGGGTAAAGCAGGAGGGAGAGCAGCGTGCTTGGAGTTCAGAGGGGAAAAGGGCCTCTCATTGTATGTTCCTGTTTATGTCTCTGCCTGTATGGAGAACTGAATGGGTGGTGGGTTGTTGATCTAAAACGATTCCCCTCAAACAGAGAACAGAAGGACAGCAGGAAGACGAGTCCTCTAATTTGAACTCGCCTTCTTCATCTTGGCTGCATTGATGGCCAGGGAACAAGGTCACTATGGTGCAGACTAAAATACAATGGACGTACATTTCTTAGAAGACACGTACACTTGAAATACAGTTAGACCTGTTAACTGTTTTGATAGTCAGCCATCATGGTTTATTTTAAATTATGGAGCCTGTGTGCAGTCTTTTACTCGTTCAGTAACTGGGGCGCTGTTAGTGGCGTTACTGCATTTTTTCCATCGTTAGTCGTTTCAGTTTAGCATGTTAGCATCCTAACATTAGCTAATTAGCACAAAAATACAAAGTACAGCTCAGGCTGACGGGAATGCCAATAGTTGTGCAGGTATTTGTTCGTAAACCAAAATATTGGACAACTTAGGATTCTGACCTGATGATGCCACTGGATGAAAAGCTAAGGCAAGTAAGACCACACATAGCGAGTACTTAATTTCACAGCGATCCATGACCGACACTAACGTGGCTAAAAATGTAACCCTGTTCCTTCATTACCATGAACACCCACTTACTGTATTTATTTTGTCTCAATCATGTCCTGCTACTGTAAACACTCCCTAGAGCACCAAATGTGTATTAATCCGCAGCTAAAAATAGTCCCCAACAAAAAATACATAAAAGTAACATTTTCTGTAAACGTCACTACCCAGCTGATTAAGGACATTATTAAGCCTTTTTTAAATAAACTATGTTTGTGGCCTTTTAAAGATTTATGTCTTGAGTAAGAACCAACAGGCTTGGGGCTGTCAGAAAGTGTTCTGAAACAGACTGTGGGATGTGTTGACAACAAGAAATACATAGAAACGGAAATTGTGTTGCCAAAGAAGTGATTTTGTTCCAATAATAAGAAACCAATTTCAGAACGTTTAAGCATTTTATGAAAAGAGGACTTTTCTGATATTACCAGTTCAGCAACATATTCAGTTCTCTCTCAGGGCGTTCAGCGGTTAGAAAATGTTTTCTCATTTACCTACTACAAAGACACAAGTGCATGCTTAGAATCACACACGCTGTACAGTTCAAAGCTTTGGGGTCTCCAGTCAGTCTGTCCAGTCATACAATCAGGGGAAGCCCAGCAGAGACTGGCCGGTGTGTCCCTGTAGACACAGGCCCCTCTCCCCTGCAGCCAAGCACAATAAACACCCCAGAGGTAAGCTTCAATCACCATTTCTTTAGTTTGAATCAGGCGGCGACCCAAATTACACCCGGCAGTGGTAACAACGTATAAAAGAGTGTAAACAACCCACCCTCAGGACCTCCAGGCGTCTGGTTGGGGGCCACCAAACATCCCCTCTCTCTGTCAGGGAGGCTTCAAAGGTATCGTTGGAGATGGGGTGGGGGTTGAGAAAGCGAGGCAGTGGCCAACAGTTTTTATTTTCCAACTTGTTCCTGCTCTGCTTTGTGCTTAGAGAGGCGTTGGACCAGGTGGGCCTGCGGGAGGAACAATGTGGATGTATACGTTTCTTAAAAAGGCAGTTGACATAGCAGCACCTTTAAAGGTTTCAGACATCAGCTTGGTGTTTTCTCCCGTTTCAGATTTGGCTGCAAGTTTAAACAGATGTCATGAAAATCAGTCACACAAAAAGCGAAACACTCACCACCTCTTCTCTACTTCTGTCATGGGGACACAAATACAAAAAATGCACAGTGATAGACATCATTTTTTACATCACACATGATTTTATTGTTATACATCTATTAATGTGTCAGTTTCTTTAAATCATCTTTACATCTGAATCATGTGACAACGTGGTTTTCTACAGGGGTCTCACAGCTGGATGGGGGCCTATAAGGAGTCATCCAGGTGGAGCACAGCATACTGGGAGGGGAGAGGGGCCTAGAGCAGCCCCGCAGGGCAGGAATGTCGGTTGCCCACTGGAAAAATAAAACAGCTAAAATATGTACTGCATACATCACATACACCTGCTAAAACATCACACTGAGCTACAGGAGGCAAGGAAAGATATACCAAGAGACTCAAACACAGCATGATGACAGCATTCTGTAATACTTCTATGTTTACAAAGGCAGACAGGGAGAAAAGTGAGGACAAGATGCCAGAAAAGGGAGATTTTAAGCTTCGAAAGACACCACATCTTACATTTTAACCATCTCTGAACAAAGTCATCTTAAATTGGCTTCTGATGCCAGATCACCAACTCTAGCTTTGACAGAAAAGGCCATTTAGACAACATTTTCCACAGACTTTGTTTAAAAAATAAGGCATAAAAGAGCATTAAAAAAAAAAGTAACTTGACATGAGTAAAATGCCATGAAACATGAAGGCAGATCTTGGTGCATGATTTAAACATGGTAATAAAACATAGCTGTATAAGATGAAGGCAGTACTGGGTCCCTTGTCTCCATGTTAGTATAATGCATTGAAAATAGATTTCTTATTGCATTATTTGTAAAGAAAAATAACATTCCCAAATGTGTTTCTGCTGCACATCATCAAACTCCACACCGAGTACACTCTGATCTCATTTCTGCTTTGAAAAACAACTACTGCCATCTAACCCCTGCGGCCTCTTCGGAATTTATTTAGCGAATCAGCAGCCATCACAATGAATTAACGTCACTCAGTGCACATCACATAGCATCATAATGAATTAGTGTATTCAATATGTGATATCATGCTGGGCCTCAAATGGTGAGCCAGTGGAGGACCTACTGGGGAGATGGAGCAGGGCGTGTATGCCTGATGGGAGTGGCGGTGCAGGAGGGTAGGAAAGGCCAGTTTGGACAGTCGCATTGTTACTCAGGGATTATATAGACAACCGTGACCTCTCACCCCTGCCTCAACTCAACTGTATGTCAATGGACACATTCATGTACGGATAATGTTAGACGTGGCCAGACACGCTTCCTCTGATGCGCTTCTGGTTTGCAGTGTAATTATAGATTCTTGTCCTAAAGTATGTGAAATCAGACATGCCTGAGAAACTTGGCAGATCATTTCATGTTGTCTGAACTTTCATTCCCATCTCTTCTCTCTTTTCCCTGTGTTTTCCTCAAACCTCTCTCTTTCTGACAGTACTGCATAGTTACATCCACCCACCCCATCACAACTGCTGGACATGAGCCTAAGCAAAAGCCAGACTTCTTTAGGTGATGCAAAATCCTCATCTGCAAACAACACGTAGGAGTGCTTCATATACCTTAGTGTAGAGCTTGGATAAGTTCTGGATTATGAACATCAAGTGTACTTTAAAGGGTAACTTCGGTATTTTTCAACCTGGATCCTCTTTTCCCCTCATGTTTGTGTCTGTGAGACTAACTGGGACAGCATTATTTGAAACTGTTCCAGTATTGAGTGAGTGTTCTGCAGTCGGCAGCAGCGAGGAAGGGCTGCAACATAATCCTTGTGGGCAACTGTGCCCCGTTACAGAACGTCCACTAAAGTGCTTGTTTTTGCCACTGACAGGCTCAGATTGTTATTATAAGTGTCTGACAACATTATAGAAAAGATCCCTACAGAGACAGACCTTTGTTTAAAGAGCGGGACACTTTTTGTTGCTATATCGCTCTTGTAAAAGCCACCAGACTGCATTGACAAAAATAGCCTCTTTGGTCTGCCTTGATTGGTTAGTTTGTGTTATTGTGTGACTTTTTAACCCTTCAAAAACACCAAAGTCACACAATAATGCAAACAAACAAACCGACCGAGGCAGCGGTAGACCAGCAACTCCTGTGTGTTTTGCGAGGTAAAATTACTGTTTTTAATCAATGGAGTCTGGTGGCTTTGACGATAGCAAAGTTTCTGGTTTTGCTTTGCTGCATTTTCTGTCTTTGCATTCCTTGTTTTTTCCCCCCCAGAAAGACCACTGAAGGAAATCCTGAATGACAAACTGCACTGAGTTACAAAAGCTAGTCCAAAGCCCTGTATCTGGCTTTTTTTTAAATAAAAGCCAATACCGTATTAACATATCTGTTAAGACACTACTAAACAGGTGGGGTGATACACGAGGCTGTTGGTCCTACTGTGTCACCCGTCTATCCAACTCCCTCAGAAAGTCTCCTCTACAATAATTTATGCATTTATCACAGCTATTCATGGTAGTATCCTTTGTGCCTTTTGACTTTATTTTAAAAATGTAAAATAAAGAAGTAGTTTAGACCAGCACAGATATTTAGCATTCATTCAACAATATTTGTAACTCTTCAAACCCTTTCTCAAAACTGATCAACCAATTTGTTTAATCTAAGCCTTCAGTCACACAAATGTCAAGACAAATGTGAGACAACACAAAACTAACTAAACCAGACAAATCAACAAAGACAACAGATATAAATAAATCTGTCAATCTGAGAGTCATTTCCAGGTTTAAACATCAACTCCTCTGCTATGTTCCTGTACTTATTCCTGAAGCATAGCGATACACTGTGGGAGTTGATCCATTTACTTTAATTCTAAAAACATAAATGAGGATTATATAGCAAAATTCACCTGAGCCTTGACTGTTACTGTGAGCAAACACTAAGCCCTGTACCGGAACCATAGCATAATGGAACAGCTGTGGAAGTGAAATACTGTTTATGCTCAAAGATGTGTTGGGGAACCTCTGCCAACAGAACAGTGATTCACACAGAGAACATTTAAGGCACTGCGGTTATGGTACTTGAAAACAACTAAAAAGAAGTGATGGAAGACAACTGCTTATTTCAATCAGAATACTCTTAAAAGGCATGTGCTACAGTAACCTGGCATTTTTGTACCTATTAGTAACATTTAATAGTTCTGCTTAGAAGAACTAAGGCTCATTAAAGTTCATTTAAAACTCTCATGTATGTGTTGGGTGTCACATACTATAAAACAAATCTTTCTGAATGTCAGATGTACTGTATACAGTATAATTTCTTTGTAACAGATTAAGAAAACATTTATTCTATTCATTATTATTAATGATAAAACCAACAAGCTAATTTAAAGTGAGACTGTGGTACAAAACATTTGATTAAATTGGATATATAATGTATTCTACTCAAGAGACACACTCCCAAGGTGATTGCCTTATATGGATAAAAGTCAGACTGTCAAACAGACTGTGGTCAGCACACAGTGCTGTTGAGTTTTTACATGAAGCTCAGTGTAGCACTCATGTACCTTAATTGAATGAATGTTAAACGTATAATAAATATGACTCATGTTATTAAAAGCAGTAAAACTACAGATTTTGCCCACAGCAACCATCCCTTATTGGTTATTGGTCTGCAACAGTCAAACCAAAATCTGAAATATCTAAGAAAGAAAATAAAAATCTCTACCCAGACACAGAAGTATACCTACATCCTCCACGTAAAACGGTTTACTGTATAAGTATAAGTTCTTCTAAGGAAAATTTTAACGTTCTGAGTCAAATTGAGTAAAAAAAAAATAAAAAAATTTCAGACAGTTGATCACAGAGTAAATGTAGATTGGTACGGTCACTGTGTGCGTTACTGTGTGAGAGGATGTGTGTACTGGGTCCAGCAGCATCAGTAGGTGTGCTTATCGCCTTCTGCTGACGGCGCCTCCTGTAGGAAAGGAGAGAAGGAAGAGCGGACGGTGCGACCACAGTGAGGCTGCTGCACACGGAAGTTGTTCACCATACTCTTCTGTACGTCCTCCTCAGCTGAGGTGAAAAGAAGGCTCCGGAAGACCGCCAGCTAAAGGGGGCAAAAGAAACTGTCAGGAAAGGGGATGAAGAATCTTAAACAGGCTAAGACAATATGTTCACAAGCGGATTCACTTCTACCCTCTGTGTAATACTAATAGGTTGCGTGTCTTGAGGCAAAACCTGCTGTTATGCTCAGCTTAATGCTGAAAAACTTGTTCCTGCCTCAACATGATTAGGACTGTTGCAATGTGGTCGTGCTACTGAAGTGGATCTCACTTTAGCTTCTAGAACCAGTTTTTAATGTCACTTTAAAAGCACAATAGCTACTAAAAGAAAGGCTACAGAAAGATCTGAGTTTTACAATAAAGGACAACAGGAGCCCTCTAATGGTTGGTCTGGAGTTCAGCTCAGCGGAAAGCAGCATTCCCTGATTTTTTTCTTTTGTGGTTACTTAGGGGCAACAGAACAACATCTGATATAACCATCAAAATTTGTTATGGTGAATGTTGCCTATTTACACATTCAGCAGCGGGAAATATTAGGGAACGTTAATTTAGAGTCATGTTTCTGGCCACTAGGGCTGGACCCGAATATTCCGGTACACATTTGATTTTCAATTTTGAGATTTAAATATTGAGTATTTTTTTCACATGCATGACCTCAGCCACAGCAGTGAACGTAACTACTGACAGCAGTAGTGTGGTAGTTATGGAATTTTACAATTGCATAATTTCATTACAGATCAAAACAGTCAAATTTCCTAAGTTTTAAAATTAATCAGCTGTTGGCTGGAAACAAACACACACCAACATAATGAACACATTTAAATAATTATATTAGGCCGATTGTAGAAGAAGGGCATTTAGTCACTACAATAAAAGTTAAAAGTGAGTTATGCATAATAACGTGTTGTTTTGTCCCGCTACCGGAAATGGCGCTCATCCCGTTCTCTGGACCCCCGCCCTGCTAAACTATTCCCGGATTCTGCTCTGGACCTGCTCGGATCAGACTCTCACTCTGGACTCTCAGCTACGGTCCCCCCTGCTGTGTACAGCAGCAACCAACCCGGTTTGGCACGCATCTATTTTCACTCTGCCTCGCTGAGTGCTGCTCAATATCCGATCCCTTTAACCCCCCCCCCCCTTTCTTAGTCTTGTTCTTGAGTGTGCTAGCCTTGCCATAACAATGTTAAAAACTACATTTTGGTAATAATCACTTAGTTAGCCTACGCTATGAGAATAAATAAACGGAGCGCTCTCTCTATATTTCTCTCTCTCACACAGATAGACTTACGCACCCATGCCCACCTTTAGCCCATCTCCCCCCATGCGATCCTCCCTCAATTGGCAGAACTTCTTGGGCATTTATCCTTCTTCTGCTGTTCTGCATCTATCTATGAAATAACTACATAGCTGTAGCACGTGAAATAACAGCCTGCTTATCAACACACGTTTAAACAATCGGAATAATGGGACAGCTGACCGGGAAGCTTCGATTATTCGCTTTTAATTACTATTAAAGCTTCAAAGCTAAAAAAAAAAAAAAAAGACATTTGGGCCAGCCCTACTGGCCATCTGCACGCAAGTCCAATGTACTTACACATTTATTGTCGGTAAGCACACACACATACCTGGTCATGGCTGACTTCTATGTGCTGCTTCATAATTATCCAGGAGACGGCCTCTGTCAGAGGAGGTGTAGTCAGAGAGCCGTGGTACGTCCAGTACTCATCAGTGTTGGTGGGTAACAGACAGGCAGGGTCAAACCTGTTAAACTCCACTACACTGCCCTACAGACACACACAGAAATTTAATAAATACTTCCATAGCATGACACCACAGACTGATATAATGACAGAAGACTGAAACTATTTTCCAAGTACTGCAACCATCGTTTTCTAATATCAAAGATGTCAAATAAGTATTACACAGTGAGTTTTTCACAACGGTGACCTCCCGTCAGCTATCACCACCAATATAAACATATGTTCAGAAAAGCTTTTTTCCCCCCATTAAAGACTACCTGTAAATAAAGTCGACTAGTAACTACTAGGAAGCACATTGTTTTAGCATTAAGATGTGTAAAAACAGTAGCAAAGTAATTACATACAATAATGTATGTAATAGATCTTTAGCACTTTACTTCTCAGTACTTCAGGGGACTGTGTGCTTAACTCACTTTATGCAAAAAGGACATTTTAAATGTAGATGTGTTTTAATCTGTGGTTGATCTAATTTATTTTATTGTGGCTGATGAGTTTTAGTCCCAGATCTGGTCCTGAGTTTAGTTCCTGGAGCTACTTGGTGAAAAAGGTACTCAGTACATTTAGATTAAGAGTTCTCTGAGAGAGGCCTGTCTGACCTGTCCTGTAGGGTCTCTACTGAACCACTAGAGAGCGTCACTATCTACCATCTACTCCAGAGCTGCTACAATTCATACCCAGATTTTAAATTGACTTAAAAAAAAAACTTTTGGTCACTACACTGAATTACAATTTAGAGATCAGCAGTGAAATGTCGTGTGTGTGTGTGTGTGTGTGTGTGTGTGTGTGTGTGTGTGTACTAACCTTGTGTCTGATAGCAGGCAGAGCATCAACCAGTTTCTGCAGCCCCTCGTGTCTCTTTCCCACCTGCAAGAGGATTAGACATAAAGCAGAATATGCAACACACATACCAGGTGGTGTACGTTCCCTCACACAAACAGGTCATCAACGAACTGCAGAATGTGCGTGTGTGCAGTGACACTGTGCATCAACTGGACTGAAACATGTGTGCACATCAGTCAGCGATTTTTCGGTTCACATATGTGATGTACCTTAAGAAAGACTCCAATAACAGCAAGTCCATTGTCCTCCATCACTGCCTCCTCGAACAAACTGTACTTGTCAGAGTTCCAGTGGACCAAGTGGAGCTGAGACACACACACACACACACACACACACACACACACACCCCATGAGTCTGTCTGTGTGTATGACTGTAAACAATAAATGTATCCTTTAACGCGCTAATGTCACTATGTTCATTTACTTAAACATTTATTTAAGTATTTTTCACTTGAGCCTTTTTTAAACTAAGAAAGAGATACAGCAGATATAACAGACACAGAAAACAGGCAATGGCAGTACAAACTCTGTTATTGATGTGGATAAAAAAAAAACAAAAAAACAATATTAGTTGTAGAGCTTTGCATGGAGAAATCTGACTTTTATTCTGATGTTTTTTTATAGCCCATGGGTGCATGTGTAAATGAGAAGCAGATGTTTTTGTGCATATTCAAACTACCAGTGAAAATAAACTGTGGCTGGAAAAAAAAACAACTGAATAAATACATTCAAGTAATTTTCTACAATTGGGTATGGACAATTCATTTAGGTTAGTGGATTTAACAACAGCTATAATCATTTGTTGCAAAGTCAGGACTGTAACTCGACACAAATACAGCCAACTGAGTGATGATAACAATGCCATGGACATTTTGCCAAACACCAACAAGGACACACGGACACACACACACACAGTGGAACCTGTTGTTACATAAGTGTGCTAAAGTTAATGGGACAACATGAAATTGTACTGTGGTCAAACGTGTACCAAAAAGTACCAGTTTTAAATCCTAACCGCTCAGGGACAAATACACTGCCTATGTTTAAATTTGGTTTTATTGATGTAAAGAGAAATGGAGAAACAGCTGGATTAAAGAATCGTGCCTGGTACCAGCTATACCAGAGGAGGGAAAAGTTCTCATATAGACATAGCTTGATAAAGCTTACAAATACAAAGATTTGTACTAGATACAAATCTAGTATTTTTCCAGGCACGACACATAAATAGAAAAGAAATGGGTTTGCAAAGTAATGCAACATTTACACAGTTGAAACAGTGCAGTGTTAGATTTGTTTTCTTCCATTCTCTTTTCTTCTTTTAACCCTTTAAAGACTATTTGGCCATGTGAAAAGTAACCACAGGACAAACTATATATTTAGTCTCTCTAACTTTTCATTACCTGTTTTCTTGAGCAGTACACATAGCTGACTTTTTCCATTCAGTGTCATGGTCACATGACGCACACACACACACACACACACACACACACACACACACACACACACGTGACTGCAGTGCCCCTGTTCTTAACATGCTCCATTAAACCAGCAGTGGAAACAGAGGGTGTGTACAACAAAGCTAAAGATGACAGGATTCTGCTGTTACAGGTAATGCGTTGGTCTAGTCCTGTACCTACTGTGGCTTCAAAGACACTGCTTAGCACAATGTTGTTCCTATGTAGCACAGAGCATGACACAATCCCATAAAGATAGGGAGCGTGTTGAAATACTATATTATTCCATTTTTATTTTAAATATCAGGGGTAGTGTATTCTGATAGACTAATAATGATTTTATTTTTTGATATTGCTGACGATCAGTTGTCTCGACGGCATGGCCAACAGCAAGGTTGCACAGATTTATGGGCGTGGGTCATACACATGCTCAGAACCGCCAAGTAGCATCTCGATAGGTGGCATAAATCGACAGAACACTGGCAGCAACCAGGCTGTAACTCGGGACAGACTGGGCCTATTTCGGACTTGTGAGTTTGGTTTGAAACACCGTTTCACAGAGCTGACTGGTGGCTGTGTGTGTGTGTGACACAGACGCCGTTTGCCACAATACGCTTACCTTACTGCACGTGTGTTTCTGTTGTGCATTTTTCCTGTCCGTCAAAGCGGCAGATGGCCCGACAATTTCACCCACCACCAAGTTACCCGCGGGTGCTACTTTCACTCCCTGTGTGACACTGAAGTTTCTATAGTGTCAGCTTCTGTCAAGCATAACGTGCAAAGTTGATGCTTTGTCTGCAGATTGCTTTACTCTTGGGTGTCATGTGACTAGAGCGTAATCGCAGCCTTTGCGAATGAAAAAATCTATTTTTATCACATTGCGATAATATCGCAATTGCAATTAATTGTTTGGTCCTATTTTACAACATGCACAAAAAGGTTAGTTTCAGTGATAAAAGTAAAATAGATAAGAGCTGGCTGCATTTGCAGTCTTGAGTCACGACAGTCCCGTAAACTGTGACATAATAGCAACAGCCAGCAGCCCGATAGATAATGGATTTTTTTAGGCCGATTCTAGTATCAATATTTGAGAGTTTTGATAACGATATATCGAATAGTAATTTTTTTAAACAAACACATAACATTAAAGCAATCTTGATACAGATCCTTTAGATTTGTTTGTTTTTAGTTTAAAGTGTGACCCAGATACATTCTGTGCAAGACATTACATATTTTAAAAATATAAATCAACTTTTCAATGCTCTCTGGTTTTTAAATAACTCCAAACCTAACTTGGGATTTCTGTACTACAATTTCTTATTACTTGTCGGCGAACATTTACACTAATTTATGTGCAATTGGCTGATAGATCTTTGCACACCCACACAACTATTTGTGGCTGAGCAGAGGGAGGAGGACATTTGGAGGAGGACACTGACATTTTAGATTTGTTTCCTAGTTTTTTATAAAAAATAAAAAAATATGCAGCATCCCCGATGTCCCAGCAGGAATGATTTAAGTTTCATGTTCTGATGATCTGACTGAATGTTATAGCACAGACACAGTACCTCTGCAGGGAACAGCCTCTTGTCCACAGTGTGCTCTGACCCCCAGGCATTGTTCTCACCCCAGTGGAAATGGAATTGGCACAGCCTGTATTTGTCTTGCAGGGGGCCCCCTTTCAGCGCTGCAGCATAAAGTAAAAGCACATGTAGATCCATGCATCATACTTTGACTCGTGCAGATTTAAAAATCATTTTAAAAAAAATATATATGTAAAAGTGGAAGATGATCCCACACAGGACCTCTACTGGGTAACAGGTTGGTCAGGCAGTAACACTGACCTAGACACATCAGAGACACATTATAGTGAGAGAAAAGGACGTTTTATTACACCTGTAAACTGTTTATCAACACCAGTAAGATACCAACAGATAAGGCAGAGATACTGCATGTTGTTGTAGTCAAAAACATCCGTTTTAAGACTGTATCCGTTATATTACGTGCAGTCATGTGTAGATCAGTCCATTGTTTCCTTGTAATAAAATACTGCTCTCAACATTTCACTGTCATAAACCTCTTTTTGTTCTCTCTGTACCAGACTGAGCTCATAATACAAAGACTGAGTGGATGTGACACACCTATGAAGTGGTTACTTTTACAGCTTTAAACTATTTGTAATTTTACCAAAATAAGGTTTAATTGATGGTTTTGTTTAGTTATGTACAGTGTTTTGGTGTAGCCCAGTAATTATACCAAAATTACCAACTCCTTCAATAGACTTTATAGTAGTTGTTGAGGTCAGGACAGACATGGAAGTCACATGACAGTCACCAGATCTACGTGACACTTAGTGTAGCATTGATTGCTGGATGTTTCTTTAACGAGGGTGGGGGTGAAGAAGGAGATAATCCTCTTGTGTAGATCAAAACATACATTCCCCTTGCTGAGATTTCCTTTAATTCCTTTCAGATTTAAAGGGAAAGTACTGACTTGCTCCCAAACCAGCAGTTCATAATGAGGAAGATACAAAAGAGAACTTACTGGACTTGTCTGTAGTGTCATCATACTCGACCAGAAAGGAGTAACCGTTGTTCCAGATTTGTTGGCAGGTCCTTGGGTCGTAATTGGTGACCAGAGGCTTCAGCTCTGAATCGAAGACGCTCTTTCGCACAACGATGTCGATGGGAGACTGACGATTGCCTCCTGGTACCGCGAGGGGTTCCTGCCACATGGGATGCACTGGAGGAGAGGAGGGCGGGAGGGAGGAAGAGCAGGAGGAGGAGGAGGAGGGGAGGAAGGAAAAAGAGTGAAGAGCCAGAGATGTTTGAAATGTAAAAACAGATAGAACTTACAGCGTCTTCTGCCAATGCAAAGCAAAAATAAAAAATTTAAAAACAAAAATGCCGACACCTACTTTTCATGTTGTACTCTGCTGCTTCCTGCATTTTTGTGGACAGACAGTCCATTTTAAAACAAAGAATGAAAATGAATGAATTTCTCTTCACTTCATCAACGTTGCCTCATAAAAAAACAAGTCAAAAACACACACACACACACACACTGTCCTTCTTCTTCCTTGAAGGGACTGAATGAAAAAGGAGCAAGAGCAATAGTGCTTCCCTTCTAGACCTCTTACTTTTTTTCCTAAAAGGAAATTACAAAATAAGAGAAGTGGGCTGGCTGTGCAGAAAGTGACACGCGGAATGTCCTGGCACGCCCCCAGCTCCCCCCCCCACAGTAGGGAAATCAGGCCAGGACCTCTGGCCGGTCAAACCGCCAGCTCCAGCCAACGTCAGACTACCGACCTGACTTCTAATTAACCGAAACGCCGCTCACTTTCCCTACCTCCCTCCTTCTAATTTTCCTTTACTCTTGAAATCCACCCAGAAAACCAACAACATTCGCCCAATAAAATCCCTCCCTCTTCTGACCAAGATCTACAGAACAATTCAGTCAAATGTTTTCCTCTCCATTTATCCAGCACAGGGCTTAAGGTTTCCACTGAGAGCCAAGCTGAACAGGTCTGACTGGGAGATGACCTTCATCTTCATCGGATTTCAGCAGCTCCTCCTGGGGGAGTTGGCCGCCTGACTGTGTTATTGCACGGACACACAATAACTGCTTGCAAAGCCATTCGTACTCATTCACTGTGTAACTGTCAGCTGTGAGGTTGTGTGTCACTGCCACAATGTAGAGCTCCTGAAACACTCATATGATGGCCAGATTTTTTGAATCAGAAAATGGCGCGTGTGCAGAAAAGAGTCTGCGAGCTGAGTCTTCTTCATAAAAGCCACAAATAGTGAAAATGAACAGACATTAGTGAACTGCCTACTGTGGATATAGTGACCTCCTTAAACGCAACAAAGATTTAAATCCAGCAACAAACATTTGTCCTGCAGAGGTGCCCTGGAGCAAACACTGAACTCCTAACTGTTCACTCATTTCTCAGGCTAAAATGCCAGTAGGCTGCAGTGTTTTGAATTTATGAATGTGCTTTTTCTATTTTTCAGGAAGCTAACGGTTTCCATTCATTTATATACGATATTAAAATTTGCAGGGAGCAGGTGGAAGGGACGACCTATTTGAAAAGTCTTCAGAAAGTTACCATGCAACATTAACATAACAATAAAACCACAAGATGTTCACTGTGCAAGCTGATTTTCATACTATATAGTATATGTAATCCATTAACCATTTGATATATATCATGTAATCATAATACATTTTAGGTAAATTTACTGAGAAGCGGTTTATAGATAAAATAAACAGAAGTAAATGTCTCTTTTTGGTAAGTCTCGCAATTTAAATACCCTACAAATATCAGGTATTTTGATGTAGTAGTCCTGTACATTGATTTGCAACACTGCTCCCAATGAGGTAATACACCGTGAGATATAGAGAAAGGAGATAATAAATATATTGGTGTAAACAGTAT
Source organism: Micropterus salmoides (assembly GCF_014851395.1). Classification (NCBI taxonomy): domain Eukaryota; kingdom Metazoa; phylum Chordata; class Actinopteri; order Centrarchiformes; family Centrarchidae; genus Micropterus; species Micropterus salmoides. The sequence continues at coordinate 31,686,220 of NW_024044570.1, forward strand.
GGCACTGGTCATACTGCCCAATGAAAATCACGGCAGAAAGAATGCTTTCTAAAATCTACAACATTTCTGTACGCCTTGATAAATCAGTCAATAGAAATTGATTGTTGAAAATGATTTGTTGTAAACCGCTACATTCAAAAGGCAGTAGTATGGGTCTTCAAAAGATTACTCAACATCCTCCACAACTGGAGAAAAACACCCTAATAAAACTGTTGACAGTGATGTGTCACTGTTGATTATCTAAAGACGTGGATATCTCAAAACCTTGAAAGATAAGATCAAAACTATGTGCAGGACTAGATAACACAAGGAGTAGGAGGTAAAATATGTATTTTGGCTTAAACACCCCTTCAAAGGCTAAAACCTAGTTTATAAGAACTTGGACTTCATTTCTCTGTGTTGAAAACTTATTTCCCTCGGTCATGATTACACTGGACTTACCATTTGATTGCTGAGTCCGACAGGGCAAGAAACACGAGCAGTCAGAATAAGCCAACAGTTAGCCAGATAATCTAAATCAGTTTATCCGTTTTCCTGAAATGTTGGTAATAATCCCTCATTGTGCAAGAAAAGTGTGCGCGCACAACTACGGCAAGTAGGTCAAAGTTGAACAAGGCAGTTGGTCTGTAAACTGTGATGGATGTTTACAGCGAATAGTTAGGGTAATAATTTCACAGTGTACCTTTCTGATCTGACCGCTTAACTGTCTTGCCCCAAATTGACTATATTTAGAGTTTTGGGATCTCAGCCATTAACTTGGTGAGCACAATGTTTTTATGACCAACAGAAAGTATGTCAATCCTACAGATGAGATTGGAGAAAATAAATCACAATGTGCTTTCCAAACATATTTAAACCATAACAACCCTTTATAGTGATTTTTCCCCCCATGGCACCCACTTACCCTCACAGCATATATGAACCTACATCAATGGCTGAAATAATGAACATTGTGTGTTTTGGCACGATAGCAGGTGTAGCACAATTAGCATCCAAAAGTTGTTTTCTCACTACAGTCTGAATTTACTGCCTTTGACCATCTCACACCGTGTTGAGATGAGTCAGCATTTCTTTGTGAACAACAGAAATAAATCTTTTGGCTTCAATGTACCGACTTTGGAAACCACTTTAAGGGAATTCTCTTCTAAGCAGTACCAGTTCTCAGGCAAGATACCCACTTAAGGAGTTTTTATTTGTCCCCTCTCTTAAGTTGTGCCTGAGAGGCTCAACTCCAGGAACGGAGTTCTCAATGCCTAACCCATGCATGCTGAAATGATGACTGCATTGCATTCCTGTAAGGTGTCTTTACCAGAGGATTGGGAAAAGCAGAAATGTCTTTCTGAAGAAAAATAGCATCGGGACCACTCAAAGTGCCGGCCAATGGACTGACAAGAAACAATTTCTAGCGGACCACTTCAAAGCCAAACCAAAAGCCCTTTCATAAAGCTTTGGACAGACAGTGCCCAGTTCAACAAGCTTGTTAAAGTTAAAGATCAACTCTTGCTTATTATCATGGTTGAACATAAAACCTCTGCTGCACTGGCCCTTATTTCCACTTCCAAGCTTCTTCTTTTTTCTCTCTTGCATGGTGACTCTGTGGTTGTAGTTGACATGAGATGGCAAACAAGACAAGGCTTGTGTTTCTGGGCATAGTGAGGATGTTTCTGGAACTCGTCAGACAACCTTGGGTGTTCTGAATATTCTGTGGGTACAAGGTGGAGGTCTAACATGCTAAGGAAATACAACCTCTTCATGTAGCATGCTACGCTTTTATCATGGCCACAGGTGCATCCTATCAGTACACTGTTAACCATTTTAATTCAACGATCATCTACCTTGGTGCTACAGCCAGAGACATGTGAATAACAAACCTCTATAAAGGATGTGCACACTGCAGATGTGATGGACACAAAGTCACAAAATAATGTGTGTGGTGTTATTTTTAAATGGCACACTAGTTTTCTGTGTGCATTTGACCACAACATCCCTGACACTGTACATACGTAGTGACTTAACATACAGGCCCAAATGTAGGTCAAAGGGTTTCAAATGGCCCCTACATGAGGCGCTGCGATCGGGGTTTCAATGCTTGTTTGGAAAACCTGGAGCCAGAGGCCAGTCTCAACACAGCTGAGTCAACAGAGCAGTGCTTGATCCAAATCCAGTGATGAGGAGAACTCCAGTCCGAGCTTTCCTCTGCGCTTAATGCACGTTTTTCAGTTGACAACAAAAGTGACCATTAACTGGTACCTGTGACCCACGGTCAAAGGATTTGAGCCACAATGAGACCACAAACCAACCCGCTGCCATGCTGACACACACATACACACAAACAGCCATTGTTTGCGGTAATGTTTGGGATTAGAAAACATCCATTTTGAAGCTGTATGATTATGAGCAGCTATGTCTAACGTTACACGCAGGGGAAACTGTAAACAGCGTGCACGGCACAGCTGCAACACACGTGCACCACCAGTACTTACTCTGCGACAGCACATATTTGCTTGAGCACGCCGTGAGGTTGCATCTCCTGACAGGCGTTATCCGGTGACTCTTGGCGTGTCCGACGAGCTGTCGGTGAAGCCGAGAAGCCAGGGGTCTCATTACGGACGAGAAAGTCACCATATTGATCAAGCTAACGCTAGCAGCGTCACCACAAGCGGCTACAAGAAGCGCCTCGCCGTCCTTTAGCGTCTGTCGTCGCGCTGTTTTATTTGAAGCTACCTCTTAGCTTCGTCTTTTTAACTCCACGAAAGTTCAGTAACTTACGAGCCTTGTTTAAAACAAACCCTCCTGGCTGCTGTTGTCTTTCTCTGCTTTCCTGCCGTTTGCCTGGGAGCGAAGGAAGGGGCAGGCTTTGGCTTAAAGTTACACCTCTGCTTTACAGACATTCAAAATGTGACCGCAAAAGCCAGTACCCGCTTCTCCTGAATCTATGGCGTCACTTTCACCGGGTCAAATAATGCCTTTGCCGGCGCACACCCTCAATAAATGATAAGGTTAGCCGCTGTAGGAAAACTGTTTTCTGGGCGGGGGGGGGGGGCTCCTGTGCTGCTGACCAATCAGCGGCCCCCTCCGAGGGGCGTTACAGTAATGATGTAATAGCATAGACTTAATACATCAGGCCATGGACAGAGACAGACAGGTTCAACTGCATTATTCTCTGCATTGTCTATGAAGATTCTCAGTCATCCAGGTCATAGTTATTCAACGAAGGTTAAACGTTGGATATTCTCTGCATTATATATTAAACACTAGTCAGCAATGATTCTAAATTAGATTTGCCGTCAGTTGTCAGGATGGCAGTGTTAACATGTAGATGGTGACTTGGGGATCTAGAGCTCATAACTTTCACGAAACTCACAAGGGGGAGCGCTAATATCGTTTCACACTGTCACGCTGTCACACTGACAAGGCTGCCTGCAGGTGTGTCCCCTCACACTCTTTATTTATGGGCCTTGTGAGCCAGGTATCAACTAATTATCTCAAAATGCCAGCTATCGGGCCCATTAATCTTAATCAGGCCAATCTTATCTGGCATTTAGTCTATCACTAAATAATAATAATAATGCAATAATAATGCCCAGGACCTATAACCAGGGTAACTAATTCAATCTGCCATTATGACACTTTCCAACTGTATACTGATAGCCCTATCTACAGTAATGCAAATGAGTTTATCTGTCAGTATTTCCCATGTTATGTTCCTTAAAGTATTTTATCAACTCTGCTTTTCAATAGTAGTGGAGTAAGTACTCAGATCATTCACCTGACCTGACCTGTACCAGTACTGTAGTATTTCTACTTTTACTTAAGAAAAGGATCTGTGAAAAAATATATTATAAGTAATTGTCCTACATTCAACATTTTACTGAAGTAAAATTACATAAATATTATCAGCAATCTTGAATTAAAGCATCAAACGTAAAAGTACTCATTATTTCAGACTGTTGTGTTATTGTTATTGTGTTGTACATTGTAATGTAGTTAAACTATTCCTGATGCTTTAACCCCAAACCAGCATTTAAAGGTTGCAAAGACTGTTTGATCTATAACACTGCATCATATTGTATAAGCTGATGGCATGGCTATAACTAATTATAGCTGTCATAACGTATTGTGTGGTAAAAACTATAATTTTCTTTGAAATGTAGAGGACCAGAAGTGTAAAGTAGGATAAAAGGAAAATACTTAATATATAAAGTACAAGTCCCTCAAAATTGCACTTAAGTACAGTACTTGATTAAATGCACTTAGTAGCTTCCACCACTGATGGCGTCCTCATTAACGTTATTAGTAATAGCTATGCTTTTCCTCCTCATTAACGCTCTTGCCCTTACATCTGCTCTCATTGTGTATTTACTTGGATCTCTGTTCTTAACTTTTAAAAAGGTTTCTATTTTTTGCACTTTCTTGTATGTGTTTTAATGCATTACTGTATGTCAAGAAATTCAAATGGACTTTGTGTGACATGTGATATCCAAATAAACTTGTCCTGGCTGCAGTATGCTAATTAAATGTGTCCTGAAAAAGGTTCTGCTTTGGTCTATAAATCTGTTCGTAAAGAGGTCTGTTTTATATTTATTTCCCCCCCATCTTTATCTTATGTCCTGAATCTATCATCCCATGGTGAACATTTCATGTAATCAAAATACATTTTCTTAAGCTTGTTTATAGTAAAGAGCTGTCATGTGTATGTTTGTGGTGTGTAGCACTGTTGCATCATGGTTACTCTCCTCAAGAATGTCACACTCTGTACAGAGTTGACCACATGGCTGTCAGACTTTAATCCCTGAACGGAACAAACTAATTTTCATCAGAAAAAAAGAATACCGTGCTGATGACGCCACTCTGGCAAAGCTGACGTGTTTCTGCATGTAGTGTTTGCTTTGGATCAATTTCTGAAGCTGAAGAAATGTTATCATGTGTTAACGTCTCTTATCTTACTAAATGCTATCTAAACTATATTAACTAGTCATATACAGAAAACATCCCCTCTGCAGTTTTTATAATAGTGGGATGGATATAGAATACATTTTTAAATGTACAAAAATTGTATTTCAGAAAGACAAAGAAGCAAGACAACACAAGAATCCTCTGTTGTTCAGTTTATTGTCTTCACCACATTGGTCCAAAGGGCTTTCATAGCCTTTCAACAAGAAGTCAGATCACAATGACATATGAAATTATGGACTGAAACAGGGGTAGGACTGAAGAAGACAGCAGGAGCTCAACTGTATCACTTTGTGCCAGTGGTTCTTAAGTCATTTCAGTACCGGACTCCACTGCTATCAGATTAACCTCTGCAGTATGAATAAAAAAATAACTGCTTCTGGTCAAACAACTACGTCTGTCTAAACAAACTGACCTCTTTGCTCAAACAGAACCAATTCATACTAATAAAAAGCAACTGGAACATGTTTACATTAAATTACTACTAGCCTGGATCTAAGCCACTTGTGTTCAGCCAGAGCCTTTAGAATACAGAGCAGTTTCACAGGGAGCCATGTTAGCGCCACTGTGCTGCTCCGTGGCTTTTTCCGAGTAAATCACTGTGGCGGTGTTACGGAGGGCATGTTTACGGATTTGCAGCCAAAACATGTTAGTTCTAGAAAAGAGGTAGCAAACTAACGCCCCATGGCACAACGTGGCCAAACTCTCAGTCAGTGCCTCTGTGCTTTACCAACCCACAGATGATCAGACATCAACAGCACCCACAGACAGGCATCCTGGGTTAGAGTACCACAAGCTGCAGACTCTTGGGTCTGTCTGTTTCCGTCCCTTCACAACGACTGAGATCAATATTACAACCCAAGAAAATGTTTGGTTTTTAAATATTTTTAACCTGACCACAAAGCACATAAACACCCTGACTTGTGTAGCATGAGAAATACAGTACATTTATAAAAAAATACAAAAAAAGCACTTGTTTTTGTTTTTTTAACCAACAAGAGAAGCATTTCATGGGGACGGGAGGGGAAGTTATGCGTTTTTCAAAACTTTTTAAAATGTAGAATCTATTTACAGCATCATGTGACAGAGCAGAGGGAGTATGAAAGCACAAACACAGTTCAGGGAGGAAGTGATGAAAGACGAACCGGGGCAGTAAATTGTTCTTCATAAGAGAGGTGTTTTATTTAAGCCTACTGTCGGTCTTGAGTCAAACTGACAAGCACTCAAAGAGTTCAGTCCTTCAGGAGACCAGGGGGGACGGGTTAGTCCAGAGCGATGATGTCATCGTCATCGTCGGGGGTAGCTGCTGCACTTGAATGGTCCGTCCGTGGGCGCTTGGTGGAGGTCTCGCCCGTTTCTGCGTCGGAGTGCTTCCTCTTGGAGCCGCTGGTCACTGCTGCAGCGCTAGACGACGCCCCTTCCTCCTCAGAGTCAATGATCATGAGGTCATCGTCTTCTGCTGGAGCTGAAAGGTGACGGACAACAGCGTTCACAGATGAGAAAGAAGATACCAATTTGCTTCCCCATAAGACAAGAGCACTAAGCCTCAAAGCAAACAACCGACTTCAATTTGAGCCTTTATAAAGTTCAAAAACATTCAAAGGAACAGAAGCACATCAGGGTGGGTTAATACAGGTGGAAACCTCATTGTAGTATGTTGTATCTACTATCTTAAAAGGTAACTGCAGTACCAGCAGCACCCCAAAGGAAATAGGGATAAACAGAATGTTCGGCCACCGAAATTAATTGCCCGAAAATAGCAAACATAGCACGTTCGGTGTTCGGCCTAATAAGTCAAAAGACCGAATAAATTCTACTGAACAATTACGTTTACATGTCGGCTGTGTGGAAGCATTTTAAAGTGTCCAAGACACTTTAAAGACACTGTTCTGCTGAATTGTCTCCTAGGACATCCACTCCATCTGTGGGTGACTTCTTAGAGACGGCAAAAAAACGGTCTGACCCGCTATTTATCAAAGTGGGTCGGACTTAATGAATTTAGCACGATGATACACATGTGACAAGGTCCGGTTTTCAAAATATATCTATAACTATACATACTTATTGTCTACACAGTATGGAAATAAGATTAATTGGATTATATTCACAGATAATGTGTCCATTAAAAGTAAATGGACACATGTCATTTACATTACCGGACCTTCTTGGGCCTCAGACCCACACACCATAGTCTCTCCAAATCTCCTAAAAAGCATACATTAAATTTCTCACGCAGTGAAATAAAAAATAATAATTATAACAACCCGCCTACATGATGCAAAGCCGGTGTACATCCTGATAGTAATCAACTGAACCGCACCGCTCGTGCTGTGAGTCCAGACAGCTGTGACGAGCGGTAACGTAACTGGTAGAGTTTTGCAACATAAAATTCTAAAAACTGAGGCGCCACATTACTCAGTCTGAGGCTGTGAGCACTTTATGAGCTACTGAAGTTAACGTGTGTGGATTTTTGGTGAGATTTCTGCCTGATCACAAGTGTTTCAGTTACTTTCAGTATCACATTCAACATGCGCTCCCAAACTGCGTCTGTCAAACGGGCTGCAATATTCTGACTTTTTTTCCTGGAAGAACACAGATATGTGGGAGAGATTCTGAATGTGCAGAAACTTTTGAACATGAGCAGAAAACCTGCGAATACACATTTAAAGAGCTAGATCTCAAAGAATTACAAAATATCTCAGACATTCCTGCTCAGTATATTCAACACAGAGAAACTCCAATCAGCCCCACTGTGACATGAACTTAACAAAAAGAAGCACTTCTGCTGACCTTTAGAAGAGGTGGACGGCTGGGCGGAGTCTTTGTTGCCATTGGTGATGCTGCTGACCTCTTCCTGGTTAGTCTTAGGAGGTGGAGCTTTGTCTGGCGCCTCACCTACTACCTCAAACTCCACATCGCGCTCTAGTTCCTCACTGCCGATGAACGAACACACACACACAATAGCCACCATAAAAACAAAACACAGGGAATTACACATAGGCAAATTCAACTGTGCACAACATATGTCATTCACATGCACAAAAGTACATACGTGTGCAGGACATTAACAAGGAGTGTGTAGTCTTGGAGGAAGTCGTCAACTTGGAGACGGCTGCCGTTACGGATGCCAAAATCAGCAAGAAATTTGCCGTTATTAGCTGTGGATGAACAGACAGGATAGAAGTTACGCACACACACTTAATAACAATTAACTATTTCCCTAACAAGTTACGCACACACACTTAATAACAATTAACTATTTCCCTAACAAGTTACGCACACACACTTAATAACAATTAACTATTTCCCCAACACCATCTTATATTTTCCAGATGTCATGCCCTGACTTAACTCTAACCCCAACTCTAAAATACATCAAATGTTCTCATCACTCAAAATACCTTCTAAACACATTATCTTCTCTGATCTCATCCATTCTGAGTGCTATGATAAAATCTTCCAACCTCAAACTGCTCATTTCCAGTTCTATAATTACAAACCCTTGTAAAACAGAGAATGGAGGCACAGCTCACTAACTGTGCCAGAGATGCTATTCACTAAACGCTCTTTTAACCCCCTCCTGTGTGGCCAGTGGGTGTTTTAGCTAAGGACTAACTGACTGATGTCAGTCACTGCGAGGGATGGGGATCGATATCCGGTTCTATAATTTCTCAAAACGCGAAAATCAATAAGGTCCGAGCTTATCGATACTGCTGTTGAGACTCATGGGTACTATAATGTGACGTTATGTCTCGAGCATCAAATCTGATTTAACTTGAAATGCAATGGATAAGGAAACTAATGTGTTTTAATGATGGCACCAAAATGTGGTATCAAACGGGCCCAGGACTGTTTATCATCAGGCTGCAGCCTCTGCTGCTCTCTGTCAGCTCCTACATAAGCTTTTCTATGACTGCTCCTCTCTTTTCCACTGTTGTTTGCAAACCAATAAATCACAATCAACAATCAAATAGCCACACAAGTCTCACCAATGTCCGCCTGAGATTGTACGTCGGCATTAAATGTAGGCTATTGCTCGGAAACAGCAGCCAGCGTGCAGCGGTGTGTTTACAGCGAACAGCTGATGGATCCACTCTAAATACTGGAAGTTGGTCTCCTCCTCTCCAAAACAAGTAGAACAGCCGATTACAGCAGGAAATAAAGCTTCTTTAAATCCTGTTCCTCCTACGCAGGCTCTTGTTGGCTAGAAATGTTTTAATAACCTTCCAAACTGTCACAATTTTATGGCTCTCTCCAGTGTTATTAAATTTGTTACGATCTTTATCGCATGTCTCCCCATTATACTCCAACCCAAAAAAGCTGAGACTATAGTTTGTCATTATATTCCAGTCAAATCTGAGGTTCATTTATAAATTCATGAAAGTGATTACCAAATAATGATGCCTGTGCATCGCTTTGTATGGCGTATAGGCTCTGTCAGCTGGTTAATTTGCCTAATCTCCGCAGGTCTTTAGACCACGGTGGAAATGCACACAGCAATGGGCTGACGGAACCTTTTAGTTCCTTGATAAGAGATCCGAGCGCTTAAAAGTCCCGAGTAGTTTTGGTCGAAACGTGGCTATAGACAAACACACAGTGGCCAGCAGAGAGAGACGTGGCGCTGTCGGCGGTAAAGTGAAGTTACACTTGTTACTGTAAGTATGTGCAATAAAACCTTCACGAGTGAAAAGAATACTTCTGGTATCAATACACCTGGTGTAAGGTAAACAGGTTTTATACAAGCACAGCTTACGTTAGCTTGGCAATCAGCCAAATGTTACTAACAAGCTAAATAGAAAGCTCTCTGTGCCGTCTAGCATAGACTGATCTGTAGGGTTACAATTTGACACATTGTAGACAAACTGGCCGCTCCTCCTTCTACCAGGTAATGTTACCTGCAGGCAGTGAATAACAGCAGTGAGGAGGAGGAAGGACTGATGCAGACTGAGTTTTTTTATTCTTTCTAAACGTCACTCAGTATTGTGATGTCAGAGTTTATTTGCAGTTGTAAACATTAATGTTGCTGCTCTAGAAACAACAGTTGTATTTAAAATATCACGTTTTAATCCTAAAATGAATTTTAAAACCAGCCAGTTAATATGCACACTTTTCATTCTCAAACCAACCCAAATAATCAGTCTCTTCTTTTCTGCATTACTCCCATCCCTTACATTTCTTTTGTCATTGTCTCAGCCTCCTTCGCCTCTTGCTTGCCTAATTAAATGCTTTAATTTTGATGCATTACTGTCTCGGTACCTTTACTTATTCCTTACCTTCTGTCTCTCCTTCCTCAGAGGAGATGAGGATGGTCCCTTTTCCATCCTCTATCTGTACATCTGGAGCCACCATGCCAAACCTCTCCTTCAAGATCTGAGGATGAAAACATACAAAAACTTCAAGCCAACAACAAGTAAAAAAGGCCGTAACAGTAATCATCACAATCGAGTCCAAAATCACATCAGTGACACTCAGGATTTTTGTGATTGATCTTATTACCCTGTCCTGCAGAGAGAGAACCGTGGTTTTGTGGACATTGAGTTTGACTGTGACTTCAGGTTTGCTGGCGCAGACGTAGCAGTTGGCGCTGGGCGGGTCCAGGAGACAGGGGACCAGAAGCTTCTTCCTGAGGTTGGGACACTTGTTCAGGAAGATCTACATAAGAGGCAAACAAAGACTGGCATGACAGACGGCACAAAGGATTCTGCTCTGATACTCACGTGACACAGTTTCGGGTCAAAGCATGTTAACCGCAATGTTAAAAAAAAACAAACAAACAAAAAAAAACTTCCAGATACTTGGTTTATTCCCATATTAAAACAGACTAGCAAAATATATCAAAAACTTTCAATATACATACTATATCAGCAAACAGCGGGGCAGCTACCAGTGCTTAATATTAAAATGTGTTATTTATGTATTCATTTATTATTACTACTACCACTCTGTCAAGGGGCTGCACTATTACAGTTTTTTGTAGGTTTTTTTTGGTGGACATTTCCATCTGTATTACATCTCATTTTTACTTAGGGCTGCACGTTTAATCTAATCGCAATGTCATCATGCGCGATTACATAACCGCAAAGAGTGTGCCATTTAATAAAGCAGAAAAAGTGTTTGAGACTTCTGTGTGCACACTGCAGTCTGCTCATTATCTCCGCCCACACACGGCTCTCACATGTGCCCCTAAAAAACTGATAAGCCTACGTGCAATCAGAAAAATGATTTATGAGCAGTGTGTGAGTAACTTTTAAGACAACAACCTACCTTAAAACCCCCTAAGGTAAAAACATAGTGTGACTCGCCACCGGAGCACCGAGAGAAATGCCGGTGCTCCAGTTGCTCTGTGACAGAGATGTCGGCAGCAGGTAAAGCAGTAAGACAGAAATTCATTCAATGCCGAGAGAGGATCTCTGTTCCCCAAAACAGAACAGAAATCTAGACTGTGTAAATGATGATGCATCCCTTTGCTCGGGTCCAGATGCCCGAAGCTGCCCTAGGCAGCAGGTCTCTGGATCAGCTGTATATGTGTTTTACTACTTTTCTGTTTATTCTCTTTTGTTAAATGAATTCTTCAAAGACAACGGTTGGTTGTAACTCAATTCTTTGCTCAACCCCTCACCAGGAATATAATTTCCACAACAGCTGACCATTTAACGTTAGCTGTATTGGTGCCTTTTGTTGTTCAACAAAATGTGCTTGTGTGTCACTTTTCGTCAACTGACCATCACAGGCTGGATGGAGCGGGACATTTAAAAAAGTTTGACGTGCTACAGCAAATTATTAAATCAATATGATTATTGACAAGTTAGCACTTAGTATTAACAAATTATTAACCAATATAGAGCCTTTTGCTTGCACAAGGATTTAATGAATAAACAACAGCTGTAACTGGATTTAATATTCAACTAGTGGTAAAAAAGTATACTATTCTTTGAAATTCTAATGCCTGTAGTATTTGATACATTATTGTTATACTAATGGCAAACTATTAACAAACATTATACTCTTTATTTAATACACTCATGTACAGTTCCTCCTCTAGGCTGTGGATAGAAACTCTGCATTAGACAGATGTACATTGAGCCAGTGTGCTCATATTTGCTGCTTCTAGCTGCCCCTCCATAGAGTAACTTGCTCCTCTTGTTCTGTTTTACTAGTTATTGTTATAAATATTGTTTAACTTTGTTCAAGTTGAGAAATACACATTTCAAAATGTCAGTATTCCACGCATTCCTTGATAATAAAGCAAGTAGACTGATGGTACCATTTGTTCCATTATAATCAAATCGCAATTGCAATATTTTAAAAACTTTAAAATCAAAATTTAACCTGGACTTTCAATCCAGTAGTTTGTCAAAATGTTTTTGCATGGGCAAATATCCAGGTCCTGACAGTTGCCTGGACTAACCTAACCAGTCATGCACACTTGGTAGCTCAACTAACCGTGCGACAGGATTCTAGCTCCCCAGACAGGATCTTCAGCGCCTCCAGCACGATGAGTCCAGCGATGACAGCGTTGGTTGTTGCAATAGCTGGGATGATGTTACCCGCCATGGCTAAAACAAACAAACCATTATCTGAATGCGGATGTGCACTATAACTATATAACAGAGTTAAGATATCCCAAACCTATTTAGACATGTACAATATATTTATTAAATACAACACAGCAAATGCTCCATGATAGTTTGTTTCCAGTGTAACCAAGTTCCTGTTGAACAGACTCGAGACAACCAACTTACATTTGACATCAAAGCGACTCTTCATGTTCATGCTAAAGATGTGCATACGTAGGTTGGCTGCTGCGGTAACAAAGTCCATGGCTGGAGGGTCATCCTGACAGAGGATGAGGAAGAGGAGGCAGTGAAGGTACTAAATTCACACAAACATTTCATATATCTGTGAATCACTAACATTTCACTATAGCTGAGCATTCTCTAGCAAGAATCCTGAAATGGTCAACGATCTCAGACTTTCCTTTAAACATGTATATTTTCTCTTTTCATCCTTACATTTTAACATCAAGGGTGCGAACATTGATGCAGATCACTTTGTGCGTTACCTTGTCCCACACCAGCTCGGCTCCTTCTCCCTTCTCCTGCAGCTGTGAGCGGAGAGTCTCCACGCTGTGCTGGAACAGCTGGCAGTGACCCCAAACACCCAGAACCTGTTGGTCCTTCAAACCTGATCCCAGAGACTCCTCCTGAGGACATGCTGGGACACACAAACAAATATCAATGAACATAAAGACCAACAAATAAAAAAAAGTCTAAGACAGGCCCACATGCACTATGCACCTCTATGTACATAATAATATGACATCCTTGAAAGATTACGGGTTTTTCCGTAGACGGGGACGTAGTGACACTGAGTCATGTTTCATATGGCAGCAGACTGAAAACATGAGTAAATCCCTCCAGGTTAGGCATGCAGTGTTCTGCAGTAACCACCTAAAAACACCTGCTGTAAATACCGTGCATGTGATTGCTCATTACGGCAGTTGCAGGAGCCAATTTTGGCACAGCAGGGAGGAGAAGAGATGGAACGAGCAAGCAGCAAACAAGCCCCCAAACTTCATCCAGCCAAAAGCTAAAATTGTCTCTGACATAAATATTGAAAACAGACATACCACTGTTCTCTAGCTGCTGCCAGTCCAGCGGTGTAGGAGCTTTCCTCTTCTTCCACAGCTTGTCCATGGTCAGCAGGTACATGATGTCATCTTTGAAAAGCTGGGGAGGAGAGCCAATCAGAATCAAGCTTGTTACTGTAGATCTGTGGTGATGATATACTAACACAGTGCTGATTTAATTATTCAGACTGCTGTATGTTACAAACCATGGATGAGACTAAAACCAAGCAAACCAGCAAACACCACTGAAAGCTATTTTAAACTAAAGTCCGACAGGTCAAATGAGAAAAGACTATTCTAATCGAAAATAGAACAGAAGCTGCTTCAAGTATTTAACAGACGGTAGAGGGTATGCAAAATGAAACCCTCTTACATCTGCCAGCTGCAAGGGCTGAGTAAGCACCTTACATCCACTGCATGACATGTAAACACTGTTTAAATTAAAACTAGTAAAAATCTATGAATTCAAAACAGCTGGTCTGCCTATAAACAGCACAGCATTCAACACAAAATGAAGGGCTGTTTGGATGTAAAGCTGTCGTTTCCCCTCTTGTTGCTTGACATGAGAAAAGAATGCAACAATGGGAAAGACTGGAAACTCATGTTCTAGCACTGCAAAGCATAATACGCAGTCCAAACATTCAAATACTAAGTCTGCCATGTCATCTGTTTGAGGTAGAAGAGATGAATAGTTTCTCTTTAGCTGTATTTATAATTCATCATTTCTGTGTAAACTAATTTTACGTCTAATATTCTTGACCTATATTAAGAAAAAACTATAAGCTTTAACATTCTGATTTGCAGCAATGACAAATGTAGTAAATAAACATGCATCCGCAGCGAGCCTTTCTTAAATCTACAACTCTAGCATCAAGTTGGCTTTACTACTCTGGTTAAAACAGTTATAAACACTGGTGGGGCCCAAATAATAATGTGTTACATAAACATAAACTCTGAGAATCCCACACACTTGCATTAAGTTACAAAGTCTGCATCTGAATTTCTGAAACAGCCCTACAAGTTACATTTGAAGGCTACCTTGTTGAAGAGTTTGACGGGGTCGTATCCTGTGGAGCGGGCCCAATCCTTGGTAGAGACTCGCTTGATGTCCCCGTCTTTTTCTGAGGCTGTGGCGCGAGCTGCCGTCTCTTCAGGATTCCCTGTTTACAGAACACACACACGTCACAGTGTAGAGTGCTTGTGTATTTCTACCTGTATCACTACCCAGCATAAACAGGGAGTGAATATAACTCATTAAATATTGTGAAACAAATGCAATGCCACATTCTCACTCACATGCAGCCTCTGGGTCCGCTGTGTCGGGTGACACCTCTTGATCAGCATCCTCTTCTCCAAAAAGCTGACTATAGTGGCAAACAATGCAAGATGACCATTAGAACATAGCATACAGGCCTATGGTGTATATTACAAGGGTGTTTTCTCATGATAGTGCCTTTGCAGCATAATCGTATTTATTCTAGTACTGACTCTTTTCAAGCATGTGCAGAGCAAGACTAATGAGAGTTTATTGTGAAATGTGCCGATGTTTGAATTGCAGTCCGCTTGAACGGTGCAAGTCCTTAGATATGATGAGATTGAGGCCTACTTAAAGAGATACTTGGCCCAGACGATGCAGTGAATGGGCTCAGATGGTGTGTTTCTGATGGTGCATCCTGGGAAGGTCTTCTGGGTGGGCTTCGGTTGACACTCGTAGCACTCTGTCATTCCCTGGGGAACGAGGAGAGAGAGAGAGAGGACAGAAGGGAATAAAAGAAGGAAAAAAGGGCAACAGAGAAACAGTGGGGTAGTCGCTGCCCTTCACGCTTTTATTGGACAGGAAATCTATATAATGGACGTTGTAACAAGTAACAACAAATATGTGCATGTTCTACCTTCTTGATGACAGTGACTTGTCCCAGGTACCCAGCCGTGCCACTCTCTATCAGAGGGATGTCTGCCGCCAAACACATCCTGTTCACATGGTTACGGGCCGCTGCAGAGACAAAAAGTCCTCTTCACTTGAATGTGTTCACATTTAGGAGTAACAAAGAAAATGTCTGCTTAGTGAGGTCACATGAGAATACCTCTGTTATCCAGAGCATTCATCACCAGCACAAACTTTCTAAAGAACTCCACGTTGTAGTCAGGGCTGTTGGGGGGGGGAAAGACAATCAGCTTGAAAGTAAAAGCACAACCATCAGTGTGTCCGTCTGATAAAACTATTTAATTTATTAAAGGAAACAAAAAGGAGCAAGAAACAAAGAATCTCACTTCATGATGCTGTCGTGGTAGGCAATGATATTTGCAGTGGGACAAAACTGTAAGGCGCTCTCCCTGGCCACCTGCACAACAACAGGAATATAAGTAACCGACTGAGCCAGAAATGTACAAACAGCAAACAGAAAAGTATTCAGTCTACACTGTGGCGATACAGACAGCACACATACTTCAGGGTGTTCAACGGTGTCAGCTCAACCCTACAGCCACCAGTAACAGAGGACAATTCCCTGACGTTTACATACCTCTGCTTTAGACTTGCCAACATGCTTCTTCTGGAAGAGGAACTGACGGTTCAGGTTGCTTACATCAATTGTGTCCAAGTCAATCTGCCAAAATCAGACAGCCAAATCCAATCAACATGTTACACACGCACTGTCACAGCTTCTGACATAGCAATTTTGCTTACATAACAGTTTTGATAAAAAATATCTCCCTCTATATATGATGACTGATAGGGACATATCCAATCCTCAGGGTTTTCTCCAAATATATTCAAATAGGTTCAAATTCAAATAGGTCATTTTAAAAGCTCTCTGGTCATCTAGTAGTTGCATTTTTGAATAAAACACCTGTGTGTATGCCATCCTTTACTGTGACCTACAATGATTCTTTAAAAGGCTAATTGTGATGTGTGTTGTGTGTCCAAAATGCTGTCTCAATGAGCCTCATGGCTTTTGTTGTGACCAAGGGTTGTACAAAAAATAAATAAATAAATAAATAAATAAAGGTGTGAAACCGCCATCAAAACAGTCAACAACTGTATTCACAACAATGAACAATAGTCTCAAGAGTTTCATTTATAGAGCACTACTGTTAAAGCACATATCTTCTCTCATTTAACTACAGTACACAATCAAATTACTACTTTACCTTAGATTTTCCAAAAGTACATGCTAATTTGGAAGAAAAGGTTTCAGGTACTATGCACATTTAAAATGTTACAAACTGCCCTCCTGCTACAGTACAGTCTTTCATTCCCCTTTTGAGAGTTTTAAATCTTACTATCTGATGTTCAAGACTCTTGCGTTTGGTTTTATAAAATCCACGTGACGCTTGATTTTTGATTAACTTAGCTGGCTTTAACGTTAGACATGCTGTTGTTGTGTGCTGGTTTGTTTTACTATGCGTCTTGTCCCTAACGTTAGCTCTCTTGGGAAATCTCTCTCAATGACACTTATCTGATTAACTAAGTTACTTGGAGTTATCCATACATGCTCTGCTCTTTTTCAAAAGGAAAGGAATAATGGTGAATTTTAATCTATTATTCAATTTTCCGGCACCCTTCAAGGGCCCCTAATTAGAGGTTTCTGAGATCCAGGGACAGCCACTAACGTTAATGCTTAGCGCAAAACATCTGACAGTTGACCCTCGAAATCAAAGATCCACAACTAATAACAAGCGCTGCGCGAATTTCAGACCCGTCTATCGTTATTATACCTCGTGATAGTATTTGCAGCATAATGTAACCTGTCACAGCTAAACAAAGGGGTGTCTCTAGTGTCTGTGCTGGCAGTTAGCAGTCACATTACAAAGAAGTTGTCCAGCTAACTTAGCAGTGTCAACGTTAATGGCGCCAAATGCTCCAGCTACATTGCTACGGCAGTGTTGATCTTTTCACTACTTCATGCCGGGCCAGTCCACTTAACTATACACTCGGGTGCAGAGCGGGTATCAAGAAAACAACACGAACAGTCGTATGTTTTACTTCTTTGAATGCCACGTCTCAGGAATGAACCCGAGCCCATAACGTTACACCTCTAGTCGCAGTCTGTGCAGCACAAAGACCTAGCATGCTGATAGCCAGCCAGCTAGCTAGCTAACACACATACACACACACAAACAAACAAGAGTGTAACGGACCACTTCGATGTTTTGGAAGCCGGTGAGGACGAGGTTCTTCAGCAGCTCGCAGCCGATCCCTCCCGCTCCGACCACTAGGACCTTGCAGGTGGAAAGGGAGTCAGCGAGCTCTTTTCGGAGGGCACCCACCAGTTGGACCATTTTGATCAGTTAGATACAGAACCAGACCCTGCAGCACCGGGAGGCTAGCGGCTAGCTTCTTCTTCTACAGACCCGAAGCCCCGCCCCCGTCTGGACAGCATACTGAGGCGCTCCTCCTGGCGGCTTGGTGGACTCAGTTTCCCACTACAGATTCATGGGTTCATGTGGGTCTGAAGGGGAAAGGCGCAATCAACCGTAAACCACACATTGGACATTGAAAGCTAGGCTTGTACAGAACGTCATGTTTTCAGTAAATTATTAGTATGTAGAGAAAGATTCAAAATCTCATGAAAATGTACATGAAAAAAACAATACATGAAATTAAACCACTGAGAATGAAGCAGCAACATCTTAAGGAAGACTGGCTTAAACAACTGAAGTGAAACTACCTCAAGCTCCTGAGAAATCAATCAGTTTTATTGTTTTTACACATACTGAAAACAAGGACAACAAAGCTGAACAAAGATAGGTAAAAATAAACAAAGAACTATCATATACAAACAAGTATGTAAAAGCGAGTGTATATTTAATGATCTAAAATAAATTTATACACATGATGTGAGTAGTTACTTGAAGTAGTGTTTGTTAATGTGTTTTTTTAAGTTACCTTTACTTTACCTCACTCATTGCTCAAACAGATATATTCCATCTATTAATGGGGATCATGGCTGAAAAATAACCACCATCAGTCTCATAACAAACTTATTGCTAACTCACCCAAACCTTCATTTTTACTTCCTTGTTCTTAATCCCTATACTTTTTATAGGGTTTTGTAGGGTGGTATTCTACATGTTCCCAATAGTTACTCATGAACGTGTTTCTTCTGACCTCTAGTGGCATTTGTCTTTCTATGACTAGAGATGGAATATTAAAGGAAGACTCGGTGATAAATAAAATAATAGAAAGTGTCATTTTAATGCTTCTATACAAAATACCATTTTCTTTAAAAAAATCAAATTATTCAGCCAACATTCAAAGAAAAACAAGCAAGGTAGAAACGCCCAGCCAGGTGTTTTCAACTTACCTGATTAGTCCACTCTGCATACAGTGCAGAATGTGGAGGCTGTGATAATTGTTGATTAGTTGTAGGGCAGAACAACCAACATCTCTACCGTAATGCCTGAACTGTATCTTAGTTCAGAATACAATGGCAACACACAAAAAACTATTTTCTTTTGTCACTTTTCCACTGTGAACACAGTATCTGTTTAGAATAAGTACATGTAATTGGGATGCAGCTCTGCCCTCACATAATTTCCAGCACAGTTCTGTCTACCTGAGCATTAGTCTAATTTATCAACCAAATAAATGAAAACCATTGAGTGTCAATTACAAAACACAATTAATTACACTCACATTTAATAACTATGTTGTAATATTTTTATTAGATTTTAAAAAAAAAACATACAAAAAGACACATATGGATTCTAATGGCAAACAGGTCTTATACAAGTCTTTAGTGCGGAACGCAGAAATCTCAAGACCCTCTTGTTAAATGACAGAGCTACCCACTAATCCACGATGAGTACTGATCCTAAATAAAGAATTGTAAATGTAAGAGTGAGGGAAAGGTAATCAGGTAAAGGTAAAATGCAGATTAAAAAGAGGGGTTGCAGAGGCAATGAGAAACATAAAGCCTTTAAAGTGTAGTTGAAAAATAACAACATAAAGTTTCACATGGGAGTCCAACACAGAGACCTTTTGCTAAGGTCAGCAAATAAATAGGTTAACCAGTGGATGTCTGCTTCTGTCTGTAGTGGACTATTAAATGAATAAAATGACTTCTAAATATTTATTCAAACTATCTATACTTTTATTAATCAGTAGGAATCAATGTATGTCCAGTAGGCCCATTACCTGGCTAAACATTAGGAAAAAATTCCCTCACATTATGTTAAAGGTGACATGACGGAAATTCGTGGTAGAAAGATGTATGAGGCAATGACCACATGCCCTACTTAGAGTGACCAAACATGTAGCATTGATGGTCTGTGGTAACCTCACTAGGAGCACGTTTTCCATCGTGTGTATACGCAGCCACATAAAAGGTGACCACAGAGACATTGACCACAAACTGGCAATCAAAAAAGGAAGACACACAAAAATCATGGCATCCAAACGAAAACAGAATTTGTGGTCACTAAGTGACTATTCAGATCTCAGATTTCAAAGAGCAAAGTCCATCCATCCATCGTCAACAGTTTATTCTGTGTATAGGGTTGCTGGAGCCAATCCCAGCTGACATCAAGCGAAGGCGGGGTACACCCTGGACAGGTCGCCAGTCCACATATTCAAACAACCACTCACACCTAATGACAGTTCAGAGTCTCCCTGTTACTTATACATTGGTAGTTAGGTAGATTTTTTTTTGTCACAATATAACAGGTTATATAGTGAAAATGAGTTTGAAACTCCCTTCTGCTACATAGCAGACAATATACATTAATATAGAAGCAATTATAAAAACGATAAACAGAAATAAACTATATATTCAATGCAGCAGTGCTGAGGATAAATTTGAGCCGAAAAGTCTGATAGCTTGGGGGGAAAAGCTG
The DNA here is from genome assembly GCF_014851395.1 of Micropterus salmoides. Lineage (NCBI taxonomy): Eukaryota > Metazoa > Chordata > Actinopteri > Centrarchiformes > Centrarchidae > Micropterus > Micropterus salmoides. The sequence continues at coordinate 31,706,639 of NW_024044570.1, forward strand.
CTCAGAAGATCATTGGTACCCATCTCCCAAGCATCAGTGATATCGGTGAGGTGAGGTGCCTACGCAGAGCCCAAAGGACACTAAAGAACAGTACCCACCCCAGGTACAGCCTGTTCACCCTGCTGCCTTCTGGGAAGAAATATAGTTTCAGCTGCTGCACCACCAGACTGCAGAACAGCTTTTCCCCCAAGCTATCAGACTTTTCGGCTCAAATTTATCCTCAGCACTGCTGCATTGAATATAGTTTATTTCTGTTTATCATTTTATAATTTTTTCACCTGATAATGAAGTCTGTAACGTAGTTGCTACTCTGTATCCATGGTAACACCAAGACATGATGACGTTTTAACATGCTGCCTTCCAGGACTGTCTTAAATGCAGTAACTTGGATTGTCTTTTTTTTTAATAACGCCACTAATCCAACACAGCATATTCTGTGGCAGTAAGAAGTACCGTAGCAGTTTAAATGGTAGGCTACATTTAGGGGTTACAGAGCACAAAATGCATAAGTAACAACTGATACTTTAATTGTTACATAGAAATATCAACCTAAGGCATATTAAGTCTGTAGGCTAACTTGGTGGAAACAAACTACCAACGTTTGGCTTTCTATGTGTCATTCTATGTTATAATGGTGTGATAAATGTTATTGTTGCAAATTATTATTAATATTATCATATCCACACCAAAAAGCCTTTAAAAATGTGGAGTTCACGCGGGACCTGAATGTCGCACCACTTGTAGGCTACAGGAAAGTTCTCGCTGTCAGAGATTCACAGCTGGACTCTGCTGAGTGTAAAGTACAGTGGAAGCTTTACCTTTACAGTAAGTTATCCCATGCAAATATTTCACTACACTATTAAAATGTAACACCATTAACTTAAATGATAGCCTACGGTATGACTTCATCGTTGTTTTAAATCGAAACTTTATGAAGGGAGGTGAAAATAATAGGCTACTTATAAGGTTATAACGCTTATGTGCATATTCATTTAAGAAAATAATAAATGTTACCTTTTATTTTGTCACAGAACAATTGTGTTCTCTTTTTGTCAATGCTCCATGTCAATCATTTAAGCCTAAATCCTGTTGTGTAAATAAACAGGCTACATGTGATTTGGAAGAATCAATAGGGCAATGTGTAACCATGGCCTACACGTTGTGTTTGTCCCTGTGCCTGCCTGTGTCTTGCATCCCTCTGTTCGCGTGAGTGTGCGCGCGTGGGCTGATGGCAGTTTGATTAATCATCCTTACTACATAGCCTACTGCAAACCAGGTGTTTCAGAGATTAAAATAGGACAAACGTGCCATAACAGTATCCCCGCCCCTCTGCTGGCCAGGAGTGAATAGCTTCAGTAGGCCTAGGTCTGTATTATTCGCTTGTCTAACTTAAAGTTTTCTGGCCGCCGCCAGCAGCAGCAGCAGCATACAAACCGATACCAAGCCCGTCTGACGCTACAGCTGCTTGAAAGAAACATGGGACCCGCGGGACACCTCTGCTCGGTCCTGCTGGTTGTATTTTTGCTGGGCCTTCGTCACTCCTCAGGTTTCTGGATCATCAACGTTGTCTTCCCGCCCAGCGCCAAACCCAGAGTAGGCCTACAAAGCAACATCACTCCACCACTCATTCTAGGTAAGTGTTATGGTTAATTTAGTCTTTAATACATGAAATTTAAACCTGTCTTTAAGGACTAATAAGGCTTGATTACCACATGGGCACAACAGGGGGCCTGAAAGCTCCATACTCAGTGTTTCTGGTGTGTACTAATTTAATTGAAAATTTAAAGTGCAATACCAACTGACACCATAAAAGCTATTTAGGTGGCTTGTTATTTCAGTTTTGTACTGAGGGTACTTGTTGCATAGTCTGTCTGATTGATTAACTGACTGTTAGTTTATTGATGTCTAGGCTATCAGTGAGGATCTACACTGTACTCTGTACATTTGACCCTGTATTTTACTTTTTTTGTTTGTTTCCTGCTTATCTAGGTCATACTAACATCTGATTCAGTGGTCATGCTCTTCATTGCCCCCCACACTCCAGCTGCAGTCTGTCTGAACTTACCATGAATTTGACACATATGCCTTTCTCGAAGTCTTGATTCCTTCTCCCTCTCATAATAATTCTCTCTTATGGCGTGTCATTATCTCAGGTCTTCTACTTTTCTTTTGTTACATTGAGGTTTTAGTGAAATGTTGTTCTGTACAGTGTTGTAGAGCTCCTTTGTTTTAGGTCACGGCCTAAAAAGGCATAAGATAGCAAGCTAGAAAGCCTGCATAAATAGGTTTTAAAATGTAGCTTGACAAGAGACCCAGAGTGAAACCCCTTAGTTTTATGAGACGCACGTTTTGCTCTTATTTGTAACTGGTCAGCAGGTGTCACTGATTGTATGGAAACAATTTGGTAGGCTGAAAAATAAGTTATTTTTGAGAAACTTTCTAACTGGTATCAGACACTAAGAGCAACAATAAGACTTCGGACCAGCCTAAAATACCTTTGTGGAAGTGGCCCCAGCTCTGTCCTTCAGAGTAAGTCAACCAGGAATATGACTCTTATAGACCTTACAGGATCCAGTTCAGCCAAACTCTTTATGAGGAAGTAGTGGTGCAAAGTTTTCTGTCTGTATTAGACTCCAATGTGTTGTGTTTAGATGGAAAGATGAGTGTTACTTTAAGTTTTATATTAGGATAATAAATGTTCTTCAGGTATATGGATACATATTGCTATATACAGCATCAACTATAATTAAAACAACGTTATCAGCATTACACTTAATTATATAAGTGTGTGAAAAACCATATGCAGACTAATATACAATGAAATGACAATGGTATTAACTCTGTGTCAATAACTGGCCTTTAGATGACTACATAATATAAAAGCTTCACCCAGTTGCTCTGTCTATGACATCAAAACGCAGTAAAATAATGTGATATACAGTAAAAACATCTGCACAGCCTTCTTCATCTTCTTTACACATATATCAGGTGTATCAAGGTTTTTAATCAAGCTTGCTGTCTACTTCCTCTGAAGACATCACGCAGCTCAGTATGTGTGACTGTTTGACATTGACGTGCAAAGTATAATATTAGTCAAAAATGAGGGGTTTTGTGTTCACTGCCCTTAATATGAATCAGATTTAGTTCATTTTAAGATGACACTACAGGACATTTTCTCTTCCAAACGCTTCTGACTCATTGTTTGCAGTCAAAAGGTCATTGTTCAGATTGGGATACACGCAGTCTGTCGCAGAGGAGGACAGCCAATCAAGTGTATGGGTTTCAGACCTATAATGGTTGCTATGACAAAATTACATTGTGACAAAAATAGATAGAGTACATTTTGTTCAAGGGCAAAAAGTGTAAAAGGTGGTTTTCCACATTCTGACAAGTTGAGAATTCACTTGCAAATATCTGATAGATAGATCTTCAGATTCAGTTATGAAATGAAGGAATGTTACAAAGGCACCAAAGTTGGGATTGTACACACTTTTATTATATTTATGTTTCCTACCTGCAGCTCCCAGGTATGCAGAGCAATTTCCCTGTTATGCAGTATTAGATGAAAATAAGACCGTTCCAAATATATTATTTATATAAAAATAAAATGCACTAAGCAATATGTTTACATTAACAATAAATCAAATGCCTATGTGTAATGTGAAAGGTGTCAAATAGGGATGCACCCATGGGATTACCACCCAACTCTGCAGCTCTCCTCAGCTTTAAAGAGGATTTTAGCATCTTTCAGCTCATTGTTTTAGTTTCTGGACTGCAGACACTGGTTAATTTGACTTGTCGCTGCTTGCATATGTCCGCCAAAGAGAGAATTCCCCCTCTCAACTCTTCAAAGAGTTTAATTTCAATACTTTTTGGCCGTAAAGGAAAATCTGTCCAGAAAAAGCCATGAATCTGACTGTATGTAGCGGAACAATGTTTATTTTCTGTCCCCCTATTACATTCAGCTTCTTGCAACCCCTCAGATTACGACACCCAGGTCGGGAACCACTGACATACAGTATACGTAACCGTTCATAACCTTGCACTGTGATTCACTGACGTGTATATATGTGTTTGTGTGTCCAGTGCCAGGAAACTTGGGGAACCGTCTGGAAGCTAAGATAGACAAGCCCACACTTGTCCACTGGTTGTGCTACAAGAAAACTGAACACTGGTTCCCCCTGTGGATTGACCTCAACATGTTCATGCCTATTGGCGTAGACTGCTGGATTGATAACATTAGGTAACATTGACTGACTTTTAATCTCTGCATTGTGGCTGTATCACCATTCACATTCAAGCAACTTAATGACAAAGTTTTCTCTGTACCTTTGCTCTATAACTTTGCCACTGATGTTGTTGACAGATGTTGCTGCACATTTGGAAAATATTTCAGTTCCTTGGCCTAAAGTTGAAGACATAAAGTCTTTCATGCCGTGTTTCACCGGTGTTCCCCCTCCTCTATTTTTTTATTATAGGAATGTTTACATTTTCTCTTCCGTTTTGTGATCTCCTTTCAAATTTCAATATTACTGTGTGTGATGAAGGGTTTAGGATTGTGTTACTCTGCTGCCAGTCTGGTCTAAGCACTCACTACCAGACAGAACCACAATATTGTTGTTTTCCTGATATTATTAGGGTCACGCTAACGTTTTTGCCAAACTAGACTCACATGACTGTCTACATGTGTGCCCCAGACTTGTTTATAACAGAACGACTCGGCGGTCATCCAACTCACCTGGAGTGCAGGTGCGGGTGCCAGGATTTGGGCAGACATATCCCGTTGAATTTCTTGACTATAACAAGCTGGCAGGTGAGAGGATACATCTGTACTGTAGATTCTGTTATCTTTCCATGCATTTCTTTGTTGACAGAAATGCCAAAAGGTTTCATGAAAGCAATGATGTATAGGGTATAGGGTTCCTACGCTAGATACTGTAATGAAATATCTTAAATACACTTTGTGTTTTTTTTCAGGTTATTTTCACACTATGCTGCAACATTTGGTCCAGATGGGCTACACCCGAAATGAGACAGTCCGAGGAGCACCGTACGATTGGAGATTAGCTCCTAGTAAGTAGCAAAACTACACACGCACCCTCACATCCACCCTCACACTGTAACTGGGCGAAGACTTTGCATTGAATATCTAGTACAATGTCATAACACACACTTACCAGTGGAATTTTCTTATCTTGAGAGAATATGTAAATATAAAAGGTTTGGAGCCTGTAGACCAGCTCAGCTTGTCCTTTTTAAGAAATAATGTCCTGTGTAGTTTGTATTTGGGACACAAAAAGGAAAAACACACATGAAGAACAATAAAAAGCCAAATTGTTACAAATGTGGCTTCTATCCCCTGCTAGATGCGTAATTAGGCCACCATTTGGTAGCATGTAAGCTTTACAGTTACAACTTTATAATTATGTGTCAGGTCTGTGCGTTTGTGAGCTTGTTGCAGAGTTCATCCGACCTCACGTGGGCAAAACGATGAACACAGCTTTAGAGAAAAACTCGATTTATTCAGGCCAAACTCTGTATCATTATTTATGCTGATGATGAGGATACTTACTGACTGTACATTATGCAAGTTAAACATGCTTTTAGTGAAGTTCCACTAGCCTGCTACCCTCCTGTCTACCATCCTCCCACAGATGAGAATGCAGAGTACTTCACTCAGCTGCAGGACCTGGTTGAGGAGATGTACAACCAGTACCAGCAGCCGGTTTACCTGCTGGGACACAGCATGGGCTGCCACTACGTCCTCTACTTCCTCAACCACCAGCCTCAGGCCTGGAAGGACAAGTACATCCGTGGCTTCATTTCCCTGGGAGCTCCATGGGGCGGTGCTGTTAAAGTACTTAGAGTCCTGGCGTCAGGTAATGGCAAAATACTTGGATCTGCACCTGGCACTGGCAATACAACAAAAACAATACTTATCTCTATTACTAACAACTTCACAGTGTTAACTTAGTGGAACATTAACACAACAATACGATTTGATTGATATTTTATATTTGATCCATTTAATCAAGAATGTCCTGCAAAACTGTACATTGTTGCTTCTTTTATTTGCACCTGTAAGTGTGATTTATAACGCTCCTGTATTTTTGCCTTACCAACCATTGTAGGTGAAAATGACGGCATCCCAATGATTTCCAACATCAAGATCCGCGAGGAGCAGAGGATGACAACAACTAATCCCTGGATGCTGCCATCTGTGGGAGCCTGGCCAAAGGACCACGTGTTCATCTCCACGCCGAAATTTAACTACACCAACCAGGACTACCAGCGCTTCTTCACAGACATCAACTTTGAGGACGGCTGGTAACTAACACCTTTATTGTTATTACACAGCCTTGGTTGACAAAAGCTGTGCTATTACCCACCTTAGTTTTAGATGTAATGTACTCCTGAATCAATCTAAAGCCTAGTTCACACTACACGATTCTAAGCCCGATTTGCAGGGTGGAGAGCTTGGCGACCGTCAGGCTGCGATCAGGGGTAAATCCCTCGGCGGTCGCCAGTTGTTATGTGTGAGCTACTCAACGGCGCATCAAAACGGCTCCGCGACACATTTCTGACACATCACATTTTACGTGATTTACGTTTTCTTGACAAAAACGTAGCATGGTTTGGAGAGATGGCAAGTTGTGTAGTCTGAACAGCACAGCAATCGTCCGATACTGAAAGTCTTGTAGTCTGCCCGTGCCTTAAATGACTCAAATGCATTACAGAAACATTTCCTAACTGCTTGTCCTAACTTAACTCAAGTTTCAAAGACAGGACCAATCCTATCTTCCTATTACAGAAGCAATACCTAAACTGGTGGCTGTGTCTTTTGTGTTTATTGCAGACCTAGTATCTTATCTTAACTTCCTAACTAGAACTGTAAACTAAATTTTTTAATCAGCACTCCTGTCCTGTCAGGCCTGTATCTATGTTCAGAATGCACAAGAGACTGTCTGTGTTTTTGACTTCTAACTTCACTTGTCCAATTTAAGCTACAGTTTTAGCTTTGATGAGTTGTAGGCATTAATTGTGTCGGTGGAGGAGAGGAACCTGACCTGTTTGGGAAGTTTTCTTCTGAATTATCAGCCAAGGATAACGATTTGAACGGACGTAGCACACCCATCAAATTCAAAATAAATTACCATTAATACATGGTCCGGGAAATTTACAGATTTATCATACAGTTTGAGTGTCCTTTCAATCATAATATTTCAGTGTTGATGTTGTTCCCCATCTTCATCGTAATTGCCATACAGAACAAAAAACAGTGGTGCTGGAGAATTTAGGACAGGGTCTATGCCATACTAACTTAGGAAATTCTTCAGTTAGGACGGTTGTGTAATAGTTAAATTCCTATCCTAAGATAAGATAGGATGTCATACTTATGAAGTTTCTGTTATGAATTTCAACGTGGTTGCATTTGCGTTGATACATTATTGTGAGGAATAGCAGTTACTGAAACTTTAAAGCCCCCATGTGTAGAATTTTCATGTGTTGAGAGCATCAACAGCGTCATTTTGATGGCCAACATTTTTGTTTGTAAAAATGTCTTATTCGACACGACCACTGGGAGATGCCAAAGTTACATATTACATTACAGTTTAAGTTGATATGGCAAATAGTTTTCTAGTTACACATCCAGCAGATACAGAGCAACATTAGCAGTCATGTAGAGTTGTGATTTTGGCCTATATTCACTTTAGTTCCGTCTGCTTTGTCTCCACCATCTCCTGAGGGGAATATCTGGCTCTTTAGCTGCTAAATGGTTCCTTGAATTTTCACTCAGGAGCAAAAATCAGCATTTAAACTTGACACTTATCGTGATAATAATAAATATTGAATGGTATGAATTTTTTTTATCGTGATAACAGTTTTGGCCATATTGCCCAGCCCTACTAGTACATTATGTTAAAAAAATTGCTGTCAAAAGGCTTTTCACTAAAAGAGGGAGATGTATGAAATCTAATAAATGTCCTCAGTCGGATGGTTGGAGCTGATGACTACAAGTTTGAAAATTAAAGAAATCGGGGACTGCGTGTGTGAGTTTTAAATAAGTGAGTTTACCAGACCTCTGTTGCCCTCTCCTCATCTCTGCTACTGCTTCTCTAAGGTGTTCATCAATACAAACAACCCCATTCACAAGTAGTCATGTGAACTATTATTAATGTAAAAATATTAATTATTACAGCTGTAAAGTTTTGGTTCTTGTACCACTCTATCCCTTATCCTCTTGTTGGTTTCAGGCACATGTGGGAGGACACCAAGAACCTCACGGGTGATCTCCACCCACCTGGTGTTGAGGTGTGGTGCATGTATGGCGTGGGGCTTCCAACTCCAGTAACATACATTTATGACGAGGACTTTCCTGACGTGGACCCAGTGGACTTTGTTTATGCCGATGGGGATGACACAGTGGACAGCTTTAGCATGAGACTTTGCAAACGTTGGGTGGGACAGCAGACAAACCCGTTCATGTTACAGAGTACCGAGGGCTGGCCCACCTGAATATAGTGTTCCACGAAAAGGTGCTCAGCTTAATCCAGCATATCCTGGAGGGCAGATCGGAGACGCCCAGAGAGGTTGACGTCCGATCTGGAACTGACTAGCAGACAACAGCATGTAAGAGTTAAAAAAAACAAAAACACATGGAGTGCTGGATTTTTACATAACATACAAGTTTGTCCAGCTGTTTGTTCAGCAAAAAAAGAACATCCCACATTGCTCCAACATTTATTAACAACCCCTCTTAGCTCTAGTAAGTGCAACAGTTCCAAAACAATATGAACTTGCAAGTAATATAACCCTGACCCCCCTCCACCCAACCATGACACCCTTATCTAAACTGAAGGAGAATAACTTGCAGTATGGCTTTGACTCTGATCTGTTTATTTCTATTTCCAAGCTGTGTATTTTGTTGTATCCCCATTGGATGTGATGGTGATCATGATGAGACTTACAGTGGGTAATCATGGTATACATAATTATCGCCATAATGACAAACATAAGAGTGATTTCTTTTTGTGATGGTTCATAATGTAGTTTCACCAGGTTTTCGTCAGGCATAGACAGGTCTTGTAACATATATCTTTACAAAAGTACACAATTGTGCTTTGTCTACTTTTGATGTATGATGAAATAATCATCACATCATTTTTTTGTGCACACACACACACACAAACACACACACACACACACACACACACACAAAGTAACACAGTCATATTCTGTATAAAAATATAAAAAAATGTTTTTATGGTGTGTGATGTCACTGTAATATTTGGATTTTTGTTTAGATATCTGTATAAAATATTTTTAAAAAATAATTATAAGATAACATTTTGCTCAGGCTAATATACCTTAGATTATACACTACATTAAACTAATGTTGTGAATTGACAGGGATATTATATACTGTCGTGTAAACATGCCAAATGTGTTTGAATGTTTCAATTTACAATAAAGCATCTAATGTCACAAGTCACTTGTGTGAAATGAGGAATTTAGATCCAGTACAAACAAACCACACAAACCGATTACATCTGCAGTCGATGACTTTTGACTTGAAGTTACGTCTCCGGGTGGATTGCTCTGTAATGCGGACCTCGTGATCAAAACCTTCTTATTGACTGATCATCGTCAATAGCCACATTCTGGTAAATCTGATCAGAGGGCTTCAACAGCTAACCAGAAAAACGCCGCTGAACATCTACGCGCACCGAATAGGCGACCATGACCGCTTGGCTATGAGACATCGGGAGCCATGGCGGCTTGGCACCGGATAACCGCCCTCTCTTCGCTGCTCCAAGTCGGGGTGTTGTTGTTGCTGTTCTCGGCTCCGAGCAGCGGGAGACCGTTGGAGAAATGTGCCGGCGACAAGTCTTGCATGTCCCCGAGACCCCCCGTGGTCCTCAGTAAGTGTTCACGAAAGTGTTTTACAGTGTTAGTCTAGCCTTGTTGTTCACCTTAATATCTGTTGCCAGCTCGTAAACAGCTTTCGCCAGTGAGCGATATTCAAGATAGGCCAAACTCCATTCAAAATTAAAACGATGTAATATCTTCTTGATTGTCACAAATGTTTTATATAAAGCTTAAAGTAAGACTAAACGCATTTCAAATTACTTGTAGGTCAATCTCGAATTCGGCTAGCACATATTCATTCAATTTGTATATATGTCGATTAAAGTTCCACTTTTGTAAATGTTTGGCCTGCCGGTGGTTTTATAAACATTATCTCCTCTCACCAAAACACTCGTCAGAGAGAGCGATGTGTACCATGGTGCATGTCGAAATTTATTTTAAAAAATGCAATTTTGAGTATTATGTCTGTAACGTTATCCCATCGATTCTGAAAATGTCTTTAGTGATTGTTGGAGGGGGATTTAATTTTGCTTTTAAGGAAGGCGTGCTAGCATTGCTAAATTTGTGAACGGAGTTTGGCTGGACGTTGTCATGGAAAGGGACTCCTGTATCGTGGAATATTGGAAAAAACGCACCCATCACCACCCTAATGTTGACATCTATTTGCGAGATTTAGTGAACATTTAAACCTCTTTTGTCTGCAAAGATGCTGCAAGTTGTTGTTTTGTGCGTGTGTGTGTGCGTGTGTGTTTGTTAAGGTTGATTGTTTACAGTGAACTCAGTCCCCTGATCATATGACTGAGCTGGAACAGAATATGTGTCTCCAGCACCACAGTCAGTACAATTCTCATGATACTGAAGAAGTTTCTTTCTAGACTTGGTTAAATGCGTTAATCCTTAGGTTTGTAACTAGTATGTAAAATTAAATTAAAGAGCCATAACTTAACACCGATTGCCAGGTTAAATGTCTACAATTCCTCTCCTTCTCCCACTCCATAATCAAAGGGTCTGCGGTTTAGAGCAATCTTATCAGTGTTTGGCCAAGTTACAACCATGGCATCTGTCTGTCTACATGAGTGTGTGATAAGAGCTTGACCCACAGTGATCTCATGCTGTTAGTTTGTGCTTGTGGTTAAGAGTAGAATATTACACTTGTAACTGTGTTTGGCTTCTGTAATGTTAATAATGTTCTGTAATGGCAGTGAGGCAACCAGAAGGGCCTGTTCAACTACGTAAATATTTCAGGACAGGTTTGCTGCAGCGGCACAAAACACAAAAACAACAACAAGCAAAAAATATATTATCATCAAATTGGCATTTGCTACATGGCATCTGTTATAATAATTGGCCTCATAGGTGAGTATACATTATTATACATTACAGTATACATGGACTGTTGCGCAATGTTTAGTGCATGTTGTTTGAACATGCGCCGAGGTGGAAAGAAAGAAGGAGAAAAACAGCAAATCAATTAAGCTCCCTGCCTAGTCTCATTTCAAGTTGAATTACTGATAACTGACAACAGCTGTATACATTAGAAATATGTTTCACAGTCTGGAAACTGGGTACAGATGAGCCAATCATTGAAGAGCAATGTGTTTCTGCCATTGGCCTTTACTATACTGTCTAACCACATTAACAGTAATAACTGCAAAACCTTTTATATAATTTTGAACAACCTTGCGGTGACAGTGACATTGACGTAACCGGTAACGTTGCTCGTTGCAGTTCCGGGGGATTTGGGGAACCAGTTGGAGGCGAAGCTGGATAAACCCAGTGTGGTCCATTACATCTGCTATAAGAAGACTGAGGACTTCTTCACTCTGTGGCTCAACCTGGAGCTGCTGGTCCCTGTAGCCATAGACTGTTGGATAGACAACATGAGGTATGATGTGGATTGGTCTGTGTGTGGACCAAACATTCCCTTTACATTCAAACAGTAAGTCTTTGATGAATAGATCTACCTCACCAAAATGACTTTTCCCCCAGTAAAAGGTTTGTTGATGTCAATTTTGACTAGTATCATGTGATGATTAGCTTGGTGTTTTTCACCACATAGGTTACAACAGTTTGCCTTTGTTGTGGGAACAAACAAGTTTTGTGAAAACATCATGGTGCAAATTCCATAACTGCCAGCTGTCAATAGGATAAGGGAGTAGGTAGGTGGGTTCGACGACCTGGTTTACGTCTTGTGAACGGTTATCAACCTAAACTGGATAAACTGACCTTCCATTTATCAGCGAGGCATGGAAGGAAACGCAAGATAGCATCCCTTTTAATGTCTCCATCAGCCTTCAGCTAAAAAAACACTTGTCAGATACTGAGTGAGCCTAAATGGGCAATTCAACTTGTATGAGACATTTTGTTAGGGAACAAAATCCTGTAATTTTATATTGTTGTTATATATTTAGACATTACTGTGAACTACAGTATCTCAAAATCACAAATTTGCCGTGATGCAATCGGAGAGACATTTTGCAACAATTATTGCTCTGTGGCTCTACTAATCAAGGCTAACATGATGTTAAAATGATGATTAAATGACGCTTTTAGTTCTTAATTTCTTAAACTGCTGTTAGAGGATTGATTTGTTAATCCTGGACTAAGCCATCTTGACTAACAGTGTGCTCTTATTTTGAAATAAGGACAACATGAGTACATAGTGGAAATCCATGATCAACAGTCATGTAACTGATCATATGATTATACTTGTGACTGGCTGTCATCACACTGTGGCTACATGCTGCACGTCGTGTGTTTAAATTTTTTTTTTTTTTTATACAGGTGTACGATAGCTCATTTAAAGGTCAGGATTCACCTTAAATGTAAAGCTGTCTAAACGCAGAGATGAAATTGTATGACCACTTCTCAGCAAAGTGAGTTCAGTTATCTATCCATCCATCCATCGTCAACCGCTTATCCTGCGTAGAGGGTAGCAGGGCTGGAGCCAGTCTCAGCTGACATGGGGCGAAAGGCGGGGTACACCCTGGACATGTCATTAATGAGTTCAGATATCCAATTTAAATAACTTACCTATAATTTATAAACTGTCTAAGTGTATACAGCACTTATGATCCAGTCTTATTGATCCAGCATACTGTGAATAAGGTGCCATGGGGCTAAATGCTAGGTTGTGTAAATTCTGCTGAACCACTATGTCCACAGGTGAGATAGACAGGATATTGGTAAATGCTTAAACATGGTGAACACAGTAGAGATGACTGACACCTGAGAGTTATGCTACAGTTATTTTGTTTTTTTTCTTCTGCATCAGGCTAAATAGACAGTACAGGCAGGTGTAACTGTCTGAGAGATTGACAGTTTCAGTGAGATAATTTCAGTACATTCCCGTAAATGAGAAATGAGTTGTAACCCCTTCAAATTAAACAAAAATAATGCTGATTAGACTTGCACTATTTTAGAAAATAACCTCCAATCCAGTAATGCTTATCTAGCAATTGCATTTTAGTTGGGGGGGGGGGGGGGGGGCACTTTTTTTCTCACATCCTCATGGGGTTTAAAAAAAACTGAGTTGGGGAAGTTGTTGTCACACATAACTCACAAGGTGGTAGAACGATGGTGATTTTAAAAAAAGTAAAATGTATTTGTGAGTGTGTGTTGTTCACCACAGATGCAGAACCGACACTGATTTGGTTTTTTGTGCGTGCGCAGGCTGATCTACAACAGGTCCACTCACACGACCTCGTCCCCACCGGGTGTGGACATCCGTGTCCCGGGGTTCGGACAGACATTTTCCGTAGAGTATCTGGACCCCAGCAAACACTCTGTGGGTGAGTTGAAGGTCCAAAACCAAGCTGTTCTTTAGAGACAGGAGAACTGGGCAAAAAAATCCTTTGTTTCCAAAGTTGTCGTCACTCTGAAGGTTTAAATGGGTCCTCATAAAGATAGACGAGCAAGAATCAGAGAATTGCTTTTGTCGCTGCTCATGTTTTGAGTAAGAGAGTGAAATGTTTGATGCTTTATTTTCTTATTGTCTTGTGTTTCCTAGGCATGTATTTCTTTAGTATAGTCCAGGCACTGGTAGACTGGGGCTACACCAGAGATGTTGATGTCAGAGCAGCTCCATATGATTGGAGGAAAGCCCCCAGTAAGCAGACACCCACACACACACACACACCCCCACCCCCACCCACCCAGGTATACAAAAAAGATGACTTTGTCTTAATCCATTAATGATCAACCCTCACCTATTAAAACCTGAAATCCACATTTTCATTCTTAATGTTTTCACAAGTCATTGTGAGTTGATCACACTACAGCACGTGAGACTATTTTGATTGTCAGTGTCGGCGACTTGGTGCAATATGAGTGCAAGAGCCATTTTGGCACATTTAGTGATTTGCTAAATTGTTGTTAAAAATCACATGCTTTATGTTCCCGGGTCATGCAGAAGTTCTTTGTGTTTTTGATATTGTGTTTTTGTAACTAAATTATGTAACTTTCGTAACCACACGGTTGGGTTAGTAATTTTGCTGCACATGGGCAGTACGAAAAAAGGAACACGTGAGAGGTTACGAGAGATCTGCAAGAGCCATGGATCATAACTAGTTTTTGACCATGTTTTGCAAAATAGGTTTGAGTAAATTTTGGTGGACTGCACTTGGCTGGTAATGGACCAGGCCTTTTGTAAACTCTGGATTAAAAGCTACACTCAAACCTTTTCTTGACTCTTCTAGATTTTTATGTACATGGGTACTCCTGGAGTGTGGATATTAGGACACATGTAAGTGGACACACGTCAGGCTAAGATAGACCTCTTGCAGAATAGTGGCCTTGGACTTTGTTATTGTGAAACAGCAATGATAATGAGGAACAAAAAAATATGGATGATTTTAGATAAAATGTGAGCACATCCTTCTAAACAGTGTTCCTTCCAGTCATGGAATTGTTTGGCAGTGAACCACAGACTGTGTAAAACATGGACGTGGTCTCCGTGACATCACCCATAGGTTTCTGAAGAGGCGTTGTGAATCTTAATGTGGGAGGCTCCGGACATCGCCAACTTGGCAGTAACTGATTCTGGTTAATCCACAAATGGGCAAAGAGGTGCAGCTGAGGCGGTCTGAATGAAGCCTAGCGGCTGGCCACCTGTTACGGCACCCACCTGTAATTATGCTATAAGTTTAAACCTTCATATAATTCAAATGGTGGAGTTGTATAAAAAAATCACCTACCATACAGTCGTCATGAATGGAAAATTATGGCATTTTGAGTCTATGGGGATTAATTCGCTTTTGGAGACTGTATATAAAAAGGTTGCCACTTGCACTGAAGTCAAAATAAACGGGAGTAAATAACCTTTTGGAAGTGTGAGAAATGTTACTCCTCAGGCCACATTTTTCAACTGGTCCAAACCAGGAAGGAACAAACATTCAGTCTTTGAAGTGGCCACAATTTAACTTAATAATAGAAAATGAGGGAATTTCACAGAAGGGCCAGTGGAGGAACTTTAACTAATCTTGTTCTTTTCTCCTTCATCAGATGAGAATAAAAAGTATTTCCTGGCACTACAGATTATGATTGAGGACATGGCGAAGGCGGCTGGCGGGCCCGTGGTGCTCATCGCTCACAGCATGGGCAACATGTACACCTTGTACTTCCTCAATCAGCAGCCACAGGCCTGGAAAGACAAATACATTAAAGCTTTTGTCTCTCTGGGACCACCATGGGCTGGGGTGGCCAAGACCCTCCGCGTGGTCACATCTGGTAAGAGGTCTAACACATTATGCATTATGTTTTGTAGAAGACGAGAACCGCTTGCTCCCTGTCTTCCCAGGAAAAGTCCAGAATGAACAGAGGAAAAAGAAGAGAGCACAACATACATTATAACTTTACAAAAAGATTTCTAATAAAATGAAAATATATTATATAACATAAAGAAATAGTCAAGCATGTACCCACATAGGTCCTGAAGTAGAGAAAGAAAGCATTAGCAGGGTCTTTCTTGCAGAGTGGTCTCTGTGTCATTGTAACACAATCAACAGAGCTAAGAAAAGCTCCACACTAGCCGTCATGGACTCAGTAGTACACTCTACTCTAGCAGCACAAGCCAGACAGCAGCCCGGTCACACGCATGCTTCAACAAGCGTCTCTTTTAGTTTGCACATTTATACATGAAATAAATAAAACTTTAGCTCCAAAATGTAAAAATATCAAATATAAAAAAAGAGCAGCAGCAACACATACATTTCCTAAAATGAAGCAGCTGTTTAAACAGAGAAAGGAAAATTTACCACTTCCACATTAGAACATTACTAAATATTTACACCTACTAGCTCCAAGGTGTAACTGTCATGTAGCTAAATGAACCAACTGACAAAGCTAACATCTGCCTGCTAGTAGAGGAGCCCCTTTTAGATTGAGGAGTAAAAAAGATATAACACAATATGGTCGACACATTCTATTCAATCATGTCAAATAATATTTGATTTAAAAAAAAAATATTTAAATTGCACTGAAACGCACATTTCTCCTTGTATGCATACATAAATGATAATAGCTACATTTGCAAAAGATTGGCCTGTGTATATTAACTGTATTAACCCCTAAAAGTGTTATATTTGTAAGTTATGTTACAGATTGTGATGCTACAGGTACTTCCTCATTACATGGTAAATTGTTTTTGATGGGACAGAGCTACAGATGTTTCCCAGCAACCAATGTACACATAACTGTGGAAGATGAATTCACAGATAGTAAGTGAAGCCCACTTCGTTAGTTTTACCTGTACCCTTCAAAATAGAAGTCTCTGCTAAATCCATTCCAATCCAGTCCAAGATTTTCCAAAAATATATAATGCCGTCTTTATAATTTTAAAAGTGCAACAGCGTAACCACTACTACACATTGAGGAACCTACTATTTAGACATTGCTCTGGTGTCAGAGCTTCGTTCTGAGATGGTAGGACTGGTCTGGGGCTTAAACAAAATACGGATATTCCATCCTGTCTAATGAAGACATTGTACATTTGTTTTATTTCTCCAAAAATATATCCGCTCTCTCATGAGGTCAGTGCTGGGAAACAAACCCTGAGTGCTAAATCCCATCAGTGAGTGAACGGTCCTCTGAGACCATCTCACTAATGCTAGTTAAGTGTGCTTCAGTTAAGCCTTTTTGACCTTTAGTCCATTGCTATTTGCCACTCAAGAAATCTTTACTTATGTGCAGTTTAGTCCTGGCACATTGCGTCTGTGTCATAGTCCTTCAGATTTTCAAACATCAGTTGTCTTTTGCAGCTATCAAAGTTGATGATGCTGTTTTTAAATGATTTCATGGGAACAGGGTGTGGAATAACCCCAACGATGTCCCAGCAACTATTCTCATCCACCCTTTTCTTCCTCTGCTCGATTACTTCATAACTGCTCAGACCAAATTTCATAAAAGACAGTTCCATCAGATCCTGTGTGCACACTCAGGTTTAAGTAATACCGTGTAGTACAGAATACTGGATGTTTGCACGTCATGTGTTTCAGGTGTGTCTCCCGCAAGGCCACACAATGAAACTCTATGGCTGGAAATTCTCAGCACAGTTTCAGTTCTCTCTGAATAGTTTCTTTTCTCTACCTACAGGTGACAATGACAACATCCCAGTGATTAGCCCGTTGAAGATTCGCTCCCAGCAGCGTTCTGCTATTTCCACCTCATGGCTGCTCCCTTATGCTCACTCCTGGCCCAAAGATCAGGTAGGTGTGTGTGTGTGTGTGTGTAGATGGGCCTTTTCTGTCCTGCCAGGTAGACACTATTAATTGGTAGTGACAAACCCACAGAGAATTTTCCATTTTAGCATTTGGTAGAAGTAACTCAATTAAACAACTGAGAAACAATTTTTTATCCAATCCGCCACCAGGTTTTGGTGCAGACGCCTGCCGCCAACTACACTGTGCTGGACTATAAGCGCTTCTACTCGGACATCGGTTTTGAGGACGGCTGGCTGATGCGGCAGGACACGGAGACACTGGTGGCTGACCTCACGCCCCCCGGCGTGGCCGTCCACTGCTTGTATGGCAGCGGCATCCCCACGTCCCAGGCCTTCCAGTACTCCGACAAGTTCCCCGATGTGGAGCCCACGGTGGTGTACGGCGACGGGGACGGGACAGTGAACCTGCTGAGCGCCATCCAATGCAGGAGGTGGGTAGGAAAGCAGAAACAGCCTGTGACGTTGAAAGAGCTTCCAGGGAACGAACATGTGAACATGTTGCTGAACATCACAACCGTGGCTTACATCAAGACTGTGCTCTTCTCACCGTAATGCTGGCAGAAACCCAGGGGCTGGCTTTTCTCTCTCTCTCACACTCACACACACACATACACACACACACAGCCACACGAAGGACAGACAGGGACCCCTTCATACCTCGCCTGTCTCTGAACCCGACTACCAAAATATTACCATGTACATGCACATTGCAGAAAGGCAAAACTTACATTTTGTAGTACAATTGCAGAATTGAAGTTTTAAATTAATTTTATAGCTGTAATTATACAATAATTATGTTAATGTAAGCTTACTGTTGAGTTATCCTAAGTACAGTGACTTTTATATTTGTCTCAGCGTGTAACGGAGCGGAAGATTTTACCTACCAAATCCATGTTGTTATGATAAAGAACGTGTGTATGTCCAAGTGAAAAAAACAGGGATATACTGTATGTGCCACTTTCTGATTTATTAATCAAAGTCTGATCTTTTTATCAATGTTGTGAAAGAGATTTCAGAAGTCCTTTGACTCTAATGTTGTTAGGCAAATGGTAATGCACATATTGTGTTTGTATCTTTCTCGGTGTAGCAGGTCACATGTTTCAGTCCTTTGTATATGTTCAAATGAGTTAAGAGACCTAAGTAGACTTTTTTTTTTTTTGCATGCAGCCAAGCTGTAAGTCCCTGGTGGTTTGAGGGCTTTGTTTTTATTGTGTTATCCATATTACACTGGAACCATACCTGGGATATGGATGTTGATTTTTCACTACATCTCAGGTCTTAATCAATGAAAGGAGTTGGGCCCATTAATTGTGGTGGTTCTGTTCATTGATGAAGACCATGAGACGCAGATAAAAAAAGATTAACAAGTGGACCTCGAGTTAAGATTTTTATTTTTATTTTGTTCTGAAGAAATGCACCGTTTGACTCAACAGTGAAACAAAAAGATCTAAACCCAGGGTCCAATTACTAGCTTTCCCCCCAGTGCTTTCCAATGCATCTCATGTTCTTCATCAATGAGTGGAGTTTGCTCAGTGAAGATACCTCAGTTGTACTGTCCCAAGATCCAATGATGAAGAGCTTAAGGTATAGATGAGAGCACCAGAAAATCTAGTAGGAGGCACTTATTTTGTCAAGTGAGAGCTTACAAGCTCAAATCCATTCCGCTCCAGTTTGTTTGCTTTCTAATTGGCTGTATGTGACAAACGGAAAGCAAACAGCCAAATTAGTGACATGGTTTTTTTTAACTGACGGAATCAGTGTAAAATTAAACTATCCACTATTACTATATCTTCACTTTCCATATTCTATAAAATTGATTTTAATGGCCCAGGTTTGGTTTGAGCCAGGTGGCTGATTAGGGGCACATATCTGGATGTTTGGTTTTTTTATAATATAAATCTGAATTTTTCATCACTGTTTATTTGCTATATTTTCATTCATGACTTTTTAATTCCTTGGTCTTTCTGTTTAGACAGAGTTTAAAAACGTGCCTCCCTGTCCTTGTGGTCATGCAGTCAGAAACTCTCTGACCCGAGTGATTATACTGTGCCATGCAGGCCTCACTGGGCCAGACCAAGATCATAGAACTAATTATAATATCTGCTGTGAACTATCATACATGTGTCAGCAACGTGTTGCCTTCAATAGAGTAAATCTTTCAAATAATACAG
Organism: Micropterus salmoides; assembly: GCF_014851395.1. Lineage (NCBI taxonomy): Eukaryota > Metazoa > Chordata > Actinopteri > Centrarchiformes > Centrarchidae > Micropterus > Micropterus salmoides. The sequence goes on from NW_024044570.1 coordinate 31,726,397, forward strand.
CCAGCCATTGCCTTTTCTTTGTGCAGTAAATCCTGGTAAACCTTCCACACTGTTTAGAAATACCTCTTTGTTTTTGCGCTCTAGGACAGGTGTGTCTCTGCATAAGTTTTCCTTAATAGATGGAGAGAGCGATTTGTCATCTGGAAGTTAATTCTGTGGACTACATAGATGTTGAATGGGGTGTTGACTTTCCAGTCATTTTTACTGTATTAAATGAAGACTCCTGTGTTCAGATAAATGGCAAGATATCACTGTGTTGGAACCACAGTGAGGTTTCGATGCCAATTAAGTCCACAACTTCCTTTCAAATGTGCTGCTTCTCACACATGCGTCACGTCAACCTTTCTGAACCATGATCTCGTAGTATTAGTACAGCCACATGCAAAACACAAAAGGAAGTACAAAACCAGTCGCAACTTTATTTTAATTCTGTATATAAATAATGTAGAAAATTACATTAACATTATTATAGTCCTTATTTTTGCCATTGAGCCTTAATTTGTCTTTATTGGGCTCAGTGTTGTGGGTCAGAATAATGTAGCTGTAAAAGGTCCAGTGGTCAGGGTGCAAATGTCAAATTTTAGGTTTCCAGAGGGAAGCGGAAGGTCTTGTTTCCTGTTCTGCAGCGCAGCTCCACGCAGTCTAACCTCAGCAGAAATGGGCCATCTTCGTGGTCATCCACCAGACTCTAACGGCCAAAACATCAGAGACTTGTGAGCGGTGGTCAGCTAGTAAACTCTGTGCAAGTCATTCATTCAAAAGTGCTGTGACTGAGGCCGCTGCCCAGAGAACCATCCCCAGGAGTGTAACACACATACAAAGAGTAACAGACAAAGTTTTCTAATCCAAAGCATTTATATGAAACCTAAATCAAAACAACAGCCTGACTGTTAGTTGAGTTTTAACAGTATATCAGCTGATATTAAATTTTAAGGCATTTTACAGTGAATAAATGAACTTGTCACTGCTCTGATGGGAAAATTATGTGATGGAGATACTTTATAAATTACCTCACGCATATCTTTGGCATTGTTGTACAGCAGTTTATTTGCAAACACGCATGCTAATCACAACATAGCTGCGGTGAACTAATATCAGCTGATATATTGGTCTAGTTCCAAACATACTGAGGTATTTTAAAAAGGATTAAGGAACTGTAGCATACACACACATGGATTCAGAATGGACTGGCAGGATAAACAGTGAAATTATTTCTAAAGGAACACAATGATGTCAGTGTTGAAAGTTATGTTAGACCGATACAAGACTTCTCGGTACCTGCAGCTCCTGAATGCACTCCTTCATCTGTCCTGCCAAGTCTCCAACACACCAGGCCAAACTCACATGGAAAGATGGATCCTAGAAAACACATCAGCGGGAACCATTATGGAGGTGAGACATGGATGTGCACTACTTTAGATTCTTTTGGATGACTTGTTCATATTTTCTGATTCACAATCAATTCACTGTATTGACCCGGTTATAAACACCTTAACAGTGACACACAGACTGGTCCAGCTATAGACCCTAAAGGATAAAAGGAGATAATCAGTGTGTGTGTTAAAATGTGTTGGTCAGTGACCTTATAAAAAGTGTCGAGGCGAAACTCTGTCATTGTTCTGTCCACGGCTTGGACCAGGTCCAACAACTGAGCGTGCCCAGTACAAACTTCCATCCCCAGAAAGGTCCTGCACGGGACAACAGACAGACATACATACAAGCCAAATGCCAGAAATTAAAATGTATCTTTGACAGATAAATCCTTTATATCTATCTATATAGATACAGATGGATAGATAGACCGAGACAATTAAAAGACTGACTGTACCTCGTCTTCTCAGCATTACAATAGACCCTCACTCTCCCCGCTGAACACACAAACCTGGCAACAAAAAAACTCAACTAGAATGAAAATATCAAAAATAATCTGCATCTGATTTTATTTTTACTGTTCCACCTACTCCAGTGCAGATGACCCTCTAGGATGCTGCTGCAAATACAGTTTTACTCAAGTTGCCTTGAGATAGTTGTTGTTTTACTGAGTATTTGTGTGTATCATGGATTTACTGTTGTGATTCATTTGTGATTTATTCTATCTATACCTTAAAAAGCGGGAAAAAGAAGAACAAATCAAAAGAATGTTATAAGATTGAATCACCCTGTGTGGGGGTATTTGAGCAAACCTCTTGCAGTGCACCAGGCCTGCCCTGAGGCTCTGTGTGAAGGGCTGGATCCAGTGGTGTCTTAGCACCACCGTCTGGGACAGGCTGAGGTGGAACTCCTCCTGCGGGGTCAAAACCGCACCATGGGCCCTTGCTACAGAGAGCAGTGCATCCAACAACTCCCTGAACTCCTCCTCAGGATGGTCTGATGTGGAGAGGAGACATGGGGGAGAAACAAGAAACCAAGTTAAGCGAAGAATCCGGTTAAATAAATGATCATACATTTGACTTGCGTAACAACATGTGCGATGACGTGACTTCTCTTGATGATCACTCATCAACTGTGCAGCGTTTCTGTCTTACATGGCAAATAAATGTAGGTGGCCCAGTTGCCTCTCTCGTGTTTGAAGGAGCGGATGCGTCCACCATGAAGTGCACTGTCTTCAGTCTGTGAGTCCACTTCTTCTGGAAACATGGCCATAAGGCAACCAGGAAGAGGCAGCCTGCTGGCCCAATAACAGGGGTCACTTAATTTTCTATTTCCTATATCAGTCAATGGCTGCCCAGTTTGGAAACTCATGTGAAACTCAACACTTTCAGTAACTTTGTCAGCCAGGACTTGGCCACAGTGGTGGATTGTAACCAAGTACATTTACTCAAGTCCTGTACTTAAGAACAAATTTGAGGTACTTGTAATTTACTTGAGTATTTCCATTTTATTCCCCTTTCTACTTGTACTCCATGACATCTCTGAGGCAAATATTGAACTTTTTACTCCACTACATTTATCTGGCAGCTTTAGTTACTAATCACTCTTTAGATTACTCTTTTTCATACCTTTCCTGTCCAGGGAAAACTATGATTGAACTACTCAACAGTATATAAAGGAGTTAAAATTAACACAACCCTATCTATCTATCCATCTATCATCAAAACATGTCATAATAGAAAACACTGACAGGGAACATTTACTACAGTAGGAGTAATTACCTTTGTTGATAATACTTACATACTTTTACTTAATGTTTGAATGCGTGTTACTTGTAGTGGAGTATTTTCTCAATGTTACATTATTACTTTTCCTTAAGTAACGTTAAAGGCTCTGAATACGTCTTTCACCACTGGCCATGAGCGAATGTTAACTTAATAATTAACAGTATGTTAATAATGTTGATTTCATTTAAAGCTTACAGGAGAATTTTGCATTCAGGTTTAACATGTAATCTTGATCATAAGTTAACTTAACATCTGAGAAATTGTTTTTCCTCTGTGTCATCCTCTTTCTCCTTACAGTCACTGGTAAATCCTGCTCGGGCCTACAGAAAGTCACCACACACCTTGTTTTAGGAAGCTGTTCCTCAATTCTGGGTTTCTTGCTCGCAGGGCGGCCATTGTCGTCTTCCTCTTCACACTTTCGAGAGCAATGTTGTTCAGTCGCCTCTGCCGCCTCGCTGTCCTCCTCCGAGCTGCTGCTGTAGCCAACCAACATCCTGAAGGGTGTGCTGGGTCAGGACTTAGCAAACATTAATTGTACATGCGAACTAGCAAAAAGACTAAGAGGAATTAACATAGTTATTTAATCATTGGAGACTACAAACATATTTACTCTGGCTTTCCCAGCGATTTCAATCACTCAGCCGGTGTATCACCCACTTCCTATGTAAACAACCTGTTGTAATGAGAATTTAGGTCCCAGTGAAACACAACCTCGCCTTTAATCAGTTCCCCTTTCGTTGGTTTGCCTCAAGATGAGCACAGTGCATGGAGGAAGGACCTGTGTGTGGGTGTTTTGTGTTTACCGTTATCTGCTCGGCTTAAAAGAGTCTCTGTTTTAATTAGTCAAAAATGTATTTATCATGACAAGATGACAGGTTCAGCAGAATCTGCAAGTGCAATCAGTTTTCATTTATAAAAAGTCATTAACACATTTTAGTGTTTAGGACAGCGAGAAAAGATCGATAGGATAGCCTGAATGTGGTTAACTGAGAGTACTTCTGCAGGATTGTAACATTAAAGCCACTATTCACTAGGTTCCGGGTGTGCGTGTGTGTGTGTGTGTGTTGTGAGCATGCCAATTAACTCTTGGTTTATTCATGTTCCCGTGCGCGGGCAGTGGCTCAGATGCTAGCCGATAGCTAGCTAGCAATTTATAACAAAATGCATATCTTTTTGTTAGCCAAGGGGATGCCCTAGGAGCCAAATAAATGTATACGTGAAACGATAACGTTTATGGGGCGATTTGGGAGATCGCGGGAGAATTCTGACCCATTTTAATGACCCTTAAATCCCGATTTTTCGGCCCCTGGAGCCACAGCGCTCGAACAAGAGAGCATCCCAGCACCGTTTGCGGATATGAGGAAGGGACCCGACGTTATTCGGGGGAGAAGCTAACATACAACTGACTGGCATTTTATCAGGAATACTCTGTCGGCTTGACTGGACGCTCCGGGTATGTAAATGCGGAACATCTCATCACTGTTTACATGCAGCACTCACTAACAAACGTGTCGCTTCAGCATTTGCTACTATGCTATAACGTTAGCAGGCTAACGGTATCTCTTTCCTGTGCCTCTGTGGCTGCGTTAGCAAGTGGCTAGGCTAACCAGCTAACCCATCCTGATTACAGTGATCTTTGCCTGCAGACGAAAAACGTTATGATGCGCAGACGCTGCCTTCCACTTTTTCCCCCTTTTTTAATTTTTTTTAGCGCGAATCGTTGAGCATTTTGATTTTTGCACAGACAGGGGAGGAACTACATAACCAGCATAAAAAAGATTTAAATATAACGTTACTACTTAGCGGTAGTTGTTTGTGCCCAAGTGTTTATGTTAATGAGAGCCCGCTTGCTGTGTGTTTCTGCTTCACGGATGTTGCATATCTTAAAGTTGTTTATGATTACATTTCATTGCATTTGGATGCTTTAGCATTGTTTACATACAGTATAAATCATTGTAGAGATGTTAAGATTCTCCCCGTCCTTGTATATGACTCTTTGGCCGATGTAAACACGTTTTAATCACTTCATCTGTTGTCACCGACGTTTTATCTCCCGCCAGAGTTGCTTAATTAAAATGAAAAATCTGCTTTGATATTTTGTCAGGAGCTGTCTGCATAGCCTGTCACCAAGCTTTTGTGAACTGCCTATGTAAACCTCTGCTGACGGATCATAAATGTCATCTAAAGCTGATGTTGCAAGTTTGCAAATGTTTTTGCTAAACTAATACAGTAAAACTTAAATAAATAACTGATCTTTTATTTGCTTAAATCATTGAACTCACCCTGCCTCTATGTGGGACAGGCTTTAATTCCTTTACCATGCTAGTAAATCTGAAAGAATTATACTTTGGTGCTCATTGTTTCCATAAAACGGACTAAACAATTGAATTGTGGAGAATTTAACTGATCTAACGATATGTTCAAACATATATATTATGTTATATTGGTATGTGTGATCTAAGCAGCTTAGAACTAGCTCAAGCAGGTGACCTGGTGGGTTTCCTGAGGTTTTATACGTCCAGAGAACTTCTGTAAAAACCAGACCAGGAATCTAATTGAGACCTGCGTTTATTTGTCAAAACATGTAGCCATGCCTGACCTGTAAGAGGGACAGGCGTCTAATTGGGACTAGGCTTTTAATTGAAGTTACACTGTATTACTTTTTGCTGCCATGATGTACCGTCTGTTTGAGAATGTTGCAAAATATTGCATTAGTGGAGTCCATCGCTTAAACCCTAAATGCACTATAGTTATTGAGTAACTTCTTTCTTTCCCATTGCCATTTTGACTCACCTTGATTCTCTTTTTCATACAGATACCACTTGAAATCCAAGAAGTGAAGTGGAAGTAGGGGATTTTCTTCCCTTTCTGCCTACAGCTCTTCTCCTCCCTGCGATACTGTTCCTGTCATTAAATCCCTCGTCACCCTTGCCAGTTTTTCAGTGCCACTTGCTGAAATGGAGTGAGTTTCTATCCTGTTGTCTTAACACACCCTGAAGCCTTTATCCCATTATTGAAATATATGTCTGTCTCCCTTTCTTACTGCAGTTGGGCCACGCCAGCAGCCAAACTGAATCCCTACACCCGAGCCCGCATGACAGAGGCCTGGCAGCAACACTCAGTCGGTCCACCTCAAGTCGTCCACACTATCCCTCCAGGAGCTGAGAACGCGTTGGGCTGTGCCGTGTATGGCATTGTACTGCAGCCAGATGCTACGTCTTTGCAGCAACAACAGCAGCAACAGACTCAGCATGGACAGCACAGCCAACACAACCAACAACACAGTGCGAGTCAGCAGCACGGAGGCGGGCAGCACAGTCAGCAGCAGCACCCTGCCCAGGCCCAGCAGACCTCCCTACAGGTAGGGACAGAGGGAGGACACAAGTGTGGGGCCTGTGGACACGATATCTCCCACCTGGCCAATCCACATGAGCACCAGTGCATGGTGAGTCAGGACAGGTCATTCCAGTGCACCCAGTGCATGAAGATTTTCCACCAGGCGACAGACTTGCTAGAACACCAGTGTGTTCAGGTGGAGCAGAAGCCGTTCGTGTGTGGAGTGTGTAAGATGGGCTTCTCCCTACTCACCTCTTTAGCCCAGCACCACACATCCCATAACAGCACCAACCCAATGAAGTGTTCAATATGTGAGAAGACCTACCGACCCGGTTCTTCTGGCAACGTCACACCCAACTCGAATAATCCCCAGCAGTCCGGCAGTGATGGGGCGTCAGCCAGCAGCAGCTCATCCATTCTACCCTTTCCCTCGGCACGAGACCGGCCGTACAAATGCTCTGTTTGCCAAAAGGGCTTCAAACACCTATCAGAACTCACGCGGCACGAGAGGGTCCACACAGGAGAGAAGCCCTTCAAATGTGACACATGTGACAAGGCCTTCAGCCAGTCATCACACCTACAGCACCACCAGCGAACACACAGCAGTGAACGCCCATTCAAGTGTGCTGTTTGTGAAAAGAGTTTCAAGCACCGCTCCCACCTCGTGCGCCACATGTATGTGCACTCTGGTGAGCACTTGTTCAAATGCAACTTATGTGAGCTGCACTTCAAAGAGTCGTCGGAGCTCCTTCACCACCCCTGCCACCCGCAGGGTTCCCGCCCCTTCCGCTGTGCCACATGCGGTAAGGGTTTCAAGCGGCCGTCAGACCTTCGCCAACATGAGCGCACGCACTCGGAGGAGCGTCCCTTCCACTGTGACGAGTGTCAGATGAGCTTCAAGCAGCAGTATGCGCTGGTTCGGCATCGACGCACACACAAAGACCCTACTGACCGGCCATTCAAATGCAATCTGTGCGACAAGGGCTTCATGCAGCCCTCTCACCTCCTCTACCACCAGCATGTCCACGGCATGGACAACCTGTTCAAGTGCGCCTCGTGCCAGAAGGAGTTCAGCCAGTCAGGAGAGCTGCTCAGACACAAGTGCGGCGAGTCATCCAACACCTCGCCCGACAAGCCGTACAAGTGTGACGTTTGTGGCAAGGGCTACAAGAAGAGTTCCACGTTACAGCGTCATCAAAACTCTCACTGCCAAGAAAAGCCCCTCAAGTGCTCGCTCTGTGACCGCCGCTTCCTCTCCTCCTCGGAATTCGTCCAGCACCGCTGCGATCCGTCGCGGGAAAAGCCGCTGAAGTGCCCTGACTGCGAGAAACGTTTCAAATACTCATCAGACCTGAACCGACACCGGCGCGTTCACACAGGGGAGAAACCATACAAATGCGACCACTGCAACAAGGGCTTCAAACAGCGAGAGCACCTGACCAAACACCAGAGCACGCACTCCAGAGAGGGCCAGTTCAAGTGTGTTTGGTGCGGTGAGCGCTTCAGTGACTTGGGCTCTTTGCAGGATCACACGGTGCAGCACACAGCCGACGGAGGGGGTTACCCTGTGCCCCAGTGCATATAAATGCTCACAGACCTTTTCCCTTGAACAGACAGTCCCCTAAAGTCCCGTCCTCTTGTCTGTCCCTTTCACCACATTTGAAGGACAGTCCAGGTTATTACAGTTATTATTGCATTCATTCCCACCAGTGATGCATCAGGTTTTTGTTGCTCTACTAACCTGCCCAAAGGCCTTTAATACTGTGACCCTGTCATTCCATAAGATAACGAGAAGGCCTTTTTCTCTCCCTGCGCTCTCCTTTTTGTTCCACCTCATTTTCTTTTTATACCCGTCCTCTTCCCTTTTTTCTCAGCCCCACACTCAGACAGTTGATAGCAGTGAAGAGGCCACAACCCCACAACTAGAGCTGCAACGATTATTCGATTAGTTGGTCGAAAGAAAATTAATCAACAACTATTTTGATAATCCATTAATTGTTTCAGGTAGTTTTTTTTTTGAGCAAAAATGTGCAAAATTGGCTGGTTTCATTTTCTGAAATTGAGGAATTGCTGCTATTGTTTGTCATTTATGATAATAAATTAAGAGTCTTTGGGTTTTGGACTGTTGGTTAGACCAAAGAAGCAATTTGAAGACATCAGTTTGGACTCTGTAAAATTTAGATTTTTCATTTTTCACAATTTCTTGACATTTTATAGACCTAAACATTAATCGCGAAAGTTGTCGGCAGATTAGTCAATAATGAAAATAATCGTTAGTTGCAGCCCTAACCACAACTATGAGTCATACTTAGTCAGCCTGTTGCAGACAGAAACAGGTGCTATAATGCAGGTTGATACAGCAAGTACTGAGATCCCTCCTAATGTCCTCCCCCCAGGAAAGGAAAAAAATTGAATTGCCCCTTCATTGTCTTATAAGAGACAGCCATTGTTGTTTTGTTTTTTTAAAGTTCTTGGCAGGAAGTATGTTGTAAGGTGTACGTAATGAATCAGTAGAGGCGAGTCTTAACCTAAACTGGCCGGGCCACAAACTGTCATGACTGCTAGAGTATCCACTAGAGGGGGATCATTCCCTTGTTTTATTCTTTTTGCCTTTCCCTCTCTTTGTCCAGAGACATCTCTTCCCTGCTCCTCAGTTTCTCCCTCTTTCTTCTTCCCATCTCTGCTTTCTATTGCTTCTTCCTCTTCCTGTCTCAGCCTGTCGCTGTATAACATCAGAAGGCTGGAAAGTTTCACTGACCGCTCAGACACACACACATGCACTCACATTCGTTTGTCTTTGGTCAGGTGAAGGATGACTTGAAGTGCTTTTCATTTTCATGTCCCCACAGTAATAGAGAAACAGTCTTTATTATTTTGGTCCAGACTGCTTCCACATCCCTCTGGGTTGTGGGATAGTATTTTTACATGTATAATTTATGAAGTAGCCAGTATGCTCCTCATTGTATGTGAAAGGGAAACAGTGTGGGGGGAATTTGGGGGTTTATTGTCCTATAGTGAAATAATTCCACTGATAAAATGTCTGTGAGTGTATGTGAGGTTCATGGTTTTCATGAATACTCCTGTTTGTACCAAAACACCAGTATGAAGCAGCACCGGATCTCAAAGGTGTGTAGACTAACCAACCAGCAGAAGTCAATACAAAAACCCCGATGATCGATACCAATCTCACCTGTCAGAATAGACTTATATATAGAAATATATATTTCACACTAATATACTTGTCATATTCCTGCAGAGGTCAGTGCTGTTAGACTTACATGTGCTGAAAATGTCCAAGTTTGAACATTACACTTCCTGTCTCGGCCTGTACATACTAAGGATGTGTGAGTGTACTTGTCAGAATTTGTCTTTCTTAAAAACAATGTGTAAGGACTGTTTTTGTATTCTTGCTACTTTTTACCATGTGAAATGTTTTGACAAAAGCTCTTTTGTTGTTTTTGTAGTCCATGTAGTGATTGTATCAGTATGTCGCAGGGAATCTCATGGAGCACCCTCCGTGTGTGTGTGTGTGTGTGTGTGTGTGCGTGTGAGTCTGGGTGTGTGAATGTAAACAGTATTCTGTCAAACAGGGAAATTCCAACTGTAGACAATTGTATTAGAAATGTTTCAACAGACCTGCGCCTTTTTTTTTTTTTTTTTTTTTAAACTTACTAACCTTACTGGTCTGTCATCTGTTTTTTGCAGAACGAACCTGCACTTTGTGTTAGATATTTTCCATGATTTGAAAGAAATATTAGCACTGTTGTTCCCGTTCTATGTTGCGTTAAGGTTGATGTTGTGTCTGTCAGAGTGGGTTTATACCAGAGTGAATGACACCATGCTCTTCTTTGAATGCTATGAGATTCTGGTTGCGCTTAAGAAGCCTGGAACGCAAGTTGGCTAACATGTCATCTGTGATCGCCATTGTTTCTTTTTCTGTTTATGTGGGGGGCCGTTACCTCTCTCCCCTCTCTTTGTTTTACTGTTGAGTCATGGTTTGAGTGCAGTATTAAAAAGTATTGAGTACAAATGGAGGAAGGCCAAGGAGACGGAAGTCACATTTTTTTTAAATTCTGGCTTTCAATTCTTTTTGTTGTTTTAGCCTTCAAATGAGGCCACGGTGCCTCTCTGCCTCTTCCTCCCCGTCTGCTTTCTGTCTGTGTCCTTCATCATCTTCATCATGCGAGTCAGATGGTTAGTTCTATCAGCCATCATATTTTTATTTTCTGAGTCTGGTATTATAAGACTTTGAGAATTTTGAGAGAAAGAAGTACTGTATGTTTTTTTTATGGTTTCACATTTGTTTTTTGTTTTTTTATTAATCTTTAAATTGATATGAATATACATATATATATTCCTTAAAGGAGAGACCAGGGCCTTGGGGTGACTTTGATAAAGTTGGCTGTATTTTAACATCTGTATTCAGCTTTCAAAATGTAGAATTGTTTTTAAGGACAAATCACAGATGAAACGATGTCTACACAAAGAATTCTGCAGGGTGGTGGTGTAAAAGTTGAATAACTACAACACAAACACACCAGGAATCAATGAGGGTGGGTTCATGTTTGCCAAGAATTACAAGTGCTCAAGGACTTTTGACTTGTTAACTGGTGCTGACACATCATCAGATGTGCATAATAAGAAATAGTCACTCCAGGTGCAGGACAAGGACCTCACATACTGTATACTACTGACAGTAGATTTAATGTGTCCGTAAAAGTGTACATTCAAAGCCTAAGAAAAATCCCAGGCCAGCAGCACTAATTTAGCGTTGGTGAGGGCAACTGTCTGGTGGTGCATTTGTCCTGCGTGTTCTAGAGTAGCCTACTGTTCAAGTAGGAGAAACATTAACAGAGCAAACTGAAAATGCAGTGATGAATACTGCAAAGTGAAAGGGAGAGAAGCACTTGCCACATCTGGATCAATTTTAAAAATCCATTTCCCCAAGCATGTCCAACAAGCATACGGGGAAAGGAGAGGAAAATCTCCTGTATAAGCACAAATGAAGTAAATCAACCCTTGTGAATTTAAAATGGTAGTTTCAATGGAAACAGCCAGTTTAGACACCAGTTCAGCCACCTGCCATCCCCTCTTAGCTTTTCAGTTCCAGTAAACAAACCTGTCAGACCCTGGTGTCTCTTGCGCTCTGCATGCTTGCTGTGTTAGTTCCTGTGTTCTGTCCCTGGGAATTGGTCCCCCCCCCCCTCCCTCGCAGCACTGTTCCCTCCTATAGCTTTTCCAAATTGTACTGTAGTTTATGTGAAAGATGTTTAAAAAAAAGAAAAGAAAAAAAACTTTGTGGCGACGTACAGTACGTGTACATTAATGCTAAGGTTATCTGTATGTATGTAGCATTCAATTACACACAGCACTAACAAATAAAATTTTTTCATTTATAAACTTTGAGGAGTCATGAGGTTTTTTAAGCAAGAAAGTAACTGAATACATTATTCGTCTCATTTTTGAGTTGTTGTTTATCCTTTAAATGTTGCATTATTCCAGCAGAACACATTCAGATGTCAGTTGTTGTTGTTTTTGTTTTTTTTACCAGTGTTTGTACTGCCATGAATAAGATCATTCAAAAATTAAGGTTTAGAAAAAGTACAACAACAAAATGTCTTGATTAGACATGAAGTGTCCTTGAGCAAGACCCAGATTCACCCCATCCGTTTAATTACAGAATAACCCATTACCCATGGCTCACATCTATGCAGCATCTACCTACAGTATGTGCTTCACATAGTTTGTTTTGTTAGTGTATCAGAAGTAAAAGTATCTTATTACTGATGCATCAACAAGTAAACAGCATGTAGCTAGTCATGGTGCAGATCAACTAAATTACATATGGTTGGGTAGTGGTATGTAAGGTAATGCATCATATTTAAGACCATCTACTATTGTGTATATACAATTTTTACATATAGAATATGTAAAGAAACCACTACAGCTGTCAAATAAATGAATAAAAAGCGTGCGTAAAAGCCAAGTCATTTGTGCGTAAAAGAGATGACCAGTCCAGAGAGTATGGACGCATGCTGCTGGCAGCTGGGCATGCAACTCTGCATCATGTAGGCCTATGTAATTGGTTTTATTGGTCTGATTTCATATCAGGCCTGAAGTGAAGTGAAAGTTTTCACTTTGAAGTGGAGTAAAAAATATTGGGGTGCTCAACAGCAGCCACAGAGCTGGAGCCTGTGCCCGGTTCACTCATTCAGTGGGTGTGATAAATGCAAACTGGCATTTGCGCGCGCGCCTCTGACAAGTTTTGCCACACAAATAGTGAGGTTGTGACACCTTATGTTATTCTATGAGGTTTTGGGGAAACTTCAATATGCATCAAACGAAACAGTCTGTTTGACAGACAAAAGCCGGGAGACTTCTGTCACATCCTAGCCACTAGAGGGCGGCGTCTCTTCTGCTCTGTCGAACATCACATTCCTCATCTTCACCCCGGCAGACAGCTGCTTTCACATCCGGGCGGCTCTCTCGCTGCTCTACAATCGCAATCCGCTTCCCTGCGCTCTCGACCGGGGAGGTCTGTGGCTGCAGAAGAAACGCACGGAATTGCGGGCCCTCTGTCGGCGTCTGGTACCGGGCCACTGAGGCGCTGCTCCCCCGCACAGCCGGTTGCACATGACGCGGGCTCCGCCGATGGTGGTGCACGGCGCCGAGCGCTCCTCGTCGGTGCGACATCTCCGCGCTGAAGTAGCATCGCTGGCTAACGTTAGCTAACAACATCGATCTCTCTGCTGCTCCACCCCCCCTCTCCCTCCGGTCGACCCCCCGCTAACGATCCGTCACGTCAACAGCTGATTGATAGCTAACACTGGACCACCGAGGGCAACCCCCCCTCCTCACAGACAGTCCATCGGCTAGCGCAGGAAGCCCACCCGTTTCCTCCCCAAACGTTTTAGGGCCCGCAGAGAGAGAGAGCAGCTTCGGAGTTTTAACCCACGGCATTTAGATCACCGACCCCCTTTCCTCCTCTGTGGCCTTTTAGGGGTCCTTTTCCTCTCTACCTCAACACCCCGATGCCTCCCCGCCCCAGTGTGTAATCTCAGCTGCACTATCACCCCGAGTCTGATCAGCCCATCTCCGAGCTCCACCGACACCGGCTCTGCTGCTGCTGACAATCCGACCGAGGAGCGCTGCTCGGCGGGCACTGACTGCGGCGAACACCCCCGGTTCTCTCCCTCCCTCCCCTTTCTCTCATTCTGGCTGCAGAGGGAAACTAGCTGGATCCACTTCACACCCACACAGACAGCAAATACAGGTGCCGGTCTAGCCCTACAGCATCCACCTGTTAGGCCGTGACACCCCATCCCCTGGCAGATCTCCGTGACCCACGCCCCACAGCGCCCGAGACTCGGGTCTCGCCATGCCGGGTCCGGTGGCCGGTAGCAAGTCCCGTGTGTACGCAGACGTCAACACGCTGAAGAGCCGGGAGTACTGGGACTACGAGGCCCATGTACCCAACTGGAAGTGAGGACATTTCTGTTTACCGCAGCTTGCTCTAATTGCATGCACGTGATGTCTGATCACAGCACACACTGTGTGTTTGTGGAAGAGGGAAAATGTGGCAGATGGGTGGCTATTATTAAACATTTAGCTGTGAGGGTGTGATGACACTATGGCAGCACAGTCTCCCAGCCCACTGCCCTGCTGTTCTTCACTGACACTTTCTTTACCTCCATCTCTGTCCCCATGTTCACCCACATGTTGACTTGACCAACATCTTATGATCATTCCCCAAGGCAGGCAGCTTCATCTCAGTGACAAGAAACACATAGCAACAGCTCATACATGGACTGAAGTTCTGACGGTGAAAATGTTTTTCTTCCTTTCTCAAGCAGTCACACAAGCTCTGTACTGTTTCTCTGTCTGTCCCTATAGCAACCAGGAAGACTACCAGCTGGTTCGTAAGCTGGGCCGAGGGAAGTACAGCGAAGTGTTCGAGGCCATCAACATCACCAACAATGAGAAGGTGGTGGTCAAGATCCTGAAGGTGAGCAGTTGGATCTCCTTTAGCTACCCGTGCTGGCTGAATGTGTGAAGTGGAGTAAAATATTGAAGAATGAGTGACCTAAATTGTTAAATTGAAAACAGAAACAAAGAGTTTGGATGACCAGCAAGCAAACTGAACATGTCTATTTTCATACATCTCTGAAGATTATTTTGTTGGCGTTTTTGACAGCGGAAAGAGGAAGCGTGTGGGGAGAGAGGGAGCATGACAACAAACGTCCCTGGCTGGAATACTTTGGGCTAATTTTTCATTTTAAAATGCCAAACGATCATAAAGTTGATCAATTATGTGGATTATCTGCTGATAGTAAACAGAATACCTTTTTTAGGTTTTTGAAATACATGGGGGGGGGGAAAAAAAGAATTTTAAAGATGCCACTTTGGCCTTTAGGAAACTGATGGGCATTTTTCAGTATTTTCTGACATTTCATAAACCAAAGGATTAATCGAGAAAACAAATGGCAGATCAGTTCATGATAAAAAGAATTGTTAGTTGGCGCCCTACTGTTAATGCAGAGCCAAGGGCGTCACTTTGTGTTGAACAGTGGTGGGGACATAGAGGCTCAGATTAGGGCAGTGAAGAGACACTTAGCTTGCGAGTCATCACAATACGCGATATTAGGTTCATGAGAACAAGACGAAAAGATTGTTAAACTCAATGCGGAAATATATGAGAGGGCGGTCTGGGTGGACCTCCCCCCAGGAAATTATGATCATTAAACACTTTATGTCCTGCATTCTGGTGAATGTTTCTCCACAAATTTATGGTGGAAATGTTTTTATTTATGTAAAAGGAAACTCTAAATTCACATAGCACATGACATTTAAAAAAGAAATATAACAGAAGATAATGTGGTGCAGCTCTCAGTCATTCTGTGTTGCTATCATCCATATGACACATACATACACATATGAAGGCATGATTTAGTCTTCCCTCCTCTTTTGTCATGTTCAAAGGGAGAGAACGGAAAACTTGGCCGAAAAGAAACTGTGTCAAGAAGTTGTTACAGTTACTGACTGGTGCATGCATGTTTTGGGGTCATTTTATCATCATCATCATCAGCTTGTTTTGTTTTTTTAACTGAAGTTACTTTTTTGGACAATGCACATTTGTTTCTTCTATATTTTGATAGCATTGCATGTTTTCTTACTGTGCAAATAAACCTTTCTAAAAGCATTTTTATTATTCAACTGCAAGCTATATTTCTGAATGTTGAAAAAGGTTTGCTTTATAAAAGTGGTGGGGACATGTCCCCAGTGTAAATGACACGCATGTGCATAGCACAAAAACCTGCTGTGTTTGAATATCTTTTGCCTTATAGTTCACACTTGACTAACTAAATAAGGATGCGTGGTAAGTTTAACAGGTGGCTGTGGTGTCCTATCAATCAATGAAATCAATAAATAAAGCAATCAACAAATGAGTAAAGGCTGAAATTAATACATAGAAATTACCTGGGAAATCAATACATTTCTTAAAGTTATTTATGTATTTCTACTTTTCTTCATTTCTGTGTCTGTATGCTAATAAGTAGGCAGTGCTAGCTGCAGAGGAGTGTGATCGATTGGCTCATTGCTTTTGCCTTGATGCTGGTGTTTAAAGCGGTTGCAAGATCTTTTGCTTCTGCCTGGTTTGCCCTGCAAGTGTTAATTGATTTACTTCAAAATTATTTATTGGTCAGTTAATTATTGTTTTGTCTGCCATAATGAACAGGCAGTAAAGCCCTCTGTCTGCTCGGTGTAAATCATAATCCCATATATATTTTTTTAATAGTCTTTGCAGAGGATTATACAGAGGAATCAGTAAACACAGTTAGTCCATTCTTGTTCAGCCACACTCTAAAGCAGCAGTTAAAATGACCTCACCAAGAAGAGGCCGCCACACGACTTCGTGCTGCACCGGCCTGTGTTCAGCTGTTCCGCCAGAGATTATAACCCTTTAATAAAAGGTGCGATGGGGAATGTTTGGGGCTGGTGTCATGATGATGCAGCTGAGAGGATGAGGAGGCCTGTCACCATGGTGTTTAGCAAGCCCCCCCCCGCACTAAATGTCTTTGCTTGAAGATTGAAAGGCTGGATCAGCAGGTTCAAGATCAGGAGTCCAAAAAAAGCACACGGGCGAACTCCTCTGCTTGAACGTCTCGATGTGATGTTTTGTTTTTTTTCTTGCCTTGTACCCTAAAACCTCCCTTCTAATTCTCTGCCTTTGTTGGCCTTGCTTGGTTTTCTCATGGAATTAGCCGGTCAAGAAGAAGAAAATCAAGCGAGAGATCAAGATCCTGGAGAACCTGCGAGGAGGGACCAACATCATCCGACTGGTGGACACAGTCAAAGACCCGGTGGTAGGCTCGCTAATGGCATGTCTGTCCTGCAATATGTATTCAGGCTGTCAGTGTAGGGAAACATACATTAGCCAGGGAGGCTGAAGGACGAACTCAGTGTTTGCTTTAATTACTCCTGTAAGGACGTGGGTAAAGTAACATGAGTATATAACTACACATCACTCCTTAAAGGCACCCTGTGGAGTTTCTACACACATTCAGTGTTCGCATCCTTGAGGTCTAACGAACATGTTGAGTGTGTTTCCTTCCTCTTAAAACCTTTACAAAGCCAATTTGTTTTGCGAAGTCTGCAGTCTTTACGTCCACATTTGCTTGCCAGCGGTTCTCTTGGCACATTGCTACGTTTCTTGGCGCCTTAACTGCCTGAAACTGGTGGCAGTGAATGGCGATGCCGTGCTCTTGTATGCGCACAAAAAACATTTCTCCAGAGCACTGCTAGTGGTCAAAAACTCCAGAGGGAACCTTTTCACTATTAGTAGAAACTAAGAGTTAATATTTACATGTTGGCATTAGCTCACTGCAACAAATAATAACTGATAAAGAAATGGTCAGAGCAGAACAGGAAACAATGGCTGAATTTGAACAATTAAGCGCAATATCAGGGCCAGTACTGTACTTGTTGGAACTGTGCATGCCTAATTACAGTATTGACAGTGTTTATTCTTACAGTAATACTTTATTTCTCTGCACTGTAGTTTACAACTTAGATTAGCATGGAAGTATCCTTTTATTTTAAAGTTTATATGTACGTACTCTTTCACGCTATGCCAGAAAATGACAGTTGCACTTGCTGCATGTGATCAAACAGCTACCTTACGTCTGTGTCACACAGGATATTTAAAGCGCAGTGCAACAGTGTAATGCTGGGTGTAAAGAAGTCATGGATTCCAACAGTTATTCTAGGTGTTGCAAATGATAAAAGCAAATCCATTTTGTGAGGCGCTGACTGGGTGTGATTTTATTATTCTTTTAATCATGGGGTGTGAACTGACTTGTCCAGGGCGTCTTTCCATGCAGTGGTGGGAACCATGCAGCTCCTTTTTGCTCGGAATCCTTAGGGGTGTGACTATACACGATATTGGGTTCACGAGAACGACACGATATTTTAACATTATTTTTAAGAAATCTTCATTCACAAAATATATGAAATATATGATAAAATTGTCTTTTATTCGACTGAAAGTCACAAAATGCAAAACAATGCAGGTGCATTTTGAAATGTTTCTTACATATTGTTCGTGTCACTCTATCCTCCATTTTTCCACCGGGTACCCAAAATGCTGCCACACAAATGATTTAAAAGTGGCGGGGGTATCTTCAATCCTAATTTCACCCCTACTCTGTCATGCTGATATCGTGAGACAGCTTTTTACTTTGACAAGCAATATGGAGATCTCGTCACACCCCTAGGAATCATGCTTCCAGTACACTACAGGAGTTAGAAAATTCAGTCTTTGGACAGTTTGCTTGAAATCAAGCAGCGACCACTGCTCCTCTGTCCAGATGCAGAGGTTTTTACTGTATGTCGAGTTTATGGGTAAGGTCTCACAGTGGGGTTTGTCAAATTTGTGATTAATCAGGTGACTGAATCAGTGCAGAGCCACATCCTGCTCTATTCTCATTGTTGTTTATGGTTTCTTTTGACTGATTTCGACTCTCTGACATTCCCCGCCCCTCTCTGTCTCTCTGTGGTGGCTGTACAGTCCAGAACTCCAGCACTCGTCTTTGAATGCATCAATAACACAGACTTCAAGGTACAATGATCACACCTCTTCTGCATGCTTCTGGGGTTCTTTTGTTAGGTCTTTGAGGTCAGCTTTTTCCTCAAGCCAATTTCCAGTTCAGGGTTCAGATCCTGATGTGAATGTGCTTCTCTCTGCAGGAGTTGTACCAGAAGTTGACAGATTATGATATCCGTTTCTATATGTATGAACTACTGAAGGTGAGGCGGATTTTTTCACTTTTAAAATGTTACATTTAACGAAGACATTTTCCCACTTAGTCTCTATTGTTGGCCAGATTCATGTGACTGTGTACACACATTATATTTATATCTTTGTCTGCTCTGACATTATGTGTGTGTCTGCCAGGCTCTGGACTACTGTCACAGTATGGGAATCATGCACCGTGACGTCAAACCCCACAATGTGATGATCGACCACCAGTTGAGAAAGGTAGGCGGGACCCTATATAGTCACATTTTTATTTTATTTAATTTTTTCTTCACACGCCCACACACACACTTGAGAATATTGTCTCACACGCTATTTCCGCCCCCCCACTCTCTCGCGCTCTGTGGCTTGCCTTTGATTCCTCTTTCTTTTCTTTTTTAAAAAATATTCTGCCTTGAAAGCCTTGAAATAACAGCAGATGTATTATCCGTCTTAATAAACGTGTGTTCTGTTGCTCTCTCTTGGTGACTGCTACAACACAATTGAACCTGTGCCCAATTCATTAAAAAGCATTGTGACCACCAGGATTAGTCTGCTAACTGCAGATCATAGAGTAAACATAAAACACAGTTACTGTTAGGTTGACATGATTGATAAATAGTCCAAACCTTTTAACTCAGACCCACAGACATTTG
The DNA here is from genome assembly GCF_014851395.1 of Micropterus salmoides. NCBI lineage: Eukaryota > Metazoa > Chordata > Actinopteri > Centrarchiformes > Centrarchidae > Micropterus > Micropterus salmoides. The sequence goes on from NW_024044570.1 coordinate 31,745,842, forward strand.
CAATGTGGTCACAGCCAGTGACTATGGCTACAATTAATTTGAAATACCACTTTTGATGATTACCAAGTTAACCTTAGCCACATGAATACCCTACTCTCTCTGAGCAACACCATATTAAATTCAAGAAGGCACTTCCAACCTTGGCCAGCAGGGGGCAGCAGGCTAACATACATGTGCATCAACCAATCGCGCATCAATATACCCCACAGGGTACATACCACACACACCCTATAACAATGTGTGCAACCAAAGGTGATACTAGATTACACCTGGTAGCATTGTTTAGTTACACAATATTCTGTTTTAAAACTGAAGCGAAGCTGAATGAGGACACACGTATGTTTCCATAGCTACGCCTTATAGACTGGGGTTTGGCAGAGTTCTACCATCCGTCCCAAGAGTACAACGTCAGAGTGGCGTCACGATACTTCAAGGGCCCCGAACTCCTGGTGGACTACCAGGTAACACATGCGCACACACACACACACACACCTTGAACCAGCCCACATTTAAACACCCACTGACGTTGTTCCAGCAATAGGCGTTATAAACACCCTTTAGAGATACTTTTCTTTCTGTGACTCTCTCACTTTCACATACAAGAAAATACACACACATAAGTTTTTAAAACGTCACACGTCACAAGGTTGTAACCACACATGGATAATTCTGATGTCTGTGTTCTCATCATCGGCAGTGCTGTTTGATGATTTTGTGTTTCAGATGTATGATTACAGTTTAGACATGTGGAGCTTGGGCTGCATGCTGGCCAGTATGATTTTTCAGAAAGAGCCCTTCTTCCATGGACAAGACAACTACGACCAGGTACCTCTGACACACATGTGCCGCTCCTACACACCAGGGGCAACAGCAGCATATTCATTTTGAAGTAGACAGATGGGTAAAGATAATGAACTACTGATTTCATGCGCATGCAAAGAAAAATAAAGTCCGTTCCGACCGTTTAGGCCAGTGGTTCTCAAACTTTTTCTGTCACGCCCCCCTTTAGAAGCCAAAAAAAGTTCTTGACCCCCCCCACACCCCACCTTAGCAAAAGTGGATTTCATTTGTATCAGTCTTTAACAACACAGGTGATTGAATTTCCCTGTATTTGTATCCTGGACCTTTATCAGATGTTATCTGTAGGGCCTCACTCTCAGGTGTCGACGGTAGTAACGGGAAGAGGGCGCTGTTGTTCAGCACAAACAGAACTAGAGCTTTGAGAGCTTCTCACAACAGAGTGGAAGGTGTGGAAACGAGGGGGGACAAGTAAAACTAACAACATAGAGTTAACATGGAGGCTAACTTGTCAGTAGTTATATTTGTGAATGGTTGGTGGATAAATGTATCCACCATAGTATGACAAAGATTCTTTATTATTTGTGAGTGGTACACAGAGTTTGAACCCCGTGTTGTGTTTTTCTAGTTGGTGCGAATTGCCAAGGTCCTGGGGACAGATGAGCTGTTTGGCTACCTGCGTAAATACCACATTGAACTGGACCCGCGCTTCAAAGACCTGCTGGGACAGTAAGTCCACTCTGACTTTGCCTCTGGGATTCCTATCGCACTCCACTTAATGTGACATACAGTAGCTACTCTGAAAGTACCGCGCAAGTTGAATCAGAACACAGGCTAAAAATATCCTGAGGGGCAGCAACGTGACGTAGGATGAATATTAGCAGAGCGTTCGCCCTGCTGGAGTCCTTGAGGAACATAATGAAACTACAGATTTAATATTTTTAAACTTTCAGTGCTGCAAATGCCCTCCTCCGAAAGGGGAGCCTAATCCAGGCAGTCCTGATTAGGACCATCGATTTTCACTTTGTAGCACACAAAGTAACGGGTTATCCTGCCTGCCGTTATTGTGCTTTTAGACTGCATCACAGTGGCAGGCACACACATGAGCTCTCCTTTTCCACTGCAGCTCTTATGTAATGTGCTGAGGGGAAATTTGAAGGGGAATGTCTTTGGCACCAGCTGTGGCGTTCACTCACAGACTCATAAAGACACCCCATCGAGTTTTCTTGTAAACACTCATACAGTGTTTCCCACCGGAACACAGGGTGTATCCATGAACCCTTGAGAAACCTTCCTCAACCACATGTAACCACACCAGCCCAGGACCTCCACATCCAGCATCTTCACCTCCAAGATCGTCTGAGACCAGCCACCCGGACAGCTGCTGCAACAGTCGGTTTGCATAACCAAAGAATTTCCGCACAAACTGTCGGAAACCGTCTCTTCGCACAGCCATTGAAGATGAGTGGACCAACATTCCACAGGCCACAGTCAACAATCTGATCAACTCTATGTGAAGGAGATGTGTTGCACTGTGTGAGGCAAATGGTGGTCACACCCAGATACTGACTCATTTGTGGACCCCCAGTTCAGCTCACGATCAATGTGGGCAAAAACAAAAGAGTTGCGTTTATAATTTTGTTCAGTGTACTAAATGGGAGTAATGGACAACATGAAAAAAATAGGAGCATGTGCAGTAATGTCATTGTTGGTAGTAGCAGCACTTGTCAGTTGACATCCTGTCAGAAGTGAGGGTTGTTGTGTGTCCCTGCAGGCAGAGCAGGAAGCGCTGGGAACAGTTTGTGCAGACGGAGAACCAGCACTTGGTGAGTCCTGAAGCTCTGGACCTGCTGGACAAGCTGCTACGTTACGACCACCAACAGAGACTGACGGCCACAGAGGCCATGGAGCACCCCTACTTCTGTAAGCAAGAAACACACTGCCACACACAGCTTACGCAGGCAACACACAGAGGGAGACTTTGGGATACAGTGAGACTGGGTGTTTTATTTTGTAGTATTTAGATTTAAGACATGAAAAATACTTGCAGTCTGTCAGTAGTAGTGTTGTAGTACTCGAGACAGGTCTTGGTCTTAAGACCACTTTTTGATGGTCTTGGTCTGGTCTCAGACTCGACCGCATTTGCACTCGGTCTTGTCTTGTTCTTGGACATTGAGGACTTGGGATTTTATTTCAAGACCATAACAATAAATTGCTTTTGCATTGTCTGATTTGTTAACATCCTAACTTTGATTGGAAGTAAAGCTTATTGCTTCAAATGCAACCAATAACCCTAATTAATGACGTAAGCATCGCAGGGAGGGATGACAATCATTAACGACTGTCACCCCTCCCTGCGATGCTTGGTCTCAGCCCCTAAAAGTCTTGGTCTTGGTCTTGACTTGGTCTCGGTTTGGGCGGTCTTGAACACTAATCAGTAGTACTAGCTGAACGTAAATTTGATCGGACAAATTGCTGGATGTCACAGGGGGAATGGAAGCCGGGTGTCCCACACCTCGCCAGTATAAAAATCACACGTGTAAATAAAGTTTGCCTCTGGCTGGTTTTATCATTAACTAAAGTTTGGAAGGAATCCTTAAATATAGGCCCTCTCTCCTCCTGCAGACCCAGTAATAAAGGAGCAGTCTCTGTCAAACTCTGACAACAACATGGTTTCCAGTGGCAACACTACAGCGCGATGAAACACAGGTAATAGTTTGAAAAATGACTCGCTGTTTAATGTGTATTTAACAGTGTATTTCTTTAGATTTAAACATTCTATATAATTTACACCATTAAAGCCAGTACATGGAGAATTTAACGATAAACACATTTAGACCCAAACAAACCAGCTAGCAACTTAGGGGGTGTTCTCACTTTTGTTGCCAGCGGTTTAGATATTAATGTCTGTGTGATGTGTTATTATGAGGGGACAGCAAATTTACAATGTTACACAAGCTATAAACTCACTACTTTACATTGTAGCAAAGTGTCATTTCTTAGAATAGAATCAAATATGTGATAATGTCCGCTCTTTTTCGTTTCCTCCTCACACACTCTCTTGTGTTCTCTACGTCTCTACAGAAGTAGAAGAAGAAGAAGGATGTTTGTTACCTCAACTTTGTACCCGGTTGTGACAGTAACTTTGACAAGTGTACAGTGACAATGGCTCAAAGTAACTCTGACCAGTTACACACTCACAGATATGTGCATATGGACACACACACACACACAACGATGCAAGCACACTCTCTATACATACACACATTTATACATACACCCTCCTCCTCTGTATCAGTCTGCGATTGGCTTGTCCTGGTTCCCCGTCCAGCAGCCTGACCAGTGAGCTTGAAGCTGCTCCCCCCCATCGTCCCCCAAATGGTCTTTTTCGTCCCAGCTCAGTCTCATGTAGGTCATCAAGGACAAACTACTTTTAAAGACAATTCAGCCCCTCCTCTCTCTGTCATCCCTCCTTTATATCGCCCCCTCTTTGTTTGCATCAGCATGGAGAATGAACAGGAGTGTGAGCCTGTACAAGTCCCAACCCCCTCCCCTCTCCTCTAGACCTGTTCATCCATCTGTCTGTCGCCCCCCCACCCCCCCATTCTGTACCCCAACAGACAGACAGATGTCTTAGCACTACTCCAGTTCTGAAAGTGGCATGGTGGACTCTCTAGATAGAATGATGATGATGATAATGATGATGATGATAATAATAATAATTAATGAAAAATAAATGATTTTTATTTAGATGAATGAATTTATTGCTTGTTTTTGTGTGACATCTTTCTGATTTGGGAAAGGCTCTTGAAGATCAACACGGGGATTGGGACTCCAGAATTAAATTAATACTTTCCTCTGAATCTGTAAGTGCCATTAGGGTTTAAACAAGGCTGGTTTTCAAGGAGTAAGTATATTTGATTAAAAGGGCATTCTACTAGTTTTACACATGAAGATCAGTTTATTGTTCATGATCTACTTTATGAGTACTACAGTGAAAACAGTTATACAATGTCCAGACAAAAACTGCAATTAAGTTAAGAACATTATGCAAAATGTATGATCCAGTGTCTTTGGTACGTAGACTAAAAATCTGCTGCTTCAGTTTCAAAATGTTTTTTGCCTCAGTCTGTACTTTTTTTTTATTTATTTTTTCTTTAGTCCATGTTACCCACGGTTAATTTATGTCCGCGGTAGAGTGGAAATTACAAAAGACTTCACTGATTCAGATAGTTTTGTTCAGTTCAGGGTTTCACAGTCACTGACGTTCACATGCACTTCAATACATATGTCAGTAAGTGAATACATAAGAGCACAAACATGGTCCACAAAAGTACGTGAATGACAACGTGGAGGTAACAAACGTCACTCCTCAAGGGGTGATATGGAGCTAGTCAGAGCATTTCTATGACCACAGCATAGTTTGTTTTTCAATTGCATTTCTGTCTGAATGAAGAGGTGACGAAGTGTCATAAACATGCCTATACAGTTCTACGTCCATGATACAGACATGTTCAGCTAGAGCCTTGTCAAACTGGTCAACCACAGTAATTTTGAGTGGACGTGAACCCAAACTGAATGGGTCACTTATCTTTTTGTTTCATGTTATGGAGTCAGTAGCAAAATTCAGACTGCAGCTAGCGCTTGTGTTGCATTAAGATTTTCAGGTGACCCACTCCAGCATGCAATGGTGCATGAAATCGATCTTGTGTAGTTTAAAGCTTCAGCGTTAAAGATTTGTTAGTACATGTACTTGAACACCTGTAGTCCACTAGTCTCTTTACACCGAAGATCACACCATCTTTAACATTTGCCTCATATCCAATCTGAACACAGCTTATCAAAAACACAAGCATAGAAGAATCATAAAGTTAACATTTAGCCATGAAATAAAGAAACAGACATTAATATAACATAGAAAACTTCATAAACAAAGTAACAAAAGAATAAAACATATACACACAATTTCCAGTGTATTAGGTACACCTAGCTAAAACAAATGTTGTCTATTATGCAATACAGTTCAACAGCACCTTAAAATCTAAAATGATCATAAAGTTGAATCACCACCTGTTATTGAAACTTCACATTATAACCTTTATTAGGGTAGGATTTATTGCAGGACTGTTGTATTAAACCGCGTTAGTTTAAATTAGCTGTTATGACAAGCCATTCTCTAACAATAGGCTTTAAAATGAGATTTAAAGACACAGTACAAGCCGACAGTGATTACTGGGAATATTTAGTTGTAGTTGCATTTTATTTTTTGTTTGAACTGCCATCCTCTTTCAGCATCACTCCCACTCCCACACAGAGAGATGTGTAATCAGTGAAAGCTTTCCACTGACTCTATTTTAAACCCCAACCTGTAACCTCCACCCTGATTCATAGGCACTGTAGCCCACACTGAAAGCTACACCTTATGAGTGAAATGTTCCAAATGAAATGTGAACTTCTGCAAAGTTGAAGTTGTGCAATAGGACATCTACACCTGCAATCTGTGCTATGGCAGAACAGACGGTAATAAGAGTGGTGGACACCAATCAGGTAATTAACTAAGTGTGTCAGTGGGTGTATGAGTATGAAAGCTGGGCTTGAGTTATGTGAAGCTGCTGCAACTAGTTCACAGAAACAAAACATCTGTTAATGCAGCTTTAAACCATGTGACTGTTTAATCGCTAACTGCTCCGCTAAATGTTACCAGCCAGTCGCTAACTTTATTATTTTTTTTTTTAAACCTGTCCTGCCCAGCAGCCTGGTATAGAGTATAATGACCTGGATACCATATTGTGCCAGACAGATTTTACTTTAACAAGAGAGTATTAAAATACTCCTTTGTCTGTTTTATTATTTATTTAATTATGTATTGATTTGTCACCGGGCCGGACAGGGGGGCAGACACGGGGATGGGGGGGCACAAACAGACAGCACAGAGAAAGGACAACACCTGCAAGAGAAGGGGGAAAGGGGGATGGAGGGTGGGGACAACAGGGAAAAGCTGTGGGAAACACCAATTGCAGAAAGCAACGAAACCTGCAAGAGAACAGAGAGGGGGGCTTGGGGAGGAGAAAAACAACAACAAACAAACACAAACAAAAAAAACAATAAAAATAATAATAATAGTAAAAGACAACCAGCCGAACAGCAGCAATAAACAGCTGACATATTAATGACATATTAAGACAACTAAGAGAACAATGAAAACAAGAAACAGTCACACACACTAAATAAGCAACACAACACAGCCACGAGAGCTGGAATAATAATTAATTTAAATAAGTAACTGAAAGAAAGGCATCAGGAATAATTCTACCAGGGACAACCTAAGTTGTTTGTGTCTGTGTGCGTGTGGGTGAATGTGTCTGTATGTGTGTGTGTGTACATGTGTGTGCGCATAAGCCTGTTAAAGAATGTAGTTGTTAGAGAGAGTGGGACGCCACGACTGTAACAGGCAGGCAAGAACCCCAGTAGCCAATAGGGTGGAAGAAAGAAAAAGAATAAATCAAATCAAAAAAAAACAAAGACTCCCAGATGCACCGCGATGCAAACGCAGAAGACCCCGACCCAAATGCCAGTTGACAACGTAATGCCGACGGAACGCAAAAGAGGAAGAGCAGCGCCCGGACCGACCGCGGCGCAGACACAACATAGACCAGTGCCCCCCCATCCAGCACACCACCGCCGCGCAGCAAACAACCACAATGCCCAAATGCCACGCAATCATCAACACCAATGCACAAGTGACGAGCCCAACGCGCACACTGCGCGAGCACGGCGACACCCATGCCCAGCAGCCCCCCGCGAATCCCGCGTGCGAGGTCGGGCAAATGAGAGAGAGCAAACGGAACAACACGACAGCGAAAGCCAGCGGAGAGAAACACCAGCAGCAAGTCCCAGCCTGGCAGCAAACGCGCCGCACAGGTCACCGTGCACCCGCCAATAAAAGTCCGCCGTCCCCCCAACCGCCGGAAAAAACTAAGGCCGCCGGCGCCAGCCGACATCCCCCATGCCCAGCGCGCCCCCCGGCCGCCATGCAACACCAGCCAAACCAGCAACGAGGCAAAATCAACTAGCTCAGCTGCATGCCACCAACAACCCACCCATCCATCAAGGGCCGAGAACTCCAGGCACAAACCCAGAACAAACCGGAGCACAGCCCTGCCCCGCACCCACACTGCACATCCCGAAAACTAACTATATACCTCAGTATCCAGAGGGGTCCAACAACTGGCCGACAGAGAAATGGGCAAGCACGGATCCGAGGCCAACGAAGCAAAACAGGAACGCAAACAGGTCCCTCCAAGCCAACGAGGAGATGCCTCCCCCGGACTCCAACGCACAAACTAAACGCCCAGCAGCCATCCAGAGACCCTGCCCAGGGAAAAAGTATAATACATCAAGATGCATCGATAATCGTCCCACAATCCCACCGCAGACCCCCACCCCCAGAAGCCAGGACACCCTGCGACCCCCCAAAGCGCAAAGGACCCCAGACCGCATGTCCAGGGGGAGCTGTACCCCGCCCCAAGGAAGAACAGCAGAAAGCCGTGCCGGGAAGCTCGCTACCACCAGGGAGCGATAACGCGGGAGAACCAGGCCAACGGTCCCCCAGCCCAGCCAGAGGCATCCCTCCCTACAGTGCAGCCAGTGACAGCAGCCCCCGAGGCCGATCTCATCCCCGGACAGGGGCCCAGCCCCCCCAGTCAAGCACCCCCAAGGAGGAGCACCAAAACCTACCCCGACAACACCGGTCATGCGCCCCAGAGACTCCCGAATGCCCCCACCGTGAGAGAGCTGGCAGGGGGAAGCAGCAGGAGCCTCACCTCTGCCGAAGAGGGCCCAGGCGAGGAGAGGAGACAACGGGCCCCCAGGCCCAGGGACACACCACCCGCCCAGAAATGAGCAAAGGCCACAAGCCCGAGTCCGCAGAACCCTAGGCCAAGGGCAGGCCCCCACGCCAGGGGAGCCCTGACCCCCCCCAGCCCACCCTAGATCAGGCAAGGCCGTCACCAACCCCACAGCACCCCCAACGCTAACTTTATTTATTAAAACATTAAAGTTGTGGACCATAAAACCAAAAAATGAGCTGAAAAATGCTAAAAACTCCGCAGAGCTGAGGAGAACAGCAGTTAAGTGATAATTATCCATGGGTTTTTCAATTTGAGCAACAACTTTCACATAACACACATTTGATTCATTGTTAATATGCAAATTAAGGATTAGAACAGCTTTAATTTTAGATTTTTGACAAATGCATTCACTGTGTTACTTTATTGTTTCTCATGAGCCAAAAGGATTAAAATGAAAATGTCTCAAAACTTCATTGTCATGGTTAAAGCACATCCAGGTAGAGCACTGTTGCATTAGTATTAATTAGGGGTGTGACGAGATCTCATACCAGGAGATCTTGCAAGATCAATTATCTCGTCAGGTATAAAGCTGTCTCGCGAGACAGTGAAAATTATTCTCCGTTTTTTGCACCTCTTACTGCTATGAAAGCTGTTATGCATTTTAGGCAAAGCCTTAACGCTGTCTGAAACACTGAAAAAACTTTGTGAAAATGCTTTAAAGGGCGATTTCACTGCCTTTTTCGCATGTAGACGACATAAGACCAGGGCCAGATCCAAAACCAATATACCTAGAGCTCTCAAATCTGGACTAGATTGTTCCAGAGAGCCTAAAGTTTCAATCAAACATAGTTTCAGATTTGTGAAACCTTTATTCAATTTGGATTGTTGCCACAGCCCAGTGAAAACAGGAAGTAAAATAAGTCACTGATAATATATGGAGGCAGCCCTACACCATCTACTGGTTACAATGAAAAACTATGGCTCACTCCTAAAACAGTACAAATTGAAAAAAAGAAAGTAGGAACCCAGTTTGTAATCTGTGAGTGACATTGTAGGCATTTAATCGGGATTAAGACTGAGACTGAATGTTCTACATCTCATTTCAACTTGATGGCCACCTCACATGAACCCATAGCAGAACTTTAATTCATGCATTAACATCAGCAACATAAATTTTTGTCAAACATTTTGTGAGATTTCACGCACACACAAACTACTAATCTGATAGATAAAAGAGATAAAAGGTTAAAGGAATATTGGCTTTCTTTCTGAGAGTTGGATGAGAAGATTGATACCACCCTGTCTGACTGGTCAATATAAAGCACTTGCCGGGTTTTTCTGTTCCGACGGACGGCCAGTATCCCTAATCCTATGTGAAAACTCTGGATATTTTGGCTGTGACTGCATGTGGCGCTCCAGAGCCTCTGGCCTTCTGAATTTGTACCATACACACAGCATCAACACCACAGCTAACAAGATGGAGTCCAGTAACACCATAAAGACCAGCTCCCACCACCACACAGACTCCAACTCCAACTCCACGGAAGTATAAAAAACAACAAGGTTTTATGTGCTGAAGCCCCTCAGGCCAAACAAGAATCAGGTCGATGTCGGGTGAAAACACTGTCAACATCGGAAAGACTTTGTTTTGAAACAGACAAAACCAACACAGGATTGGCTTTCATCCTATTGAATCAGAATCAGCTTTATTTCCAGGTATGTGTACACATACGAGGAATTTGATTCTGGATTGTGCATTTCTCACGATGTGCTTACTCATCCAAAAATACAAAATCACAATAATAAAACTAAAATAAAATCAGAAACAGACTTCAGTGTAGACAACAAAAATATACACACACTATGAACAAAAACAATATAGACATATTGACAAATAGTGCAGTGAGCAGAGTGCAAAGGATGCAGGAGTGTGTACATGTCGGAGGTGGATGTGATATACAGGTACATATACTGTACATGTATACATGTACACATGTACACAGTGCAATGAAGCATAGTGCAAAGGATGCTGGAATAAATAAGTATAAGTATTTTGTGCAGGAGTAATGACTTGAGGTAGGTGGATTTGGTATACAGTCTCTACAATATGACAATATAACAGTATGAACAGCACTGAAATAGAGAATGGTGAATAAATAAATAATAAGTGGTAACCAGTAAACAGGTGGCTGATTAGAGGCAGAGTTACTGGGTTATTGCACAAGAATTGTTCCTGACACCGTGAGTCAGAAATCAGCGGTTCATCAGAGTGATGGCTTGTGGGAAGAAACTGTTCCTAAGTCTGTTGGTTTTGGCGTACAGTGCTCTGTAGTGCCTACCAGAGGGGAGAAGCTGGAACAGGTTGTGTCCGGGGTGAGATGGATCTGCAGTGATGTTTCCTGCCTGTTTCCTGACTCTGTATGTAATGTAAGTCCTGAATGGAGGCCAGGTTGGCACCGATGATCTTTTCTGCAGTCCTGCCTGTCCGTTGTAGTCTGCTCCTGTCCTGGCTGGTTGAGCTTCCTGAGCATTAACAATGTTCTCCAGCTGTCATTCTTTACTGTATTGTTTACTTACTACTGGATAAGAAGTTCACCATTTACATTTCAACTTTAGTCTCACCGTATTTTTACGATTAATTCTATTTTTTAAACAATTAATATAAGAATAACATAAGTAAAGATGCATTTTTCATTAATGCTTGGTTCCTTACAGCAATCTTGATGTTATGCTGGCTGTTTTCTGCTTTCTGCTAAGCAAAAATTCCTTCAGCTAGTTCACTCAAAGTTCACATGGTGCTATAAGCAAGTTCACTCAAAACTCACACAGGCTATAAGCATCAGAGGTTGGAAGTTGACAAACAACCCCTTAATCAGTAATTAAGCATGTAGTCTTAGTTGGTAATTAAACATGTAGTCTTAATATCAGCAGAATAACACATCAGCAGTTCATCATGTAGTCATAACAGCAGTAGATAACAGTAAGGACGCACTTGTCACAGCAGATTTTGAACACCTGCAGCCTCTCTTGCAGTCATAAATCTACAGTAGATGTTCCCACTCAAGGATCTTAACCACAGTGAGCTTGTTACTGCATTCATGATTTCAGTACAGCACTTCTAAGTAGAAAATAAGGCACATCTAAGTAATGTACAAAGATTAAGAAGTAAGTAAGGATTAGTAATAAACTGACAAAAAATGATTAATGATTAATACTAATTAAGGATAATAAAATGATTAAAAGGATGACTTAAGAATGATTACTTATTAGTTCTGAGTAAAGATAATAAAATGATTAAGAATGATTAATTGAGAATGATTAATGATGATTAATGACCAAACCAAGCTGGTGTCTTTTGTGCTGTGTGCTAAAGACAGGACAATCCTACTGTATTTATGTATGTTTTGTAACACAATTTTCACAAATTCTGCTTCTACATTGTCCTTTGCTGGTGTTTTTAATGATGCCTTGCTGTGCTCATTCTGCACCCAGAGCACATGTGCCTGCTTACACACACACACACACACACACACACACACACACACACACACACACACAATGTTCCCCAGTCTCACCTGCTGACTCCTGTCAGTCAAGACGTTTGTGATCCACTGGCACAGTGAGGTGGGTGAGTTTGGTGTTGAGAATGTCCGGGATGATGGTGTTGAACGCCGAGTTGAAGTCCACGAACACGATCCTTGCATATGTCCCTGGAGAGTCGAGGTGTTGCAGGATGTAATACAGTCACAAATTGACTGCCTCATCCACTGACCTGTTAGCCCTGTACGCAAACTGCAGGGGGTCCAGCAGGGGGCCTGTAATGTCCCTCAGGTGGGCCAGGCAGGAGGGATCTTCACACAGCTCCAGTGATCTTTTGAAGATCTGTGTGAAGATTGGGGCCAGCTGGTCTGCACAGATTTTCAGGCAAGATGGTGACACACCGTCGGGGCCAGGAGCCTTCCTGATCTTCTGCCTTTGGAAGAGGTGGCTCACGTCCTCTTCACAGATCTTGAGTGCAGATGAGGGTTCAGAGAGGGAGGGTGACTGTTAGAAGATGGTGTTGGAGCGTGGGAGAGGTGTGACTGTGGGCTTTTCAAACCTACAATAAAAACCAGCTCATCTGCCAGTTGTTGAGTACCAGCAGTGTTGGGGGATGGTCTCCTGTAGTTGGTGAGTGTCCGCAGGCCTCTCCACACTGACGCAAGAAAAGCTGTTATTTAGCTTTTCAGCGTAGCATCTCTTTGCTGCTTTGACCTCCTTAGGCCCCATCCACACTACTGCATTTTCAAATTAAAACGGAGACCTTTTGCTATGTTTGCACCTCCCGTCCAGACTACAACGATGAAAACGAAGACCTAAAACGGAGAAGTTTGGAAACGCTGCCGACCCCGTTTTGCATTTCAAAAGTCCGGAGGGGTGTTTTAGTGAAGATGGGCCAAAACGGAGGACTTTAGAAACAATGACCCACATTATATAAAATAATGCAACATAAGGGCAGCACCACAGATGGAAGACCCATTCACTACAGTAACGTTGCTTACTGCAGGCTAACTCTTATAAAGTGTGGCAACAATCTCATTTATAATATTCAGTCTAGTTCACTAACAGCGTTATCATCCATTACATTTACAGATGCTGACATTGCTGAGCCTCCACACACATGTTGAAAAGCCAGCAGGCAAGCTAATATCGATGTATCATGTAGGCTAAATGCAGTCAGTGCACCGTTATCATGCAGGGAGCATGGATTACTTCAACCTCAAGCTTATAAAAATATTACTGTAATGTTGGAGTGGGAGTTTACATGAGTTTCCAAACTCTGGTGCAATTTAAAAACTGCTCCGCTAGTGGCTGCTGAAAACTACATATAGACCCTTTCATTGAATTACTGCATGTTGTTTTTGTTTTATAATGTCAAACCTGTACTGTGTAGGTTATGATTAATTACAATGTCTAACATTCAAGTTTATAGGTCACCAAACATCAGTTGGTGTTCCTGTTGTGTGTGAGGGTCTGAAGTATCAGCTTCCTGCAGCGCTTTGGCTTCCTGTTCTATAACCTGACTCCTCGCTCACGTTCAGGTACACTCTCACACTCTCACACTCTCACACTCTCACAAAGCACACACACACACACACACACACACACACACACACACACACACACACACACACACACACACACATATAGCGAGAAACACATATACCTGGATGCACAGGAACACCTGTGCGTTACCTTTTTAGCATATTGGCCATGAAACATTCAGCAACAGACTTGTTTGATCAGCAGTGGCTTCTGTCAGGTCAGGGCCTGTACGCAACACACACACATACACAGACACGTGGTCACCTCAAAGGTGTGCAAAGGTACAGGTGAGCTGTAGTTTCCACAGTATTTAGTCAGCAGATATAATTCTGGGCATTGAACTGCTAACATCTGGAGCTTGTGGTCCTCTTTCAGTGTGTACTTTTCCACTGACTCTGACTATCTTTCCTTTGGTTCAATGATGGCTCACCATTAGCAATAGGCAGTATTTATCATGCATGTCTTTAAAATACATATTTCAAATACAAAACAGGATTTTGTCATTTGTATTTGATATGTTTGACGAAAGTTGCTTCAAAAAAGTTTTGTATTTTGCAGTTTAAAAATACTGTAAAATACTTTGTGAGAAGTCTACTTGATGACATCATAAAAATGCTGTCTCTGATTGGTACCTACTCAGTAATTTACCCAGACTTTTTGAGATCAGAACAGAAAATCGTAAACAATCGTGAGTCAATAGTAGACTGTTAGTTAAACATTAAGCTGTTGGTTAATGTAAAACTAACCTTTAGCTTGGTGATCACAGGGATATGTGAACATTTGATCTGTTAACTGGTTGCCTGTCAGATTTATCGCTTGACTCTTTAGGCAGAGAAAAGCTGCTGGGCCTGATAATATTCCTGGCCGTGTACTAAAAACCTGTCCCAATCAGCTAGTTGATGTTATTACTGACATTTACAACATTTCACTGTCTCAGGGGAGGGTGTCTAGTTTAGCCATTTTGATTAAATGCTTTGAGAAATTGGTTCTTCAGCAGATAAAGAACAACATCCCACCCAGCTTTCTTTTAAGGCTAACAAGATAACAAGTTTGAGAACCACCAGTCTTGAGATTTTATTTATTTAGTGATATTGTGTATTTTCCCTATACTTAGTACCACATTACATAGTTATTTCCAGGAAACTTACAATTTAAAAATCAAAAATCCAAATATGAAAACAACTTGTGTATCATTTAAAATATGTTCTGTGCATTTGAAAAAGTGAGACAATGAGCTTGAACGATGGTTTGGGCAGTTTGATATGTCCAGCACTCCTGTCTGTTTCAGACACCTGAGTGTGTGTCTTACATCTATTGTCTCTTCCCATCAGTGATGTGTAATATTGTACTGAGTGACGATATGTAACGCACCAGTGCATCACATAGTTCAGGCATGTCACCTAACACTGTCTGACCCCTCCTCTCCCTGACATGCTCTTTTATTGTCCCGCTGTTTCCTCTCTCCATCGTGGTCTTTTTCTCCTTTCTGTGCCCTTTTTGTCATCTCTCATTTCTTGACATGCTTTCATTCCTCCAGCCTATCTTTCTCTCTCATTTATCATGCTCCCCTGTTTTTTACCTCATCCCCGGAATAACAGCTTCTTCTAAAAATACCCTGCATAACCAAAGAGTCCTCAATAATAGACCGCGGGCCAGTGTATATGTAACCTGAAGCAACAAGTGTGTGTGTGTGTGTGTGTGTGTGTGTGTGTGTGTGTGTGTGTGTGTGATGTAGAGAGTTACTTCACTGTGGTGATGTCAGAAATAGGCGGGTTATTCAGTCTCTTCTGAAGAATGATTGGCCAAAGATCTGGCTTGGTCATGTTGGCGTGTATAAGAAGGCAACAATTTCCATTCTGATTATTATTTCTTTACCACAGAGCATCAACACTCCTCCATGGCTACTGTCGTTCCTGTAAGTATCTGTGTGGCGTGTGTGTTTACAATTACAATTGCACTGAGTAGAAGTAGAATTTAAATTTTAACTGTGACTTGAAGTGGCTGGTAAATACAAACTCAGGGGAAGTGACCTACTGTGCTGAAAGTGAAAAGTTTTTTAAGATCTACTCAAATGCAGACACTCAAATCTGAATTTATTTGTTCATGTATTTGTAATATGTTTAAAAAAGTAATCTGCCAAATGTAATGGAAAATATTGTAGGAGAGATACTGAGAATGTGTGTTCATTATCTAAGCTCTTCTTTTCTCTGTACAACAATTTTAAGACACTTTAGCAGGTCAGCTATTGTGTGTGTGTGTGTGTGTGTGTGTGTGTGTTTGTGTGTGCGTGCGTGCGTGCACGTGTGTGTGTGAATGAGAAAACAACTGTTGGGAGGCAAATCTACATGATCAAGTGTCGGTCCTGTAAATTAATCTGCACAGCTGAATCCTCTTTGTGTGATCAATCCTTTGTGTGCGTGTGTCTTGGGTTTCTGATGGAGAGGGTGATTAAGTCTGGAAGAGGAAAACAGTGGCTCATATGCTAATTAAAACGGTGTGTTGTGTGTGAGCGCATATGTGTGTCAGAGTGTAACATATGAAGTGTGAATGACAGAGGCACACAGCTGAGCCTGGAGCTGCTCAGATGGCCTCATTGCATTCTGCTGCCTGAACTACCGTTTCTATTATGCTCCAGTACATTCAAATGTTGGGAGGCCAATAATAGCAATTAAATATCAAGTATCATCATTTCCCATGATGCATCAGTAGTCCAAGTATTATAAATTAAAGTTTGTAGTGTAAAAACAGAGCCTTCAATTTAGTGTAATGAGACAGAGACAGACAATCACACAGCAGACTGCTGATCACTGTATAACTTTAGGGTTTGTTTTTAGATGACATGAGGTCAATATCACAAATACCATGAAATTTACATTAACCTACAAATACTAATCAAGGGCAGTTCTCTATAACTGAAATATCATAAAGACAACCAAGCAGGTGTATTTGCAGTATTAGTACAGAATAGCATTATGACCACATGGGAAAAATAATTATAACATCATAATTTTAAAATCTGGATATTCAGACTTTTTACTCAAAATTGAAATGATGTTATTTTGCACAGGGTGGGAATTCATCCATAAGACAAAATTGCAAACGCTCATGGAAACCAATCCCTAATTTATACTTGGCTATTTACATTATGCATGTGCTTTATGCATGTATGTGTGTATGCATGGACATGTGTATCTAATCTATACATGCAGCAGATCACAACAGGTGACAAACGTCTCTGTCTCTCTCTCTCCTCCCTCTATGAATCCCAGTTTGCATCCTGCTATGCTGGCGTACAGCTGTTTGGGAAAGGACCCAGAGGTAACTATCTGTCACTCCTCACATACCGGGGCCCTCGCTGCACCCCACGACCCCACCTGGCATGCCACGCTCCGAAGATGACCCTAAGACAGATCTGTCGCATGCTGAAGCTGATGAAGCAGGTCAGGAACAGAGAAGCTGCTGCTGCTGCTGCAGCTGCTGCCAGGTGAGGAACAACTGCAGTAACTTGCAGCCATTAACTGATACAGTAATTTGTACTGGCACTTTACTGTCATTAGTCTATAGTCTAGTACTGTGAGACTGCTTTGAGGGAAATGCTAACATCCGCATGCCAACATGCTCATAATGACAATGCTGATGTTGAACTGGTACAATTTCCATTTTAGCTTTGCATGTTAGCATGCTAACATTTGCTTATTGGTTAATCACAAATGTAGCTGAAGCTGGTGGGGATGTCAGTAGTTTTACAGGTGTTTGGACATGTACAAAAGTATTGGACAAATTCAAATGCCAGACTGCTGGAGGGACAGGAGGGAAAACTCATTTCCATCATTTAGACGTTGAGATATTTTACTTGCCAAGTGAACATATTGGCCCGCTAGTGGCACCATAGGCAATAATACATATATTATTAATGGTTATTAACATATACTAATATATGTTAATAACCATTAATAAAGGCTTAATAATTAATTAATGAATAGATTTATGACCATATTCAGCCATTTTGCGAAAGGAAAGTCCCATTAGTCAAAGGGATTTTTCACCACCTGGCAACCCTAAAGTTGTTCTTATTAGTAAACTATTTATTAAGCATTAATAAAGCCTCTAGTTACAGCTTATAAACTCTTTACAAATGATGTCTTAAGAAGTTAGTCAATTGTGTAACCTATACTTGTAAAGGTGTTTATTTCACAATACTAATGTTTTAGTTGGTGGTTGAGCTTATTTAGATGTTGCATTGAAGTGTAGAAGAATGATTATGCCAGATTACGGAACAATAAATGTTGCACAAGCATTGATTTTTCAGGGATAATGACAGAGTTGACAAGTCCATCTATCAAGTTGATTGCTATTAATACATTATTGACACAACTGGGGAGGATGATAACCAGCGTGTTTCTGCTGGCCCCAACTGGACAGTTCATTTGTCTGCGGTGAATAATTAAATCCTCTTGTGTCATTTCCAGAACAGACACTCAATCACACTTCCTCCTCTCATTTCTCTGCCTCTGTGTCTGGTTTCTCTCTCTGCACAGGAAGCAGGGGTCTGCATCACCCGCCCCGGCATCGCCCGCCACCAAGGCGGAAAAGAAATGCATCCTGAGTTGTCTCAGACACAAACGCAGTATTAAACGTGTTGGCTGACCCAGGGACCCTGGCCGACCGAAAAACAACCCACAAAGTTACTCTCATTGTGACTTGGGAGATCATCAACCCTCCAATGGAAAAGTTCATTCAGATGACTTAAATTTGAACAGCCAGCAGCTTGACTGAAGATGTTGGAGGATTATGGTCGTTTAGCTTACGGTCTGTCAGGAGAAGATGGCACGATGTTATTCCCAAACACACACTGCTTTAGAAAGTGGATTCTGTATCTCTTTTTCTCTTTCAAGAATTTTTAAAGACAAAAATAGCTAAAGCTACAATGTTTGTCCTCTGATCCTTTTGAGGAATGGACACAAGACTTTTTTTTTAATGCAGCTTGTTTGCTGTCTTTTAATGTCGTTTTTCTATAAAACCAAGCCAACTTTTAAGACTGTATTTTTATGCAAACCATTGCTGTGGCCGCATATAAACTAAGAAGACCACTTTAAACATCGCATATAAAAGTAACATACTGAAAAAGCTATGATCATATCTGGCAGATGTGGTCGCAATTAACAGTTTAACTAAAACAACTGTCTAAATTGATGAAATGGAAGCTGTTCCCCTTGTTCCTTGTGTGAAGTGTTTTTGTTAATTTGTCTCTTAAATGTGCAATAAAATCTTATTCATAACAAATTGTAAACGCAGATACAGTCTTTGTGTGTTTGAAAGGAAATTAAAGCCCATGAAAACTTGGCTTCAGATCTTAAGTGTAACATTACAACATATCATTAGTCATTAGTCACGAATTTATAACACAATGTTATACGAAATTTGTGTGCAACATCTGTTGCCCTCTAATTACAACCAAAGAGATAGTACGGTGACTTTCACAAACTTCCTGTCATTAAAAAGCAAATGAAACACAATTTTAGTAAACAGTGTTTGTAACATTTGGATGAGTGAGTATCATGTGAACCAAAGGCAAGATAATCAGAGTCAGTGGAAAAGTACACACTGAAAGAGGACCACAAGCTCCAGATGTTAGCAGTTAGACAGTCTGAGGGCCCTGACCTGACCACTGCTGATCAGACAAGTCTGTTGCTGAATGTTTCATGGCCAATATGCTAAAAAGGTAACGCACAGGTGTTCCTGTGCATCCAGGTATATGTGTTTCTCGCTATATATGTGTGTGTGTGTGTGTGTGTGTGTGTGTGTGTGTTTTGTGAGAGTGTGAGAGTGTACCTGAACGTGAGCGAGGAGTCAGGTTATAGAACAGGAAGCCAAAGCGCTGCAGGAAGCTGATACTTCAGACCCTCACACACAACAGGAACACCAACTGATGTTTGGTGACCTATAAACTTGAATGTTAGACATTGTAATTAATCATAACCTACACAGTACAGGTTTGACATTATAAAACAAAAACAACATGCAGTAATTCAATGAAAGGGTCTATATGTAGTTTTCAGCAGCCACTAGCAGAGCGCCACATGCAGTCACAGCCAATGGATTTCCCGGGAGTCTTCACAAAGGACTAGGCATACTGGCCATCAGACGCAACAGAAAAACCCTGGCAAGTTGATTGTTTATGTGACATTACAACCCTTTCACACACAGGCAATAAAAAGGTGATTAATTTCATTTTAAAAACTACATATAGCCCCTTTAAAAGTGTTAAATGAGCATTTTCATAGTTTAGAAATATTGGTACAATATGATTCAGTCAAGTGCTACTACATTATCCTCTCTAGGAATTGACTCCACAAGACTTTTTTTTAATGCAGCTTGTTTACTGTCTTTTAAAGTCATTTTTCTGTAAAACCAAGCCAATTTTTAATACTGTAATTTTATGCAAACCATTAATGTGAGTGGTTATAAACTTTGAAACCCATTTTAAACATTCTATAAAAAAGTAACATACTGAAAAAGCTATGATCATATCTGACAGATGTGGTCGCAATTAACAATTTAACTAAAACGATTATCTAAATTGATGAAATGGCAGGCTCTTACTCCTTAAAACAGGTCTATCTCTGTAGAGATCCTTTCTATAATGTTGTCAGACACTTAAGTGGACGTACTGTACTTTGAAAAGGGCAAGTATTAGGTTGCAGTCCTGTTGACTCACTCAATACTGGAAGAATTTCAAAAAATGTTGCCCTAATTAGTCACAAGTTACCCTTTAATGGTAGTCAGGCCATGGGAAAATATACATCTAAATGCACAGTATTTTAAAATAAGATACTAAATAATTTTAAGTGGCAGCCACACCATGTATAAAAATAAACTACTGTAATACAGCCAGCAGACTTACTGTATTAAGTTCTAAAAATACTTTTCCAAGGTACCATGATATTACTTAGCAAACTTTTATATATCAGCCTATTTGATTGATCCCTTCACCAGTACACTGACTCAGCTGATTAAGTGGACAATGTTTGAGAGCAGCAGCTTTACTCTCAGCAGGACTCTCCTCACATCTGCTGTGGAAACCATCAGTAGCCGGTCCTGTGGAGGTGGAGTAGACTTTACAGCTGACTCTTTGTTGAGGAGATCAAAGCGAACATTAAATGTGTAATAGCTCATCTGGTAATGTGGCCTCACACCTGGTGTTCCGGCTTGTAAGCATGTGATGTTTTAGATGGCCTGCCACATATTTGTGGTGTTGTTGGGGTTGAGGTCTCTCTCCAGTCTCTGCTGATGTCTCCGCATTGCCTCCTTGATGCCAGCTTTCAGTCTGGCTCTGGCTGTGCTGGACGCTTCCTTATCACATGACAGAAAAGCATTTTTTCAGCTCTGCATAGAGCCCTCACTTCTCCATCCATCCACACTTTCTGGTTGGGGAATGTTTTTATTGTTTTAGTGATCAACACATCATTAACATATTTGCTGATGTATGATGTCACTGATGATGCATATTCATCAACATTGATGTGGTTAACCCAGGTGGTGGCCTCTCTGAACATGTGCCAGTCTGGTCACTCAAAACGGTCCTGTAGAGCTGCTCACCTGTCCACACTTCAACTGTTTTTACTGATTATTAACAAATTACATGGACTTTCCTATTAATTTATTTACACAGACAATTAAAAGACAAAGAAAGAAAACGAACCTATGCTGCATTCTTTGTTGATGTTGTGGTGAAAGGGTCCTGCTGTTGTTCATGCTTACTCACAGACACACCTAAATGTAACGTTCAACACCTGTGTGACTCATAAAGGTGTTGAATCATTTGCAAAAACACCCAAAAGAAGTCACTTGTGAAAACACAACAAAGTAGTGAGATTGTGTGACTTGTTTCACGTAATGTTCCACCAGCTCTCAACACCTCTGCTGTCTCTTTCACATCACCCACTTACCAACTGTATACTCTGGTCCTTTGCTGCCTCCTGGTGTTTTTGACACCACTCTACCTCAAACAGTGTAGGAAATATTACATTATGTTTGTGTCAAAGTACAGTATATATATCCTGTTACAACACAGAGTTGTAATAATGTATAATACACTAGATTATGCACTATTTCTACACATTCATCTGTTATTACATTGTCTGATAGTTGACTATAGTCTATGTATAACTTTCTATTGTGTAAATATTATATTCTAGTCATAATTTGAAGCTTGTATGTATTACTGTTTTTTTTCACTGGTGTTGGAGGTTAGATTCAAGAATTATAGAAATTTTGGTCATGTTGGTGTCTAAAAAAACTTTACCGTTACTAGTAGCTAATGGAATAGTTACTAGTAACTAATAAATAAGTACTAGTAGATTTGAAATAGTGACGGAATAAATGTTAAAACGGTTTGCCATAAATACCGCCCCCTTGCTAAATCACAATCAGAAATACTTTATTGATCCCCAACGGGAAATTCTGTGTCACAGTTGCACACATTGCACATCAAGGCAAAAGGAATATAAATAAAAATAGAAACTTGGTATATAAAGAAGTATATAAATATCAGAGTAAAAATATAAATACAAGAAAATATAAAGGAGTGTGGATATGTACAGTATTTACATAATTAAAATAACTGTTATGGTAGAGAATATTGCACATTTAGTATTTAAACAGATATTATTGCACAAAACAGATAATAATGTCAAGTTTAATAACTAACTAAGTGTCCGTATGTCAGAAACTTTGAGGGAGGAGTTATAGAGCTTGATGGCCACAGGCAGGAAGGACTTCCTGTGGCGTGCTTTGGTGCATTTTGGGTTGAATAAGTCTAAATCTCCTGTGTTTGAGCAGCACATCATGGACTGGGTGCGAGACATTGTCCAAAATGTAGCTTGGACAGCATCCTCTTCTCTGACACCACTGACAGAGACTCAAGCTCCACCCCCACAACGTCACTGGCCTTGCGGATCAGTTTGTTGAGTCTGTTAGCGTCCGCTACCCTCAGCCTGCTGCCCCAGCATGCAACAGCAAACAGGATAGCACTGGCCACCACAGACTCATAAAACATCCTCAGCATCGTCTGGCAGATGTTGAAGGACCTCAGCCTCCTCAGAAAATACAGTCAGCTCTGGCCCTTCCTGTAGAGGGCTTGAGTGTTCTTGGCCCAGTCCAGTTTATTGTCCATGTGCTCTCCCAGGTACTTGTAGTCCTCTATAATGTCCACACTGACCCCCTGGATGGAAACGGGGGTCACTGGTACCTTTGCTCTCCTTAGATCCACAACCAGCTCCTTGTTGTTGAGCTGCAGATGGTTCTGCTCACACCATGTGACAAAGTCCCCCACCACAGCCCTGTACATCCAACCACAGCAGAGTCATCAGAAAACTTCTGAAGATGGCAGGACTCTTTGTGGTAGTTGAAGTCCATGGCGTAGATGGTAAAGAGGAAGGGAGAGAGGACCGTTCCCTGTGGGGCCCCAGTGTTATTGACCATGCTGTCTGACACACAGTGTTGCTGGCGCACATACTGTGATCTGCCAGTCAGATAGTCAACAATCCAGGACACGAGGCATCCACCTGCATCACTGTCAGCTTCTCACCCAGGTGGTGTTGAAAGCACTGGAGAAATGTTTTTTGTAATTATTATGTATGTATTATTTCTTATTATACCTTTATTTTACCAGGCAAGTTAATTAAAAACAGTTTCTTATTTACAATAACGGCCTGGCAGGAGACAAAGGCCTCCTGTGGGAAAGGGTACTGGGATTAAATAATGTCAAGTCAAAACGACCCTCACAGTGCTCGCTGGCTTGTCCAGGTGGTTGTAGGTGTGTAGTTCTTGGAGGCACTATGACGTGGTGTCTTTGGCACAGCAACCAGGCAAGCTGTCTTCCACAACACAGGGACCCTTTGGAAACTCATGTTGAAGACATGGTGAAGGACTCCACATGACTGGGGAGAACAAGCTTTGAGCACCCCGGGGGTGGGGGGACACCATGTATAGCCAGGACCAGTTTCCAAGATAATTTGGTCTAATTTTAGACCAGGATGTTTTCAGTAGATATCCTCAAGTGCATTTTTTTGTTTATGACTGAGCTTTTTTATGCAGGCCTACACTCTTAAAAACCTATTTTTATATGTGCGCTTTGACGGGATTTGTGGTCTGATTTAACTTTCATCTGCTAAGTCACTTCTTGAAACCTACAGAGGCATTCACTTAATTCTTATTTTATTGATTATAAATGATTTGAATTATTTTATATTGCTTTATTTGACCTATTATACTCTTTCTCATATGTAGTTCCTTTTGCTCAATGCTGTGAAACTGTTATAGGCCTACTGTTAACATTGTTTTATCATTTTCTACCATTTTTATTTTGGCTTGCACTTTGTAACTTACTTTAAAAAAAGTGCTATATAAATAAAGTTTGTTAATAGTGGGGGTTTTTTGTCACGTAGTCACAGGCTTGGGCTGCGGTCGAAAAGTCAAAAAAATCTCCTTTTCTAACCTCCTTTCCTTGACCTCGACGTCATGAGGTCAAGGAAAGATGCAAAGGAGAATCTATAAGGAAAAGAGGGCCGTGGGGTCAGAGAATCCGACTGCTCTTTTCTAAGCGACGTAATTATGCGACGGCGGATGTTACTGACGTGGCTTGCCGTGATAAAACTACAATACTCCGAAGATGGACTACAAAAAGCGCATCTTTGACACTGCGCCCCATGTTGTTGTAATGCAGGCCATCTACAGGTGGACAACACGGTGGAATATATTACTTAATAGCAGATAAGATAGCCTACCAGTCACTAAATAATGGACAGGGCTGTCACATTGAGAATGCTCACACTCACCCTCCTGCCCACACATAGGCCTATTTATCTACACGAATCCCAATTGTATGTAAATACAGTGTTTCCCACAGAATGACAGCGTAACTGTGCAGAGAGAGAGAGAGGGAGCGACAGCGCGAGAGGAGATGCTGAGCGGAGCTCATGAAATACGATTTTACCCATTTTAAATAGTACCTAAATCAATCGAAAATCAGCGTTGATAATGTGGCAGGCCGCCACAATTAAATCAGTGCGTGGGAAACGCCTACTGTAGAGGTCATCCAGCTTGATCTTTGCCTTTATTAAGGCCAGTGTCAGCATCTGTGACTGAAGCAAAATTAATTTGCTGAAGGCTGCAGAACATAACGTGAGCTGCAACATTATCCTCACTTTGCTCACGTTACAAGACCAGTTACAGCTCGCATGGGTCTCAGTTATTTTTGACAGTTTAAGATATATGCATATTAGCAAGTTATGGCATAAGAGAGAAAAGGCTTAATAGCCAGTGGTAACTTACATGGTGATCAACCTCCTTTATCCGTCATGGTTGGTGATTTATTTTAAATGTTGCCGCCGCAAGGAATTGTGGGACGGCATTCTGTCCTTTCTTTTCATAAAGGATGGTCCGGTGTACCCTATGCTAAAGGAGATATGAAAGGAAGCATAGAGGCACCTTTCCTTAGCTTTTAGAGAATTCGAACAGCTCTTATCATGGCTGCCACTGAAATAGGCCTACTGTTCACTTCACTCAGTTAGGAACCTTCCTAAACAAAAGACTTTTCGAACACAGCCTGGGTTTTTCTTTTCTTTTTCTTTTTTTTAACCATTCCGGAAACCTCCCACCTAACTGTCTCACTCAAGAAAGGAAATCACGTTAAGCCACTAGTTCAAGTAATAGGCTAGTTTTTTAAAACAATTTAATTGTGCCTAATTATACTTATTAGGTTAATTACTACTATTCTTAAGTTGAATGTCATGGTTTTGACAACACCTCGCATATTCACCAATACACGCAGGGCGGCGCTCGTGGACAGGTGTTGGCCTGGGTCTCACGCTCCTGTCAGCATCTGTGACTTTATTTTTTACAAATGAAGTCCTAAATTCCAGATCCTCAAATGTTAGTATCAGTATCACTAATGGTAGAAACCCCCTCTGACACTCAGGTGAGGTGGGGTGGTGTGTCCTGCTTGCTGTAGGTAGGCCTACAAAGCTTTTCCAGCGCTTTGCCTGGTGCGTTTTCTTCGATGAATCATGGCGACATAGCGCGCAGACTGAGTGGGACTAGAAAGTTCGTTTTTTCCCCTCATCTTTGAGTTAAAGTGAGTGAGGTTTATGATTTTGCACCGCCACGCTTGCATGCAGGTGTAGGCCTATCTTTATTAAACTGGGTTAGTGATAGACCTACTCAATCATACATCAATAATAGCCTATTTTTCATTTTATGCATGATCCATGATGATGAAGATACTGACAAATATAAATGCAATGCAAAAAAAGCATATTGTCAAATATTTTAGAGACCCCCAACATTATTAAGGTTATGAAGAGGAGCCAAGCTGCCCTTGCTTTCCTGTGTTCGCACCGTGAATATTAGGATATTAGGATTGTCTTTACTGTTTTGTTGTGCTCATTTGGGGCTTTCCTGTGTAAGGGAGCATTTCCGACACCAAGTGAAGGCAGCAGAAGGGCACAAAGATTTATGTTATTATCTCAAACTGTTGTCCAAATGTCAGGTTTACGTCAAGTGCAGTGAGTTACATTTGCCGTTATTTAGATGGATTTGCTTTTACCTTTTAGACGTTCATGTACTGATCAGGACTACGTGACAGCTCTTTACCCTACATGTCAATCTCTAGTTGATAGGCTACACACAATTAACGTCCATTTCCGTTATTCAAAATTCTCGTTGAGATGTGTTAATTTGTTTATCGATCCATTAGGCTACAAGATCATTACCAATTTTCTCTACACATCAGACTTGAGGACAATTTTTTACTGTCCGAGTGTCTTTCCAGAGCAAACAGCGTGTGGTTGTAGTGCTGCATTCATGGAACTTGCAGGAATCATAGCCTACCTACCCTTAAGTAAAACTAGTCGTTTCGCAGCTTAACTGTGAATAATTTAGCTAGGAAAGAACAACGCTTTGCTCATAAAACAGGAACAGCACTAGAATAATAGAGGCACGGAGTGAAGACGTTTCAAGTTTAGAAACACCTGCAGGCTGCTGTGACTCTGGAGCGCTCCGACACCTCAGACCCCGCCTCTTGTCGCTGTCCTCTTCGGAATAGGCTACTTAACTAGTTGCAGAGCCCTAACGGCTAAGTTGAACTCTGTCCTGGAGTAGCCCTGTCCTCCGAGGAGCTCTCTGCTCTCCTCCTTGTGTTTACTTTTCGGTTCAGGTGGACGCTCTGCTTGTGCGCTTTCAGGATGTCTCCGACCACGTCCCCGCGGTTCTTCACGGAGAGGGAGGTGGCCCGCAACTGCACCAAGGACTCCTGCTGGGTGCTGCTGGGGACCAGGGTGTACGATTTGACCGCGTTCTTGCGGATGCACCCGGGCGGGGAGGCGCTGATACTTTGCCGGTCAGGCAAGGACGTGAGCCGGGAGCTGGAAGGACCCCCGCACCGGCACTCGAAGAACGCGAGGCAGTGGTTGGAGCAGTACTACATCGGGGAGCTGGAAACAGACAGCGGCACCGTCAAGGCACAGGTAGAGACGGGAGAATCTGACACACACCTGCTGTTAACTAGAGGCCGACATCACTGACCTTTGGGCAGCAAGTTCAGAGAAAGTAACCTGAGAAGAAAAACCTGCTGCTAGGTCTCTACACACTGACTGCTGAGGGTTAGAAACTGTCTTACTTTTTAAACAAATGGCCTCCAAGCAAGGCTGTGGTCCCTTTGGGAAAACAGTGTTTACTAACGTCTCTTAGAAAGAGCCCGACCAAAGCAAATATTTCCCCCTCTGAGCTGTAGGCCTACACGGGGAGCTAAATAACAATCATGACATGTGTTGGTCTCCAGGCAGGTTTGAAAGTCTTTATTTGCTGCATATGATATCAGACACAATGACTTTGCCAAAACACTTAACGGGTTTGAGAATTTGGAAAGCTGGAAAAGGCGTGTTGGATCAGTGAGTAACAGGTGTATAAATGTCTCTCACTTAACTTAACTGGGTGTTTCTGTGAGGCAGAGAGAGAGAGCTCTCCTCTCCCTCTCCCCTGGGCAGTATTGATTGTAGAGGAGGGAATAAGGAGTGGCAGAAGACAGGGTGGGGTGCAGGTGATTATGGTAGACCGGTATTGGGGACAGTGTGTGTGTGTGTGGGGGGGGGGGTGCAATGGCAATGTGAATGTCTGTTCCCATGCCAATAAAGCACCTTTTGAACTGAACACAATTTGAAATAAGAGAAAGAAACTGGTTTGTCTTGTCCCAGTATGACTGCAGGGACCACAAACAGGGAAGATTTGAGGGAAACCGGAAACTCCCAATCACACATTAGATGAATCCACACCCAATTTTGCTCTTTATCCCAGTGAGAACAGAGAAACTGAGAGAGTTTGCATAAATCTCATGCTGACAGGTTTCACATTTACATGGCTTGCCCACTCTCCTGTGTGTGTGTGTGTGTGTGTTCTTGCCTGTCGGTTACTGCAAGGTTTACACAATTTCAGTAACAAAAGCCATTTTTCTTCTCTTCTTTATCCTCCCTTGATCTTTATGCTTTTCAGTCACTGATAAAGCATATCTATAAAAAATTCACTTTTGGACTTTTTCGTTTTGTCGTTCAGCAGTTTGAAAATGGCGTGCAGCACAGTGTGGGTTGAATGGGGGATGCATGTGGCTGTTAATGTTGAACATCAGCAGTTTGACAATGCATTCATACTTGACAGCCTTCACACATTCTCCCACAGGCTGTTTTACAGTTTGAGATGTTTGTGGGTTTTTTTTTCTTAGCAGCTATTATCACACCATACCCCACCCTCCCAAAAAGCAAAGGTTAATCACAATTTTTTTTTATTTCAACTGCAACTTGGTTGGACATGTTTCAGCACTGAGGTGTCTTGCAGCAAGTCCAACACAGGGTGTATGGAGATTGAGAAGGCCTAAGGGGTAAAATAGTATGTTGAAAAATGTATTTGTCATTAATGTTCTAATTACACTATTTGATTTGGCTGAAAGAAGATAAATGGTTGTGTTGATTTATATCCCAGCCTCACTGAGGCCCAGCTGCTGGGTGTGAAACTAATGGTCAAATGTGACAGTGGAGGTCATGAGACTGAGTCACCAGGACATTCCACCTGTTAATGAAAATCGCCCCTATATAATTTGTCCTCCAGGTATGGCTGAAGAACAAATAATTCTTTCCGTCTTCTACTCTTCCTTCAGTCACAGGCACCTTGGTCTAACTGCAAATGCTAAACCTACCCCACATTATGCTCTTTAATGATTGCCCTGATGGCTTTAAATGGCATTTTCACCTAGCAGCTAAATACCAGTGCAGAAACAGGATGTATCAACTTTTGGTCACACAGTGTTACTTTAACGCGGTTATAACTGGTAAATAATCTTGTGGTGTTATATTATGTGTTACCATGAGCTATTATGTGCAAAAACAAATAAGTAAAACTGCCAAATCTTACTTTTTGCTGCTTCAAATGTAACTTTATCAGTCCCTATCTTTGCATAAGTAAGAAAAGTCTGATGTGGTTTTCTGGAGGCAGCAGGTGCTGTTGTATTCTATGACAATGAAGCTCCATAGTCTAATTCATTAACGGAAGACCTGTCCCTCAAAGGGTTAAACATTGGTAAGCAGAAGGAGACACAATCTGCAGTTTTCTGTGTCTCAGATGAAACTGCTCTGCCGCAGAATGTAAGGAAATTGTATCTAGAAACATTCTGTTTGAGGTTCCTCATAGCACAAACAGAAGGAGATTAAAGGGGAGAAGAGATGGTATCCTTCTTGTTTGCATAAGTAGTCAGCATACATAAAAAGCACTAGTGCACCACTGCAGGGCGTCTGGTAAGAACTTAACAAGAGATGTCAGGAATGTTTAATGATTATTTCATACAAAGTTGTATTTGTGTAACATGTATGTTCTGAAATATAAGCAAATAATAAAAATGTACTAGGTGTCAGTATAGTTACACATTTACACAGATCATAGTGTACACATTATTTCCAGAAACCGTATGTTGTAGCCACCAACATAGGAACAATATAAAAAAGAGTTACATTAATACCAAGAATCAGCTATATTAATTACAACTCAGTGATCTGCACCTTGGCTCCATGTTGCCACTGGTGCCTGTCTATCTCTACAACACTAATGCAGTGTTGCTAGAAATTATGAATATAACACAACCCAAATGTGAACATATGGCTTCAGCAATGGACTAAAACATAGCAATAGCAATTTTACCAAAGTGATAGATAACTGTTACACTGTTATATAGTCCAGAACTTTCCTCACGCAGTGGCATACTACTCACAAAGACCAATAGACTTGGAGTTTATTTATATCACATAATGTCCATAAACTCCCATTCAAATGCTGCAGCTACATTGAAAGTCAGCTCAAAGTTGAACTTTTAGTATTTTGTTCAGATTGGGGATGAAGAGAAGCTCCCCCAATCGTATCCCACCCACTGCTGCCAAAACTGATACAACTTATATAAAACCCTACAGAAATCATTAAAGCCAGGATTGGCTCTCCCAAGGCCACAGAGGACATTTTACAACTGTTTTCATAGGCTGAGCAGTACTCCCGCTAACTAGTAAGTTGATTTTCATGTGTAAAATTGTTGCTGTTCCCTTTTTATTGAGCACACAATCAGTAAATTATTCAGATTAGGACTGGAGACAAAAAAACGTGATCAGATGTCGCTACACATGATCTCTGAGAAGTGCTGTGGTGCTTTTACTTGGAATGTAAAAGCACCACAGCAATTAATCCAATCGCCAGTGTAGTGGCCATATACCCTTAATCAGTCTTTCAATCACAGGTGCAGCTTGTTTACTCTTTCCTCCTGTCCCATTGTCTTGAAGGACTAGAGCCAAAACAGCCTTTCACCTGGAGAGGATGTGCTTAACAATCCTTTTACATTTTTTCTTCACCCGGTCTGCTGATATCACAGTCTCTTTGTGTACATGGAGACTTGTAAGTAAATTCAACGGGGCTAAGAGTGGAGGCAGCTGTGTTTAGGGCTAATACATTAATGTACCGGAGAATATAGCTGTATAGCCATGAACTTGGGAGGATAGTGCACATATTGTTTAAATGAGTGGAATCACAAAGGAGTGTGTGTGAATGAATGTATGAACACCGGAGATACTATGGAAGAGCTGCAGAGAATGAGACTGGAAGTGAGTTGAAAGTTCTTATAGTATTGAGAGTGAATCGCAGCACAGATCCATAGAGAACAACAGAGTGTAATTTGGTAGAAAGTGGTAAGTTCGAGTATTGGGGTCATGTTGGTGGGTGTTGATAAGTTTTGTGGATGGAATGCGGGAGAGCACCGGGTCAGGTGGAGCGCTGGAATGCAGACTTCCATCTGCATGGATCTTTTTTCTGCTCAATGATGTGATTGTCTTTCATTAGAGGGCAAGCGGAGGAAAAGGGGGAGAGATTGATGGGGTTGTGGAGGGACTTGTACAATGTTGACCTTAAGTTCAATATTAACACCTCCAACAATTTATGTTTGGCAGCACGCGCGAGAAATAAATTGTGGTTATTTATTAAAGGCTTTGGCCCTGTAGGCCATTGTAGACTTTGATTAAATATAAGCCAATCACAACAAAGCAAAGCTATAGTGCAGTATTTACTAGGATCCAGTTATATTCAGCTCTGCACTTTACCAGCGCCCATGTCATCAGGTCTCTCTCTGACAGGCTGTTGAGGGGAATTCTCTCTTTTCTAACTCTGTAGAGCTGCTCTGAGTTTATCTCCGCGGTGATCCATTACCCGGCACATTGTTTACCTTTGCTACCATAGAGACTGCCAACACAGCAATTAGCGCTCAGGTGCAGGCCTCAGGTGGCTCCCCTCGTCGCCACGGTAACACCTGGAAAAGAGAGAGGACGAGGTGCAGGGAAGCTGGATGGACAGTCAGAGGGGATGGAGATAGATAGATAGAACATATGCTTGAAAGGTGCAATTGATTTGGGCAATGGTCTCACAGGACTGATACTTCCCCTCCTAGTTTTTACTGAGCCTACTCCTGAAGTTGTAACTTTTAACTCTTTCCCATAAATAATTTCCCGATGGTATTGTTCCTTCTCATTGGTCTGTTGTCATCCCATGGGGGGATCTGATTGGCTGGTGAGGTATGAGGCCAGTGGTCAGAAAGATTGATTTCTGCTGAACTCATGATCTGTTTTGTATATCCTGCATTACAAAACAAAAATCTGAGAAGTAAACTGATTTATAGTGTTTATTTTCCTGCTCTTCGCTTTAACCATTACTGTTTGCTTTTATACCCTCTTTATTTTAAATGCTCTTTTACCAAAGAATTAGAATGAAGCATTTGTTCTTTACGATATGAAAACTAAAATGAAGAGGGGAAAAAATGTTTTGTTTAATTCTAGAGGTTAATAGGCTGCAGATGTTGTTGCAAGAAAACAAACATTTGGAAGGTGCTGAAGAAACGGACAAGAGGAGGGACGAGGAGATGGAGAGAGGTAACCTGAAGGACTCAGCGTACGGTAGTGCTGTAGTGGTGTCTACAGAGAGGGCATGGCTCTCAGTGTCAGGTGAAAGGAGTCAGCTGACACCGTGGTGCACAGTGGGAATTGGCAGCAAGAAATAAATAAGTATGTGTGCTGCACTACATACCAATATATTAGATTTTACCCATGGCCACAATGGTTGACATGACCTCTGCTGCCTTTGGTAAATTTAGACTCCATTACAGACGGAACTGCCTTAACAGCCGAAATGCAATGTGCAATATTAGACTATATGATATTAATTTTGATTTAATAATGTTTTAAATTTTGTGTGATAAACGCCTGCAGCATAGTAGCGCTTCATTGTAAACAGAGACAAAAGTATGAAAGTGAAGACACTTTATCATGTCAGTACCATGTTTTAAATATGCAGCTAAACAAGGTATTGAGAGAATTCTCATGAAACATCCGAACATACATTTAACAAAATATATAATGTTATATAATAAAATTATATATACAGTTTATAACATATCATGTCGTCTTCCAGTGTGTTTTCCGGATTTTGGCATCATCTCATGTTGTGTTCAGACTGGTTGGGTTGTTGATTTTGGTCGTCGCAGCGGTCTCCATAGCTCAAAATCTGGTCACCACATTTCTCTCATGACTATTAACTTTTGTCTAGGGCACCCCAAAATCACACTGTTCATATATGTGCTTGTGTATGCCACTTACTGGCTGCTGTGCAAAAAGGGGAGCAAGACTTTTGTTAGTGTTGAATTCCTACTGGTGTACCAGGACTTCAGTAGGGTTAATTCTTTATTAAATGCCCCTTGATGTTGAGACTTGATTGATGTCTTTTAAATCGAAGGTAAATTTTGTGTTTGTTTATCTCAGTTTTTATTAATGAGGACAATTTTAGGACACACACACACACACACACACACACACACACACACACACACACACACACACACATTATGCAACATGTACAGAGAGACTGGAATCTTTTGTCATTCAGGTTTGACTGGTTCTTTAGGTTAGAGTGAGATGAGTGACCTTATTGTCTACACACACAGGGCTGTACCGGATGTATTCAAAGCTTCTATTGAGGTTTTTTAAATTAGTTTTTCAATGTTTGTAGGCACATTTGATCATTCCATCACCAGAAAAAAAGAAATGCTTGAACAGAATCAATTTAAATGAAGTTATGTTATGTTTTTTTCTGTACGGACTTAAAGACAGGAGCAGTTATCCAACTGCTGTAGGTAGTTTCTATAGCTAACATCAGCAGCTCTTGGCAAACTAGAAAGTAAGCTGAATGTTGGTGGTTGAGTCCTTTAATGTTACCTTACAGACAAATCATGGCTGGAATAGTGTTGTGTGCTCTATCCAGGCCAATTTCCAGAGCCAGAGCTACACCACATTTATTACAGCCGCGAGGAGATAGTCACTGAATTTGACTAAAAGACCGGCATTGGATTCGTATCGCATACCCCATCTTTTAAAGAACTGTGGACGAGTTCTGGCCATGTGGATTCCTCTAATGTTAATGAGAATTTTAATAATATATACAGAACGGCCGGCTATGGCTCAGGGGGAGAGCAGTTGTCCGCTTCTCAGAAGGTCGGTGGTTAGATACCCAGCTCCTCCAGTGTGCGTGTCGAAGTTTCCTTGGGCAAGATACTGAACCCTAAATTGATCCAGATGGCTGTTCCATCTGTGTGTGAATGTGTATTTCTGTTCTGATGGCAGATAGCACCTTGGCCTCAGTGTAAGTGATGTATTGCAAAAATGTTTTGAGTGGTCGGAAAGACTAGAAAGGCACTATACAAGTACAGACCATTAAGATTTAACATCCATTTATATGGTGCTAACTAGTATGTGGGAACATGACACTTTCTGCACAAACTGGCTGGCTACTGCTTCTGGTGCTTACACACACGCAAACAAACATACATGCAACAGAGAGAGAGACATTCGGGTTTGTCTGGTTCTTTATGTTAAAGGGAGACGAGTGATTTCATTATCTATGTACACATAGGGCTGTAACGGATGTCACATCAGTGATAGAACGTCTTTACAGGATGAGCAGCATTCGGATGTTGATTTAGAATTCGAAGGTCAACTTCGAACCACGTTATAGTCCTACATACACACACACACACACACACACACACACACACACACACACACACACACACACACACACAGGTCACTCCATCCATATATCCTCATTCCTTTCTCAGTGTCTCCCAGACAAATGGCTTAGACACACCACGCTGGATGTGTGTATAGGAGTTCTGGTGTCAAAATTGACTCAACATAGGAGGATTTAAGGCATTGACAGACAAACCACAGTAACAACAGATGGATGTCACATGTATTGTGGACGCGTTGAACAGTATTAGGCTCTGTCATGCACTCATTATTCACCTGAAGCATTGTTTACATATAGAGTAATGATAGCCAGAAATGTTTGCCCTGGGGAGCTAAGCTAAGTCATCAATTATAAGTGTGGTTATTAATTTTTAACAACATTTATTGTAAGATTATTAGTGAGCTGTGTCGTTTCTATAGAGTGGAAGTAATGGTGTTAACATTTTTTTATTGGCTCAGAAAGTTTGCTCTGGAAATTATTTTTGTTAGAGCAGAATATACGTTACTGAATAGGAGCACATTACTGGAGCTTTCTTCAACCTGCTTCGTGCCATCTTCAACAGCCTCTACCGGCATCGGACACACGTAGGAAACACCACAAACAGCTCCAGCTGACTAGTCAGCGTTGGTTTCTTTTTTTCCGGTGTAGTAGGCTATCTCACCCTAAATGTGCAGGCTGACAACAATTTCAGGGGAGGGATAAATTTGAACCTGTGACAGTGAATCATCACAACAGTCACGAGGAAATGCATGCTTCCTTTTCCTGTCCACTTTCCTATCTCTGTAAACCCATAAACACACCTGCACACAAAGACACTCCTCACAGCACCTGTGTGTCTGATGGTTCGGCCATATTTCTCCTAATCTAGCCGTGCGGTTAGCTAATTAAGGAGCAGCGAACTAGTTCATCGTTAGATAAAGGCTGTTGTGTGACAAGATTGCAAAGTGGTATTGGTGTGGCTATGTCTTTGGCTGAACTCGGGAGAGGTGTGTTTTGCTACCTTTCCCTCATCTAGCTGGGTGTGAGCCGTGAGAGCAGTCAACCTTTACACACAGTTGTGATCTTCCTGCAGACACTGATGTCATCCGTATCAAATCTGAATATCAAAGCAAGGCACCAGGGCTGAACTATTAAAAAAAAAAATCTCATTGTGATTATTTTGACTGACATTGCAGTTGCTTTGCGATATTAGAGGGAATGATCATTTTTACATAATCCCATTTTCATTGAAAAATATATTTAAATGATCACGGTGGGATTTCTGCAAGAATCTGTACCAAACAAAGAGGTTTTCTAAGGTCTGTAGAATATGATGTGTAGGCCAGGGCATTTGTGCAGCACGACGATGTTTAATTTAAAATGGTATTTTGACACATTTCGCCTTTATCAAATTACACATTAATTAAACATATTATTCACAGAAGGTGATGCCATACTGTACTTAATTAAACATATTGCACCTTCAGTATGCCAACGATTTTGATTCAATTTTGATTCATTGTTGAGTAAATCTCAATGTCTGTCAGCTTGAGGTAGATTTTGCCTTTTTTGAAAAAGAGTGATGTGCTTAATGGGTGATGGAAACACCTTTTTTCCGAATAAGCCCTGACGCAGCGAACATTTAACTTAATGACCGCTATGAGAGGAGTAGGAGAAGCTTCGTCTTCTTCATCTTCTTCTTCTTCTTCTTCTCTGTTTATTGGCGGTTTGCAAATAACTGGTTTTGTGTCTGGCTGATGATCTCTACTTCTTCTACTCTGTTTGTTACAGCCATGCAGAACGTACTTCATTCATGGTTTCATTTTTAGTTAAAAAAGTTACAATCCCAAACAAAATTCTCATTGTAAATAAAGTGATATATAGACAACTAAACTATATTTATTATTTGGCCTGTGCGATATGATTAAAATATCAATAAATATCAAAACAAAAATATCCCAATAACGATATATATCCCGATATATAAAATTGTTTTTGTAAATTCAATTAAATATTATGAACAGGATTTTTCTCTGATTCATAAATGATGGGGTAAGTTATTCTGAAGAAATCAAACACCATGACAAATACCATGATATAGAGTGAACAACGACACAGCAAGTAATGTAACTAACGTTAGCTGGGTTGTGGTTTAGCAAGCTGTTGCTACTTGCTGCTGCAAAGTAAACATGAGAGGACGAGACGGTCCCAGAGCAACACAGTAGCTCCAGACAACGATACAACTCTCCAGCTGCCATAGCTAACATCACAACAACAACAACACGTCTTGTCGAACTAGAAAGTTAGCTGAATGTTCTGTGGGCAAGTCATTAAACGTTACCTGACACCCACATGGTGGCTGGAACAGCTGAAATAGTGTTGTGTGGTTCGGCCTGAGCCACTCCGTTTGTTTCCCATTTACAGATATGATTATGATAGAAAGGCACGTAATTCTCATTTTTTTATATGTGACATTAACTACATTACATTAACTAAAGTTTGCTAGTTGATAAGACTAAACACAGACAGATGTAGAGACTGGTTACAAGTTTTACTCTGGTTCCCTGAACATGTCTGAGACCTACATGAGATAATGAAGCTTACTTTTATAATGAATTGAGTCATGGGTTTAAAGAATTGATAATGTGTTAAATAGCATTATAAAGGTCAACAGACTTGGGTTAGCAACTACTGCTGCATTTCTAAATAAAGCATTTTCTCTTACATTTGCTGTAATCTGTGTGACTGATCCATGTGCCACACAGGTATTCAGAGCTCATGGCCTTTTCAGTGTTATTGAACTTTCCACAGTGTTACTGAACTTCAACCACAATCAGTCCACATGCAGTCTACCAGGGGATGTATCTTGACACACCCTCAGAAACACACACACAAACAAACATACACACAATTGTCACAACACCCAGTTTGTAGCAGGTCACAATGGACATTTTGATTTTACATCAAGAGATAACAATAAGAGATAAGATAATAAAGATGTTTTCAGCTGCTCACACATGCACTTTTATTAACATTTTTTTATTTTAACATTTTATTTATTTCACACCCTTGTCCTCTACTCACACATCTTATCCCATGTTGGCCATGTACAGAGGCTAGAAGGGAATACAGATCTCCGTCAGGTGTATCTGGGGTCATGTGGGTGGGAAGTAGTCTCAGTTTTCAATGCAAGAATAGTGTAAAGGTATTGTAACCGAGTGTGCAGGGTTTGCCTAACTGTGTAAACTTCTGAATTTAAACATTTTTTTTTATTTAGAACATTTTTTTTAACACACCACACAAAATAAAAAAACCTCCCTCCCCTCTCCCAAACAAATTAAAGTTGAATTTCACTAAATTGTCCCTCCCTGGTTCCCTTACAGTAGAGACGGGAGAAAAATGCTTTAGTGGATCATAACATATCAGATGAACTTGCCTTTTGCTATGGCTAAATGGCGAATACTGCTGAAATGACGAATGTCTAAGCTTTATTTTAGATTCAGTCAGTA
Organism: Micropterus salmoides; assembly: GCF_014851395.1. Classification (NCBI taxonomy): domain Eukaryota; kingdom Metazoa; phylum Chordata; class Actinopteri; order Centrarchiformes; family Centrarchidae; genus Micropterus; species Micropterus salmoides. The sequence continues at coordinate 31,783,709 of NW_024044570.1, forward strand.
AAATAGTTTTTTCAGCAATTGTGAATCATAGCAATGAGAGGTCCTTGAGTATCCCGTCATTGATGTGCACAACAACAAGCTGATTAGTCCAGTAGTAGGCGTGACTAGCTGCAGACAGAGACACACATACACACACACACACACACACATGCAACCAAATGCATGAACCCTCCAGGCTACACCTGGCGGAGATAACATTCCCTCTCTGTCAATGCATTGTTTTGTAGGTACATGGATAATTCTGGCACATTGTGCTCGGACCTGCAAAATGAAATGAGAGCAGCAAATAAGATAAAAGATAACAAGTGAAACTAAAGCCAGGGTCCTCTTCCTGATTGCACAAGTTTGGAGTACCTGACCGCAAATCATTTAGGAGAAAGTCAGAGTGAATCAATATGAAATATTTGTAGTATGAGACCAAATGTTCTGGTTGTTGCCAGACCGTCAAATCAGTATAGGAGTGATAAACCACCACAGCCTCCCCAGAATGACTGACTGATCCTTCTCATGTGCTATGTAACCGGACACCAGAGAGGTTATGAAAGCTTTTTCTAGCACTAAGGTCACCTGTAGAGCTGATGCTATTGATGTCCTGTTGTATATTTGTATTTATTTACAAAACCCAGGGATCTATAACCATACTGCTACAGTCTGTGTGCAGCAGTGATTATTATACAAAAGGTAGCAAGGTGTCAAGTTACTTAATAGTGGTGGTTGACCAGAAATGCAGGTTTTGGCACCCAGTTGCCAAATTTTAGGGGCAAAATAGATGGCTAATATTACCTTCAGGGGGGAAACAGAATTAGTGACTGAGCAAATAAGTTTTTAAATTTTTAATAAAAAGTTGGAAATAAAGGCCGTAGTTCAGCAATTGCCACTGTCATCATCCTTTTGATTACAAAATCTCCGCTCCACAAACCAACCATGACCAAGTCTACTTACATAGTCGCTGCCCATAGAAACACACAGTTCCTCCACCTTTAGTTCCAACACTCTTGCTATCACCATAAAACACACAGTAATAAAATGCAATGATAGATATGCACTCACACGGCAAAGATTAAAGTGTCTTTTTGGTTTATTAGTTAAAAAAAAAAAATTAACCTCAAAGCAAAAAATCAAACCAAACAAACGGTCATTGCCAGTTAGAGGCTTCAGGCACAATTTGAAATTTGGGGTAAATTGTAAATTGCTTTTTGTGGGTTGGAAGGTTTTACGGCATAGAGGAAGGGGGGGGAGAGTTGCTGAGAGTCGACTAGTTAATCAGACCTTGGGAGTTGTTTGATTTACACTGGCTCTTCAGTTTGTCATAACTCATAGTCTGGACAGTGTTATAAAAGTGCTGAATAATTTTGCCATGACAATGGTCAAATATTAATATTTTATCCTGAAAAAGTTTATTGGTATTTGGTTGATTGGTTTAATCTTTAAGCCTTCAGGCACAAGGGAAGAGACTCTTGATGATGCAGGTGCTTAGAAATGAATAGTTTCAGTTACATCCATTTAGTCATGGCTGGCCACCGAGTCAGTTTCGTAGTGCCACAGTAACTCTGAGCCTCATGTTATCTGATCTAAAAACAAAGTTTCATGCAGTTAAGTATACATATTTTGAGAGCACTGGTTTGAGATCAGCACTCAGATACACTCATTTTAGAAAATAAGGGACTGGTCGATGTTTCCGGTTAGTTCTTCTGCATTGTATGTAAGCAGTGCTTCGTAAGTGTGGCTCATCCATTCAGCCTGTCTAACCTTCACCTTTGCCATAGCCCACCCTCTTCGCTCTTCAACTCTGTTCCAGTTATTTTATCTGTCTTGATCAGCCTTAACCCTGTTTTCTATCAGTCAGCCCAAAACCCCACAATGCCATATAATGTTTAACCCAATTTCGCCATTTTTGGTTCCTCTTCATTCCCACCAGCTTAACTTTGGGATCAACACAAAGGGTGACAAAAATGTGGCAGCAACCTGCAGCCTGGACCACTACCCAGATTCAGCTACTTCTTTGTGTGTTTTTAATTGCTGAAGCATCATGGTTAACTGGTCGTCTCATCAGGCTAACCTAAATTATCAGAGATCATGGATACATCTTCTGTTATTGATAACAATCACACTTATTCCCCTATTGCCCTCAAAATCAATTTTATTCCTCTTGAATACGTTCATTTAATTCATCCACCCACTTCCCCTCCCCCTCGCAGCAGAGGCTGACTGTAGTTTCTGTGTTGTGATGGTACCAGGCCACAGTGCCGCCCCATTCTATCCATCTCCTTTGTTTTTTGTCTGTCAGAGCACTCCTTTTGTCTTTCTACTTGATGCTGTTATCCTTTAGAAAATAAGATTATTCAGTCCTCCTGCTCTCCTTTAACAAGGTGTGTCTGAATTGTTTTCTCAAGTTCATGTGTTTCCATTAAATAGTGGTTCATGGATTAACCTGGAATTTGATATGTAAATACCTTAGGACGCTTCTCCTGTTGAAGATTTTTTTTATTACTTTGCAGTTCTAAGTGAATCATCTACCTAAACAGCAAATATCATGCGCAAAGGAGGAATGTTGTAATCTAGGTTTTCTTTTAAAAAGACAATAAAGAGGATTTTTGCAGGTTCAAGATGTACATTGTGAATGAATGTTGTGTAAGTTCGTTGAATGCTTTTAATTACACTATCAGCTAGAGCAGTAACATGAAAGGTCTTGCAATCAATAGACATGACATTCTCTACAAGACAATGGGCTAAAGTAGGGTGATCGTTATGTCAGTGGTGCAGGCATACCAACCATTGTCTCATCTGAAGCCTGATGAAACACACAGAGGAACGCCTTCAATTAGTTACTGAACTTGTTCCCCCTGCTCAGTATTAACAACAATTAGCAAATCACCTGCTGTTTATTTGTTTTTTTTAATGACTTCAATTACATTAGAAGTACACAATCCTGCTCTGACCAGATTTACAAGGAGAAATCTGTTTTGGGTCAAATTCTAATACATTTTCTTGGTTGTACTTCTTGGCTGTAATTCAGTCAGTAAATAGGCACTCCAATAATCTCATTGTGACTGCTGTTGCTCTTTGATTATAAAGTTGTCATGTTTAGCAAATGTCGTCATGATTGTTTTAAAACCTCTATAATGATGCTGGCAGGAATTTTTGTAGAATCTTAAGTTACTACCTTCATCTGTTAAATGTAGTAACTTAAGATTTTGCAGGTTTAAAAGAACATTACCACACTTAGTATTTAAAGTTGTTAAAATGAGCCTCCTCTGGGCAACCTTTGCATTATAAGTACTTTGACATTTTGTTGCTTATAATTATGCTTTTTTACTTGAATGGAATATTTTTCTTTGTCTTATTGCTATTTTTACTTAAGTGATATTTAACTGTTGCTGTCTTTATCTATTTAACTCTTCTTCGGTCTGTGATGCTGGGGGTCAGTCTAAAAACATTTATGTTCTTTTGGTTTAATTTTGGTCTTGATTTCTGTGGGACGATGTGTCCCTAAGTAGACAACCGAGGCCTATTGCATATGTGGTGATGATGAGTTGGGGGGGATCAGAAAGGGAGGGGATGTGTTTATGTTGTAACTGTATGTTAACACAGTAAAGACTGTTAATCATAAAATGTGCAAAGTACATTTGATCAAAGTATTCAAGAGCTTTGAGGTAATCACCCTTAGGAAATATAATTTTTGACAGGGCATACATCTCTGGAACTGGCTGCTTCTGTTCCTAGTACTTACCTCAGATGTGGAACACATAGTGTGTTAAAAACAACAGTAATCCTTCTGCCAGATAAAATCATAGTGAAAGACTGATATTTAATGTGAAATGCAAATCATAACCTGCACCTGTGCAATGATGTTGTGTTATCTGAGTTTATTGTAGGAAAGGACAGATACTGTACAGATACTCAAACCAAAAAGACAATCTTTTATGTTATTTAAAGGTAAAGTCATATAATTATCAATGAAAGCACTAACTAAGGCCGTTGCTGTATTACATCCTTTCCTAGTTATTCCTGGTTGGGTGCGTGACCCACAAAACTTTGGCGGCTGAGGAACACCATGTACCCTTGCTGCTGTGGCCTTGAATTTCTCCTTTATGTCTTTTTAGCCTCTTGGCTTTCCAAGCTGAACTGCAAACAAACCATAAATGTTGTCTAAATAATACATCAAACTTTATAAGAAGCTGAAGGTTCACCAGCACCTTGTGTTATATACTACAGAGATGGCCTCTGTCAGCTGCCACATGATACCTTGAAAGGTGGATGCAAAGCCTCAAAAGGTGCTGACACATTTTTAGAGTCTGTTTGTTATCGAAAATGTGAACTGATTTAGTTAAGATTTAGCCACCTTTAAACCTTCAGCAGTCAAACTTTAACAGTACTAAAAAACTCGTCAGGCTTTTCTCTCCCAAAGTCTGATTAAATATATTAGTGGAAAGTCAAACCAGCAAAAGATGTTATCTTTAGGCTCCTGAAGCAAACTTTCCTTGAGCTATGACGATATTAATCTGTAACCACTTTTTGAATGTGTCATAGACAGACTACATGACTGACAGGAGAGTTGCTGTTTTGTTTAAGCCAGCAAACAATACATAGTCCTATTGTTGGAGTTGGTGGAGTTCTTGATAATAGGTTTGGTATAAATAAACAAAGCTAGTAAGACGGAGGCTGAAATTCAACTGATTTGGACATTTTCACTTAGGTGTGTACTCTATCGGGACTGACAATTTCAGAAATAAATACAGAAATAAATAAATGCTAAATAAATAAATAAGCATCCGATTAAAAATTAAATTAAAAATAAAGTAGATAAATAATTGTAGGCAGTTATTAAATCATACAATGAGACATAAATTTATAATCTCTTTTAATTAGCTTCTTTAATTATCCACCTTTGTAATAACTACCTCATTTATTTTTTTATTGCCCGTTATAATCTACAACTTTATTTATTAAGTACTTATTTTTTAAATGTATTTATTTACATGTGTGTTTTAAAATTGTTGTCTGTTTTTATTCTTTCTTTGCATTTTCTGAGTTGTACTTTACATTGTAGCAAAGTGTTGCTCTGCATGTCCTCTGGTTAGACGAGCTGAAACCTATTAATGGTTGTAATTTATCTTTATAATTTCCATAAAACGATAAATCAATTATTTAAATGGTTGTCAATTTAATTTAGATTGGCAAAAGTTTATTGTTTCAGCACTTATTTATTTGTTTGCCTATTCTGGACTTCTTGTTCTCTCACTTTGGCTGAATTTGTGTTTGACGTCAAATCCGGTTTGGCAGTCAAATTTTTTTAATTCAACAGAGGCTTGTGTAATCAAGCGTTAAGTAATTTAACTTCTGTTGCTAAGAATTGCGACAGAAGAACTTGTGTCCTCCTATACAATTATCTGATCTGGCTCAATAATCCACATGACAGAACTGTGCTCATCTTTTTTGTTTACTTCTTTGCACGTTATGTTCCTCTTCCTTGATGACTCACTGCTCCCTTTTAGCTAAGTCATGCAGTGTTAACTAACACACACACACACGCACACGCACACGCACACACACACACACACACGCACACGCACGCACACGCACACACACACGCACACACACACACACACACACACACACATTGCTAGTTTTACTTGAAAAATAATCAACAAATTGTTTCACTAATACCAACTATTACTATTACTTAGGCATGTGCAAATTGATGGAAAACAGGCAGAATTCATGGTGTCATTGGTGGACTGTGACTCTTTATACAAACTAAGATGCAAATAAAGACACTTTTGTCCACATGCTGAAGTGTACTGAATGCTGAATCATCTGCTGATAGCATTTTATAAGCTAATGGCGAATTTCAATGTTTTTTTTTTGAAAATGAAAAGGTGCTTTTGGAGGAAACACTTTTGGAAATATAAGAGTAATGTGTACTCACTGTTGTCAGTGTGATCCACCACTCTGGCCTACGCTGTGATGCCGTCTCCGTCACCTTAATAACATTTAATGAATATCTGCCTTGAGTAAAATTTATTCTTACTTTTACACTGTTCCCCTATTCTGGAGTTTTCTGTGAAAATGTTGAAGAGAGGGAGCCGGTCAGTGATTAGTATTGGTCCTAAAAATCCTGACTAGCTTTTCTGCTATTAATACCAGTACAACTACTATTATCAACACAGATACTGATGCTTTTCTCATTTGTATTGTAATATAAAGTGAATCCTACCACTTTATCACATGTACTGTTCTTACATGGTCATTTGAATCACTTTGCAAATTAAAATGGCTGTTCTGATGGTTTGATGTGAGACATGTGATTGCAGATCCTATTTACTTGTTGTTTTCCATTGTCAGCTCCTTGGAGAGCAAGCTTCTGTGTTTCACAGAGGGTATGATCAGTGCATTATGCCATTCAGGCTGCATATGTAGTGGGTGCGTACTGTCTGTATTGAAAAAATGATACTTTAGAGTGGCAGGCAATACATTGAATAGTGTTTTTCCTTGTAAACAGAACTGTGTTAAAAAGGCAGGAAAATGCTATGCGCTTGCGTACACAACAGGGTGTTCGAGGCACCACCGTTTCCATTGAAAAAAATGTTTTGCTACGTTCTGTCAGCGCTGAACTCTTCCCTTGTGAGATATGTTCTCGATACTGGCCACACCCCCCAGAATGCACCACACCTGCAGAATTAATTGATGGCACAGAGCACCGGTCATCTTTGCTTAGCCAGTCCCTTATGTACGAAGTGGAACAAGGTAGATCTTATTAAACATCACTCACTCACACACTCATTACTCACAGGCTCACTCACTCTGGCTTTGGCTGCTGCTGCTGCTGATACAGAGGGTGTGTCTGCTCATTGCTTTCACCAACATAAAGTTATCACAAATAAAATGAAATAGAATGTGCGTGTGTGTGTGTTGAGTTTTATGTGTGCTTGTCTGAAACCAACTAGCTGAAAATATGTCACTTGACTTACGGGAACTGACAGCCAGTGGCAGACTCAAGATGAGTAGAGGCAGCCAATTGCAGATCAGAGAAGGGAGATAATAATGAGTTTTACTGCAATGAATTTGTATATTGAATGTTTAGTCAGATAAAGATAATATTTCAGACAGGTTCATAGTTAAAATGGAATCAACTTGGCTTAACTGCAAAAAGTTGTAGCATACCTACTTTTGTAATAAGACAAATAATGACTATTAATATTCCGAATTATTCATAAACTCTCGTTCGCGGGGTACCACCCGAATTCCGTTCGCCCAGGCCCTCCAGGACTCCCTGGGTATAGGTTTTAATAATTATACAACTATTCACTAGTGATCAGTTAGTTAATAATTGCTCAATTATCTTAAATGAATCAGTCAATCTCATGTCGAAAGAGTAAGTCCTCCGTGACAGGGACTTGGAGTTAAACAATACACACACACAATTCCTGTGATTACGGTGAAATTTATTAACTAACTAAAGGTGGATATAAATGCGGTTAAATATACATCAAAGGAATAAACAATGGCTAAACAAACCTGAGGCCCTGATTCATAAGGGCAACTAATAAACGCAAACTATGATAATAACTCAGTTAAATTTGGCTATGAGTTTTATGGATTAAAGATAATGGATTAACAGACTATTGGACATCAACTCAACCACAAAATGCCTTGGTTTGCCTTACTGGGTGTCGTTGGCCTGCCTTAGGCCGGTTGCACGGGTCCCCACGCTAGCTGCCTGATTCTTGGCTTTCTGCTAGGGAAATTTCCAGGGGTTCTCCGTGGCTGAATGAAGAAAAACACTCCAGTGGCGACCGTCCTCGGCCTGGCAGTTAGGCTCTGTTCTGGTTTGGATGTCCTTTGGGTTACTGCTGGCAAGACGGGCCCACGTGGCTGGGTCCGTCCTTCGGTGGGAGCAGTGTAAGTTAACTCGACGGAATAAAGCTTAAAAGAACTTGGTCGTTCTTTAATTAAAATTGTGTGACTTAACGGTCTGATAACTTTTAACAAACAAAACAGAAGAAAATATAAAGCAAGTTAGTTGCTGCAAACGAGGGAAAAGCCGAGGTTGCGGCGCTTCACGTGTGTGGCTTGAAAAGAACAAAGGAATCTTCGTTGCAAGCCGGGCCGGACTTCTTAGGGCGTTGCTGGGAGACGGAGGACACTGAGCGCGTGCTGAAGTCCAAGGAAGTGAGGAGAAGAGCAAAGAGCAAAAAGAGAGCGAGCAACAAAGAGCTCTGCTGATTTGATTGTCTGGCCCCTTGGGGCGTGTTTAACTGTAAAGTCTATTTTAAAAGTCTTTTTGCGTGTGTTTTAATCAAATATCTTCCCACAATCAAACCTTTAATGTCAAACGGTTATACCGTTCTTGGTTTTAAGCATTTGCTAAGAAGGAAACTATTAAGTTATTGTCAGCAGTTAAACATTAAAAATGGTTAGCATTGTATAGGAATCACATCGGATGAAAGGAACTTAACTAGCTTCCTGGATAATATTGGCTGTTACACATTCTTACTTGGAGAATATAAGCCAAGTTACACCAACATGGCATCAGATTATGAACGGATAAATACAGAGTGACAATTATACATCAAAAACGGCATTTAAGATCGATGGCATGTAATACTTATTTTTCCTCTTGGGTAACTCTGGTTCCATGAGGAGACTGAAGATAGCAAATGATTATTTCTTTAAACAATCATTTGCTTAGGAGCTGGGGAAATTAATCATTTAACACAGGATAACATTTCAGTTATATATCATTTCTAAGTATAAGGAGTCAGAAGGAGCTGGAAATAAAGCATTAGTTAAAAACATCACTTAAACAAATGTCAGGAATCATTGCTGAAAATTAAAACACTGCGAAATTAACTTATATGGATTCTTCTTTTCAATAGCAACAACACAGTAATATAGCTACTCTAATGGAGTGGAGATACCTGTTTAGTAACTTAACAGAGATTATTTAATTAAACAAGGTAACGCAAGTTTTGAGGAGACAGTATTCCTTTGTCCACACAAAGGAATGTGGACTGTGTCCTTTCTCCGGCGTCTGGAGTTTGTCACCAATTCACATCTGGGTGTGAAGAGGAGAATATCTTTTGATGTGAGGTAATTAAACAAAGAGGAAGGTCAGTTGCCATGGTTACGTGTGTGGTGGGGTAGTTTAGGGTTTCCTGCCCTCCCTCCTAAAAGAGTTCTGATAGGCTGTTCAGGAGAAAGTTAATTCCTGGTTAGTGTTAGCATTTGTCATTTTAACAGTCAGGCACCGAGTCTTATCTCGGCTGCACCAAAGGTGGCAAGTTTTTATCAAACTGCCCAAAACAGCACTTAGGGAAAGCAAACCTTTACTTTGGGATCGCTTCAGCCGTCTGTTGAGGGTTGATATCTTAACCCCCCTCCTTTTCTTTCTCTCAGGGAGAGAGAACGAATTTGGGACCTCCAAATTTATTTGATATAAAATGAACAAATCCACACTGGCTGATCCACTACAAAGTACATAAATCACCACTTTTCAAACTACTCCTGCAGCCTAATTCACTGTCTGTCTGCCAGTATCATGTATCATGTGAGCTCACTAAATGTTATCATATATTTCAAACACACTGTCTTCTTCAATATGGCTAAATTTACTGCTTCCATTTGCATCTCCTGTATTGAGCTGTTTATATCTTGTGGCATGGCTAGCGTAAACAGTTAACCACAGTAACAAGTGGAAACTGTATAAAGTCTTGGTGAAATGAGTGTAATAGGGAGATTTCACCTCTGTTCATGCCGCTCAGTGCGGATCTGCAGCTGTCTTTTAATTTGCTGTGTCTACATTGATGCTGCCTTTTGCTTCACATGAACTGCAACCCAACTGCTAACTGGTTGAGTTTTGGCTAATTTGATTTGTGTCAATTCATCAAAGTTTAGATAGTTTTTCAAATATAGATTTTTATACTTTTTTAAATAGTTTTTTTGACGTGAAAATGGATCTGCTTGTAAAAGCAAATTTTTTTCCTCATTCAAAATTTATTTACAATCTGTTATGAAAAATAAAAGTGAAACTGTTTGTGGGACCTTTGACATATAAAGCATTTTCTTTGCACGGTTTATGTAGAAATAAGACATTTCTATCATAGTTCTCAGTCAAAATTATTTAAGAATATTTTGTGACTCGAGTTTAACCTATCTATATCCAGTGCTTCTATTGCAAATGGGCACCATATAAAACAACAGGCTGTGCTTTTATAAATCCGCAGCAGTGTGTGTCAGGCAGTCACAGTTAGTTGTTAGTTGTAGTTGTCAGGATAAGTGACTGTATACAAGCCACTAATGCTTTGTGCAACAGCCTTTTTTATTAGTTTCACTGCAGAAGTCAGTGAAGAAATCTGATTAGAAAAGCAGTAATGCACCTTTAACATAGTCACACTTAGTGATGGACAGCATATTCTTCTCTGCAGCTGTTACATTATGGCCCACACCATCTTTCTAACCGCAGCCCATGTTGCTGAGTGCCTACAGTCTGCCTGTTTAATGTGGATCAGGTAGAACTAGTTTATCGGCCACAGTTGCAGTGTGGACCATGACTCTCTCATTTTGTCTTGTAAATCAATCACAGATTAGAAACCTAAAAGCTACACTTCAGAAAATTACCCATCTTAGCAAGAAAGACAATATTAAAGCTGGGTTTGGCAATTTATTTCAAAAGCATTTTATTGTTATATTTATTGAAATTGATTGAATGATGCTGTCATACCAACAGCAATCCATAAATCAAATGCTCTGACACAATCTGGTAACTGTGGCTGTCCCAGGACCATAATTAGCACAGCTTGCTTACCTGCCTACCTGCGTGCACTCTGCCTGTGCACTCCCTGCGCATGAACATGTGTTTTAGGGGAGTAACCTTGGAGTGAGGCCTGAAGGGAGGGTGTGGGTGTGATACTTTAAAAATCTAACTGTCTCTTGTTGGTTTCTCCAAAGTTGCCTACCACAGTTTTAACTCTAAATGGGCAGCAGAATCATCTAAACATCATGTCTGATCAATGGTTGATGAGCGTGGAGTGTTGAATGAGGTTTTGCCCATTTACCTGTGGATACGGAGACAGAAACACCAGTTGCAGCTGGTTGTTGTTTTAGCTATACAAAGGTTGAAGATTGTAAATGTCACATGTGCCATAGCCATGAAGGATATGAAACGGTGATTAGGTTACACTCAACATAGAAGAACAAAGGGCAGCCACTCGATAATAATGGACTGTGTGACACATAGCACGCTTGCACAGGTCAGTGTTTGTCCGTCTTGACTATACTATAGCTTAATTTGATAGGCACTATATGAACAGATCCTGTATCTGTGTATGACTTTTGCAAAATGAAATGAAATCATTGGAAAAGACCCGAGAGGCTTGGTGAGGACCACTTTAACCACCTGTCAGTATAGGAGAAACAAAAGAGACATCCAGATGTCCATTTTTGTCACAGCTCTGCTCATGTTTCCACCTTTCTGTTGTTAATGATGGCTGCTTTTGTCCTGTTGTTCTTCAGACTCTGAGAGAGAGAAGGGAGGCCAGTGAACAGACAGAGGACAAGGCGGCAGAAAAGACAACAGACAAGAAGATGGAAGAGGAGGACTTGAGTTCACCGTTCAACCTCTGCAGCTCTGTGGACCCGAGCAAGGTGTGTGTGTGTGTGTGTGTGTGTGTGTGTGTGTGTGTGTGTGTGCGCGTGTGTGCATGTGTGTACACGCGCTAGTGATGAGGGGTAGAGGAAGAGTGAACATTCACCAGGTTGTTCACCCTGCCTCATTCCTAAACTGTCCCTGTTTGTTAGTAGACTGGAGTTCTCACACTGCTTGGCAAGAGAATGCCTAGTGCAAACATGCACAAACACACACATGCATTAGTGGCATCGATGTCATAACAACTAACCTTAACCCTCGACCATGTGCAAATTCTCCCCCTTCAACTTGAATACTAAACCAATTCACAACTTAACTATTAACCTTAAACTGTCTCCTTAAACAAGTGTTGCAGTTTGTCCTTGCAAGTACATCTGTCACATATTCATAGACGCATAATGACGCATTCATTCAGTCATTTAAATCACGCTGATGTCATGTGTTTTTCTGCTGCAGTTATATCAGCACACCAGGTCCTTGCACAGCACAATGTGCTGACAGAACGAGTCCATCTTGTTCACCCTGTTGCCAGGCATCAGTGGATTGAGTGAGATGCTCCTCTCTTCACTGTTAACATCATAAACTGACTGCGCCTCGTGAACATTTAATGATTTGCAGTGCTTCTGTCTTTTCAGCTACACCAAATCATTCAGTTGTTCCAATACAACTGATGATTAAATAAATCCCTCGTCACTGTAGAATAAATCATGTGCGTGGGACACTCCCACCACAGAGCTGCTGTGTGCTTTGTTTTAGTCTGGCTGCAGTGTTATCACCACACTTGTGCTGTGCTACCCTGTGTGGTAATGAAAAAATAAAATACACATTAGCTACTGTACATCATAAAAATGTTTTTCATAAACTTTTATTATGTGATTTTGTAAATAATATGTCTGGACAATTATTCACACCAACTGTTTGGACTGTTGACCAGATCTGTCTCTAACTTAGGTACCGCTCAGGTATTGTTGAGTTAAACCTTATTTTATGACATCACATTGTTGAAATGGTCTACACATACAGTTTTTGCAGGAAGCGCAAACAGGTAAAACAGGAATGCCACTGCAGTCACATTATTTAGGAGTCTCATCTCACTCTTTTGACTCAAGTATCAGGCAAGCTGTGTGTGTGTGTGTGTGTGTGTGTGTGTGTGTGTCTTTGTATCTTAACCACATTTTCTCACTCAGGAATGTGAGGCATGGTTTCACTAAAGCACATGCAGTGCACGTGTTTTCTTTTGTCTTTTTTGATCAGTTAATTTTTGTTACAGAAACCAGCATCTTCATTTTTGTTCCTATGAGCACACTTCATCTTCATTAATTCTTAGTTTTTTAGAATAAATATTGACTGTAAATCATTGTTGTTCATATTTAACAGGAAGATCAGCAAATGCCAGTGTGATAGTGATTTACGTAACAGTCTGCTTCTTATGTCTCATGTTTTTCCACCATGTTATGTTTGATGTAGATAACAGCGTAAATCCTTGATAAATTCGAGATATTAGTATGCTACAGTATAAATTACATTAAATCCATGTGGTGTTTGTCATGTGACATGTCAGTGAGTCTTAAATTAAGTACAATATTCTTGATGGTAGTTGATAGTTGGTAGATTACTACTTCCTCCTTGGTTAAAACTATAAACACTTGTTTGTGGGAAGTTCTTACTCTTGTCACAAGTGTGCTTATCCTGACCATACTCACCATGTGACAGGAGATTTCACTTCTTTTTTTTTATATACGAGACTAAATGTCTTCTAAAGATCTAAAGATTAAAGATGGAGTACAGGCCTGTTGATAAGCAGGTGATACACATACACCTGCAAATGAAGGGTAATGACATCCCATTCTTAATCTGGAGGGTTTAATATGGAGTTGGCCCACCTTTGCAGCTATAACAGCTTCAACTATTCTTGGAAAGGCTGTCCACAAGGTTTAGGAGTGTGTTCGCGGGAATTTTAGACCATTCTTCTAGAAGCAGATTTGTGAGGTCAGGCCCAGATGTTGGACGAGAAGGCCTGGCTCGCAGTCTCCGCTCTAATTCATCCCAAAGGTGTTCTATCGGGTTGAAGTCAGGACTCCACACCAAACTACATGTCTTTATGGACCTTGCTTTGTGCACTGGTCCGCAATCATGTTGGAACAGGAAGGGGCCATCCCTAAACCGCTTCCACAAAGTTGGGAGCATGAAATTGTCAAAGATGTCTTGGTATGCTGAAGCATTAACAGTTCCTTTAACTGGAACTAAGGAGCCAAGCCCAACCCCTGAAAAACAACCCCACACCATAATCTCCCCCTCCACTGAACTTTACACTTGGCACAATGCAGTCAGGCAATTACCGTTCTCCTGGCAACCGCCAAACTCAGACTCGTCCATCGGATTGCCAGACAGAGAAGCGTGATTCGTCACTCCAGAGAACACATCTCCACTGCTCGAGTGGCCAGTGGCGGCGTGCTTTACAGCACTGCATCCAGCTGCTAGTGCAGCTGCTCGGCCACGGAAACCCATTCCATGAAGCTCTCTATGCACTGTTCTTGAGCTAATCTGAAGGCCACACAACATTTGGAGGTCTGTAGCTATTGGCTCTGCAGAAAGTTGTTGACTTCTGCTTCGAGTTTCTGTTGTTTCCAATCGCTTCTCCTTTGTTATAATACCACTAACAGTAGACCGTGAAATAGTAGTGAGGAAATTTCACAAATGGACTTATTGCACGGGTGAATGTAAATGTAAATGCTCCGTACTTGTATAGCGCCTTTCTAGTCTTTTCGACCACACAAAGCGCTTTTACACTACATCTGCATTCACCAGTCACACGCATTCATACACTGAGCCTAAGTGCTCAAACGGAAACTAACATTCACACTCATTCATACACTGAGCCTAAGTGCTCAAACGGAAACTAACATTCAAACTCATTCAAATCAGGGTTCAGTATCTTGCCCAAGGACACTTCGACACGCAACCAGGGGGAGCCAGGGATCGAACCGCCGACCTTCTGATTAACGGCCAAAATGTGATAAATCAGTTTTGTGTGCAAACATCCTATAGAAAATAAGTGTTTTCTAGCTATTGTGCAAAATATGAATTAAGTTGATAACATGTTTAAGTATTTTTTTACCAATGTTTTTTTTTGCAGATTGCAGTTATTTTTGGTGTAACCTTATCCATGCTGCATTTATCACTTTGTCCAGAGTGAACAGCGGTAATAAATGAGATGGGTGTTACGAAGCAAGGCTCTGCGGTTGTGAACTTGTAAACCCTACGTTGATATGACAGGTAGCTGACCAGTCGGTGCCAGCAAAAGTGCCATAGCATGCTGAGCTGTCAGTGGGAGCGAATTCATTTGCATGATGCTAGGTGTGGAACGTGGATATGTCCGACACAGTGGCTGCACATTGTGTGGTAGAATTTAGAGGTGAGGAGAGACAGTCTTTGGATTTCTTTGTGTCTAAATGGAGTTATCTAATCCTGTAATTACTTTAAATCAGCCTGAGACTCAATACTCAACTCAAGAGTTATCTGCCTCAGGTAACTGTGTTAGTCCGTACCTGATACAAATGTCCTCAGAGAGGTATCATAAGTGAGAGACACATAATGGTCACATGATGCGTCAGGAGCAGTGTAATTGAAATTAAGATTAAAATGTTGTCTGTCTGCTTTAATGTGATGACATCTTCTACTCTAGCCATGGTTTGACTGGATTCATTTTCATCATAAATAAGTTTTGAGTTCTGACTCATGATCATCTTTTTCCCGCCTAGTCACTTCCTGGTTTGAACCATCGAAGTGCTGTTAATCTGTTAATCTGTTGACTCTGCCGCCACCTGCTGGAGTTAACTAAGTGATTCTCCGTTGCTGTTACAACACTGGATGTGAGCTTCCTCCTGTACAGAATGTGAGTCACTAATTTCTAATTGGTTTTGTCTCTACAGGATTTGGTGGACTGGCGGAAGCCCCTGGTATGGCAGGTAGGCCATCTCGGAGATAAATATGATGCATGGGTTCACCAGCCAGTTGATAGACCAATCAGACTGTTTGGAAACTCCCTCCTAGAGGCCAGCACCAAGACTTCCTGGTAAGACTGTATCCCATTCTCTTCTTATGATTGAAGAGAATGGGATAAGATGAAAATGCTGCTAATTGTTGACTTGCAACCAAAACAGGCATGGCTTTCACTGTTAGAGACATGCGTCAATGCACACATTGGATTACCATTCCTGAAGTTTCCATAGTAATGTGTGTTATTCCCAGATGTAAAAAAAAATGTGATAAATTTAACCTAAACCAATGTAGTGATGCATTTTTATTTGTCTATAATTGAAGTGTTGCTGCATGAGACATGTTGACTCGGTTATTGTATCTATTGACTAAACAAGTAATTTCCAATCAGTGGTATTCGTAACCCATGGGGCAGTTTTGCAGATGCAAGGGGGTACATGAAAAGTCCATAGAGTCACCTGATTTGAAATAAATACCAATTATTATAAATTGGTGTGAGGCAGAACCTTGGTATATTTACTGTTGTCACTAACCTGAATCTGTTGGAACACCTGAACAGTTCATGAAAACTACCTACAGAAAAAAAGAACAGAAACCAAATCTGTATGTGACCATATTAATATATGCTCTCTTCTTGCTACAGGTACTGGGTACCAGTGGTGTGGCTTCCTATTGTGTTTTGTCTCAGTTGGCACTGCTACACCACCCTGGCACTGGGCACCACCAGGGTAGCTCTAACTTCAGGTAACACACACAAGTGACTGCCTGCACACACAATATATAATGCATGCTCATGTTATGAACATATAAGCACCAGAGACTCTTGCACACTTTCATTTTCATTTACACATCCATATTCCTATTTGCGTAAAACCGCACAACACATTTGTTTTTCATAATTTTTGTTTGTAGTTAATGTATTTGTATATATCTATGTCCATATCTGTGTGTGTGTGTGTGTGTGTGGGTTCCCAGACTTCTCCGTCACGATCCACAAATACATATTCCCGCTGCTGTTTTTGGCGGGCTGGTTCTTGTGGTCATTCATGGAGTACTGCATCCATCGCTTTGTCTTTCACATGAAACCTCCAGCCCATAACTATTACCTCATTACTCTACACTTTCTCCTGCATGGACAGCACCACAAGGTACACAAATAATAAAACTCTTATTTGTTATGCTGTAGGCCTTTATGGCACAAAAAAAGAAGTAATCATTCATGACCTTTCTTGTTGATGATGAACTTTGTCCCTATTGCACAAAGCTTCAATTAGTCATTAAAGTTTCTGATCATAATACACATAAACCTATTAATAGCCATAAATGTTTTTGATTCTCCATTAAAACTAACCAATTTAAAAAACAGGGAAAACTAATGTCTACATGTTTTGATGAATTCAGCTTTTGAACCTCTCATCTGTGTCAGCAAGCATACACAGAAATTTTTGCTAGTTTATAAGAGTGGTCAAGTCTCAGTGTATGACCCAAACTTCTTCCTCCACAGTCTCCATTTGACGGTTCTCGGCTGGTCTTCCCCCCCGGCCTGGCTTCCTTAGTGGTGGCAAGTTTCTATCTAGTCCTACTCAGCATGCTCCCAGATATTCTGGGGAAGTGCGTGTTTGTTGGAGGGCTGTGTGGCTACGTGGTGTACGATATGATCCACTACTACCTTCACTACGGCTCGCCAAAGAAGGGCTCGTATATGTACAGCCTGAAGGCCTACCACGTCAAGCATCACTTTGAGCACCAGAGAGCGGGTGAGCGCAGGAAATCTGAAATATGACAGACATACAGGGCTCAGACAAAGCAAGATCCTATTTGATTTTTAGGTTTGATTCCCCTGGCTTCTGTTTTTGTCAGATCTATCTGATGCAATCTTGATTTCTCTCTTCAGGTTTTGGAATCACCACCACGTTCTGGGACCACCCCTTCAACACAGTCATCCCCGATGAGAAATTCTAATGCTCTCCTGAAGGGCCACAGGACACATCAGTCACCCTCTTAGCAACTAGCCCACATGCTATAACCACCCTGACACCCTTTGCTCAATCTCTGCAGCCATAGCTTTCGCAATAAAGACTCCTGGGCCACTGCAACTAATCCAGCTATACATACTATAAAACATACAGTATCAACCTGCTTTTCTTTCCAACCAGCAACACATGCATTTGGGGGTGTGTGTCAACCAGTTTGCACTGCAGTCTCATTGTGATCATTTCTGCTGTAAAGCCTTTCTGTGCCAAATTTATAACCAGATCTACATCTACTAATGTGCCCTTCACTGCTCGGACAACACCAGCCGAGTCAACACCCAATCACAACATCTTAATGTACAGTTAGGAGATGGGCCATGGCGGAAAAAAGAGGGAAGCACACACACACAACAGACACACACAAGCATGTGCACGCCTACCATCTATAGACGGTAGGTTAATGTGGAAGGCAGAGAAGGAAGGGATGTGACAGAGTGACAGAAAGTGTGAGTGTGTGTGTGTGTGTATAGACTGAGTGCGAGAGTCCCCGCTGGTTCACCCAACTGGTGAACCAACTCAGGGAAAAAAAAATTTTTCCTTCCGGCACACTGCAGCTTAAACAACCTTGTCACCATTACAGCTTTTTTTGCTGTGGGCCAGTAAGCTACGCTGCTACAGGTTTGTAACAGTCAGCACAAGTTGCCTCCACCGTGTTTGGTCTCACTGTAGTTTTTAGACGCAACTGTGAACATAAAACATTCGGTTTCAGATATTTGGACATGCTGAGATTCATTTGAAGTTTAGATTTAGCTTAATTATCAGCAAAGCTGGACAAGTGAAATTATACTATAGTGCACCAATGCGATGTACTGTTCTAAATAATTGAAACCACTGTGGAGGTATAGTTTTGCAAGTCTACAGAAATTGTTACTCCGTTTTCTTTTTGTCATTAATGATACAACAAAATGTAGAGAAAATGTTTTGTAAGATGTTTGTACAGAAGAGGAGATTCTTTAATGGCATTCAGATGTAGACGGATGGACTGTAGAGAGTTGTCATGGTGGCAGAGGGTCAGAGCTGGAGGCATGAGGCCAGCCTGTCAGACTTTCTGCTGTGGGGATCTTGGGGTCAAAGGTCACATGGTCAGCTAGGTGACAAGAGTGGGTTTATTTTTTCCAGGAAAGTTTTACAATGAATAAGCAGAACATTGGTCTCTGGAAGATGGAAGTGAAACATTTTTCACTCCATCCATTTAAAGGCACTGGTTTTTGTGGCCCCTGCAGGATGACAATGGATAAACCATCTGACTGGACAGCAGGAGGTCTTGATAGTGAGTGGCGGAACTTCAAAAAGTCTCCTCTAAACACTCGACAACAACAATGAACTAAAGCAGAACAACTGTAATTAAAATCATTTATATAGCAGTTAAAGCACAATAGGAATATAATACAACTGCAGAAAATAATTTTTTAGCAACTTTTCTAGATTTAAGAAAGACTCCCATTTATACAGAACATATAATATATATACATACATTCTGAAATATGTAAAATAACAACAAACAAAATAGAATGTATCTCACTAAAATATTAATACAGTAAGCTAATTCAATTTGCACTGCTTTTTTCTTACTATTCAGAGCAGCAATAATAATGAAGAGGTCACCACAACACTGTTTCTGATAAAACCAATTGAATTGGTTTCACCAGGGCTTACAGGGTTGAGCTATAACTGTACCAAAATGTGTCTGTTTATATAAAACTGTAACACTATCTGTCCTACGCTGCGTACAGTGCAGTTGAATTTTCAAGACATCATGAAGAAAGTCAGCTGACTTTGATATAATTGCTGTATCACATGAAATGGTGGTGGAGATAGTGATGACCATAATGAGAAGATGATGTAATGTAAACCGATTGTGACGACTGCTTGGCAAAGTGAAATGATTCCACCTGTTGGAATAAACCGCATACAAATCTTATTTATGTATATGATAAAGGTGAAAAACAACTGTTTGTAAGCATTGATTCTGACAAGTGAACCCTTGCTTATGTTAAATTATGCAGCATTTAATAATATTTCCTAAATTTGTTTACTATAAACTTTTTTGGGGGGGGGGGATTTTTAAATTTCTATGCAAACGTATCTGTAAATAAATGTGTGTATATTTCTGATGTCAGTTTGTCTTGTACTTTCTTTTGTTCAGTTATGCCTCTTTCTTAAAGGGACACTTCTAAATTTCATTGGGGGTATTACTCAGTCTCTTAAAGGTTCAGTGTGTAAGTTTTAGTGACATCTAGTGGTGAGGGTTGAGAAGAAAAACTTGGGAGGGTTGGCTCATCTGGACTAACATACCAACATATATGAAGAACATCTCAAAACTATCACAGCTAGTGCACCAAGTATGACCACTGACAGATAACAGGACAATGTAAACCTCACTGTTTCTGCACCACAGCCCATTATAAACCACATAATACATGAATTTTACAAAATCATTGGCTTGTGAGGATCAAGGCTCCTCTCACTTTACTTAATTAGATAAGCAGTCTGCAAATCTTACCAAAATGTCTTTTTTAATTTTTAAAAATACAACAGAAACACAAAGTAGGCCTAGTACTGAGAGCCATAATTTTAGCTTGTGGTGGAGAGATCAACTACATAAAACTAATCCAACAACATATTTCTTCTACCAGTAAAATTTTAGCTGTCTGATCTGAGCTTCCAGCTGTAAGCTACCATTTTATTGCCAATTAGTGATCAGCTGATTGTCTCATGAAGGTAACAATGCCAAAACAGAGTGCTGGAGAGAGAGATTAACTATGAAATTAATCCAACTACATATTTTACACCACAAGCCAAAGCACAGCGTTGGAGAATAAACCAATCCAACTAACCTTACATGTTTTTTCTACCAGGGCAGTAAAAGTTAAGCTGGCTGATGCTTCCATGCTTTAAGCTAACGTTATGGTTTTATTGCCAATTAATTAAGTGCTTATAGTCCAACAGATCTAATACCAATAAGGTGATAGGGCAAGGATTATTGATATATCTTTTGTCTTTGCCTTGTTTGGGAATTAGTTATTAGTGCCTGTTTCATTGTAGGTGTAAGTGTCCCATTGCTCAAAATGTCCTTTAAGCCTCCAATAAATATTCCTTCAGATCAACCCAGAAGAATTTGTAAAAATTGGATGTCAGGCCATCTTGTCCTGGAGCTTTCCCTATTGCTATTCTCTTAATTGCTTCATTTAATTCTGCCATTCTGATCTCAGCGTCACATATTACTTTAAAGGCTAAATCTATCTTACGACCTCAAACCACCAAGGAAAATATCTGAGTCATTTCTAGAATATTTAGAGCCATAAAGTTTGGAGTAAAATTTATACATTTCTTCAGATATTATTTTATGATCTTTGCACTCTGCATCATTGATCATTAATAAATTAATTATCTTTCTCTCTTGTCTCCTTTTCTCTAATACACTAAAATAAGATTCTCCCATTCCTCTATCCATTTAGCCTTACATAAGCCCCTTGGGCTTTTTTTAAAAGATATAAATGATCTAGTTTGGCTTGTAGGTTAATGAATTTGCTTTTATCAGCATTGGAGTTTTATCACAGTATCTATTAATGTCCTGTACCAATTGGATCTCATATTGCTTTTATTGGCTATGTTTGGATTTACTGTATTGTATTGAAAACTCCCTTGCCTTTAATTGCTTATATGCGTATCATTAAAAATTTTCTCTATCAAACTTCTGATAATTTTATTATATTCCTCATCTTTTAGGAGATCTGCATTACATTTCCAGTAATATATTTTATTTTTGGGCCTATTATCTGGATTTAATTAAAGATTTATCACACAGTGATCAGTTAAAGATGCACTACTAATTGATACATTTGAGGCATTGCAAGAAATTCCTGGAGTTGCTAATCATAAATCTATTCTGGATATACTACTACCATTTGGTTGGACCCATGAGAATTGATTGACATCTAGTTTCCTATCCCTCCAAATGTCTTTTAGTTAATAGTGTTCCAGTGGTTTGTATTGTATTTAGAAGGACATCTGTCTCTCTCTCTCTCTCCCTCTCTCTCCTTACATCTCTCTCTCTCTCTCTCTCTCTCTCTCTCTCTCCTTCACCCCAACCGGTCGAGGCAGATGGCTGCCCACCCTGAGCCATGGTTCTGCTCGAGGTTTCTGCCTCTTAAAAGGAAGTATTTCCTTGCCTCTGTTGTCTAGTGCTGCTCTTGGTGGGAACTGTTGGGCTTCTGTAAATATCATCACAGAGTACGGTCTAGACCTGCTCTTTTATGAAAAGCGCTGTGAGATAACTGTTGTTGTGATTTGGCGCTATATAAATAAAATTGAATTGAATTGAATTGAATCTATCCTGCCATCTGCCAGGTGTCAGATTTAAGTCTCCACTAATCAAAATAAGTTTAGTATGATATATTTCCTTATATTCAGTAATTACATCCGTAACTTCTGATAACAGCATTTTGTTCTGATTACTACCATTAAAGCCATAAGTGTTCATCAAAATAATAACACAACAGCAAGCCAGTGACCAAATCCATCAGCTTTACAAGTGATTACTTTCCCTAGACATTTATTGAGGCATATGGCTACACCACCAGATCGATTAGAACCATAGCTGAATATAATCTTTGCCCCCCATTGGTTTGACCAGAAGGTGGCATCAGCGTCACATGAGTGAGTCTCTTGCAGTGGGCAATTGTTACAAAATAAGAATACTGCTTTCCTCTTGTCTCTAAGAACTCTTGTATTCAAAGAAGTTAACAATAAACTCGTCTTTAACATAGAAAAAATAGAAATACTGCTGTAACAATAAAGCAGTAACTACCAGAAGAAAAGAAAAATATATATAACAATATTACTAAAGATCTCTTTTTAGTTATTTAGAAATATGAATAATGGGTAATACAGGATAAAACATTACCCCTGCCTTTAAATGACAATTTTTAAGAGTCTCCATGCCTACGATGAGTTGGTTTTTATTCTTTGGCATATATTTGACGACCGTTTATGAAGCCAGAAGCTCTGCTGTAAAATGCCTTCTCACCCACTTTCCTTGCTTGCAGAATTTACGGCCACAGTTTTCCCCTTTCCAGCATGTGCGTACTGTGACAAAGCGTACTGCATTTGACACTTACTAACCACCTGGTGTCATCCCCGCCTGCTAGCTACCTGGTTTCAGGTAAATCAGGGGTTGGCAAAGAAGTCTGGCATCAGGCCAAATTTTTTTCATGCCGTTACATGGCGGGCCAGAACAAAGTCAAATTATTTCAAATCCTTGTATACTCGTGTGCACCTTTAGCACAGTATGTATTGTGAGGGACTTCCCGTTAGGAAAGTTGTAAGACTGATTCCAAATAACTGCGGATATTTTTTTTCTCCCTTGTTAAACAAATTGATTATAAGGAAACTTTTGCACAAGCTCACAATAAAGCATGTGCCGCAGTTTGTGTGCATCCCGGCGTTTGATCCCCATTCATAAACCCATGGACGCTTATTTTCATTTCCCTGAAGAAATTCAGGGGAATCCAATCACACCTTAACTGACGGCTTTTTCAGAGGTGTGTCAAACAAGCCAGAGTCTCTTTTGAATATCCTTCAGAACTCTTCAAAGTAAAAGCTCTCAATAAACTTGACATAAAGCATTGCTGCAAAAATGTTCTTGCGCTTTTATTTTGGAGGCACAATCACAGAAGAGGAAGTGATTGTGTGAGTAACTGCAGCTGTCATGACTGAGATCTATTTCAGCACCAGCTGCTGTCAATTTATTTACTTCTTATTTTTTTGCTATCAAAGCAATCTGGCCACAGGACAGATGTTATTGCTGTCGGGCAAGTTCTGGCCCGCGGGCCGCCTATTCACCTATTGACCGACCCCTGCCCTAAAAAAAATGATGAACCTGAAAATTAGCATAATATGACCACTTTAAATGAAACTGTAGTTACCCTGTTAGGGAGAGCCGAAAGGACACTAAAGGACAGTACCCACCCCAGCCACAGCCTTTTAACCCTGCTGCCTTCTGGGAAGAGATATAGAAGTTTCTGCTGCTGCACCACCAGACTACAGAGCAGCTTTCCCCCCCAAGCTATCAGACTTTTCAGCTCAAATTCATCCTCAGCACTGTTCCAATGATTATAGTTTTATTTCTGTTTACCTGTTTTGTTTATTTTTATAATTGCTACTATATTAATGTATATTGTCTGCTATGTAGCAGAATGGAGTTATAAACTCAATTTCACTATATAACCTGTTATATTGTGACAAATAAATGTACCTACCTACCTACTACACGTAGCTATGTTGACATTGCTGAGCCTCTCTGGTGAAATACACACCTGGATGCAATTTTTAAACCACACCAGTAGTGGCCAGTGAAAACTACATATTGCCTCTTTAAAGGTGTGTGTCCCTTAGGAGGTGGGCCACGTATCTGCTTTAATTTTAGAAAATAATGTTCCCTATCGATAAATTTATCGCCGTAAGCAGAAGCAGTCGGTGGTAGAGTAGGGACACCTGATGTTGTAGACAATGATGAATGCAGGACTCAAGACACAGGCTTTCAGCTGACCACAAATTCGATAAGATCTCTTCTTCAAAATCCATTTGAGAGGAGAACTTTGGTGGAGAAACAACATATCAAAGAGCTTGCCCCAGATCAACCTGACATCCAAATCAGTCAACAGGCTAGTGAGAAAAATAAAACCTACGTGCGAAGTTTCTTCCGCAATTGGTGGGCTACAATAGAAAAGTTGGCTAGTTGGATGCAGTCATGTAAATTTCTGAATTTTGCTTCCCATGCTTACTTTTTTAAACGGCGGGGACGGATACAACATAGACTGTTAGAGGAGTAAATGATTATCTGAGAAGATTAAGAAACATGAGTGTATGAGGGCACATATGGATAATATGGTGAAACTCCATGCTAGGCAGAGTTAACATCGCTACACATCTGGACAAAGGCCACAGGACTGGGGTGAGGAAACAACAAAGAGGTTTTATCAAAGATAAAAGACAACAAGGAGAACAGCGGTTGGCTACAGAGGTAAGCTGTATAGTTTAAAGGCAGCTCTGAAGTGTTAAGATGTGGTTATTTCCAGTGGTGGACAGTAACCTAAGTAGGCCTACTGTACTGAAGTACAAATTAGAGGTATTTGTACTTTTACTATTTTCTTTTCATGCCACTTTCTATGTTTATGTTCACTGTTATATTCACTTTTGTTTCCTATTTGAGCACATTTTTTATTCGCCATCAATTTTCGTAAAACTGTAGATATTCTAAATCTACACAGTTGATTTCTAGCCTCAAAACTTCCCAGAAGTGTATTTAAAGTTCGGTTGTTGTTACCGTTATGCACTTTGCATTAGGATATACTGTAAGTTTGTAAACACAACGGTGTTAAAAAGGCAGGAAAATGCAGTGCACAGTTTCCATTGAAAAAAACGTTTTGCTACGTTTTGTCGCTGCTGACCTTGCCCTTGCCATTGGCCCATCACCTACCTCCTAAAATTAAAAACATAAGTCCTTCTCCAGTGTTACAGATGATTCAGATCTCACATTGGCTAGCTTTCAGCAATGACCTCAAAGTACCACAGACAGCAATCTAAGAACAACAGCTAAATCTTTATTGTTTCAGAATGAATTATATCATATTATATGATTCAACACAGAGAAACAACAGGGAAACACTCGGTGTGCTTTACTCAGCTGCTTCTTTTCCCTGTAAAAAACAGATGAATGATTTATGTGAGTTTGATTTCAATAAGCTTCAGGTGACAATCCTTTTTATCTGTTCATTTTATAGTATTTACACATAACGCTGTGTCCGGTGAAAATAACACTAACAGATACAGTAGGTATGAATTGAATAATGATGATTGCTGTTTTAATTATTTTTGACTAAACAGCTGTATATTTACCTTTCCAGAGTCACGGCTCTTTGCTCTCAGTTTGTTGACCTGGGACTCTGCAATGTCAGCGCGCTCCTCAGCCTCCTCCAGCTCATGCTGGATCTTCCTGCACTTGGACAGATGAACATTGGCCTGCTCCTCCTGGAATACAAGATGCAGAAAATGTTTAAATGGTCAAAAAGGCCTTCATGGTCTGCTGTACACGAAACTATTATTAACTATTACTATTATATAAATCATTTCCTCATTGTAAAAGTTTTGTCCTTACCGCTTCCTCAGCCTGCCTCTTGTAGGCCTTCACCTTGAGCTGCAACTTGTCAACCAGATCCTGCAGCCTGGTAACGTTTTTCTTGTCCTCTTCAGTCTGTGATAGAAAGTAAATTTGCATGTTTAAATGTTAGATGTAATAATAATATGTTAGACTGATTTGTACATGTTAACTTTCAAAGTGACTGTACCTGATAGGTGAGCTCCTTTACTCTCCTCTCATATTTGCGGACACCCTTAACAGCATCCGCTCCACGTCTCTGCTCAGCCTCAACCTCTGTCTCCAGCTCACGCACCTTCAAAAGAACAGACAATTCATCAAATATTAGGATCCAAATCTTTTCTTACATTTGTTCAACTACAAATCTTAACACAGTTGTCTTACCCTAGACTCAAGTTTCTGGAGCTGCTTCTTGCCACCCTTCATGGCCAGGTTCTCAGCCTCATCCAGGCGGTGCTGCAGGTCCTTAACAGCGACCTCCAGGTTCTTCTTCATCCTCTCCAGGTGAGAGCTAGTATCCTGCTCCTTCTTCAGCTCCTCAGCCATCATAGCAGCCTGAAGGAGACGGCATGAAATGTTAATGAGAAATATTTTGAAAAAAACACATTACGTTACATTATGTACAATTAAGAACAAAGGAAAGTTAAACCTACATCAGTGATGGCCTTCTTGGCTTTCTCCTCTGCATTCCTTGCTTCCTGAACAGTGTCATCCACTTCACTCTGGATCTGGACCAGGTCAGACTCAAGCTTCTTCTTGGTGTTCAGAAGGCTTGTGTTCTAAAAAGTAAACAGATTTAGTCACTTAAGTCAACACATGACTGATTTTTCACATGTTATTTAGAAAAAGGAATGATTGTTTTGTTCACCTGAGAGTGCAGAAGTCCAACACGCTCACTGGCGTCCACCAGCTCCTGCTCAGCGATTTTGCGGCTTCTCTCTGTCTGTTCCAGAGCAGCTCTAAGTTCCTCAATTTCAGCCACCATGAGACCGTTCCTGCGGTCCACCATAGCAGCTTGTTCCTTGAGGTCATCCTGGGCTCTGACAGCATCATCAAGGTGCAGTTGAGCATCCTGGTGAAAAAACATCAGGAAAATATTCACATGAGTACAAAATAGGAGCATTGACCTTAGCCTGTGCAACAGCTCTGTGTCTTACAATACCTTCAGCTGTGCCTGCACGTTCCTCAGCTGCTTCTGGGACTCAGAAGCCTGGCGATTGGCATGGCTCAACTGAATCTCCATCTCATTCAGGTCTCCCTCCATCTTCTTCTTGATTCTCAGGGCATCGTTCCTGCTCCTGACCTCAGAATCCAGAGTGCTCTGCATGGAGTCAATCACCCTCTGGCTGTTCCTCTTGATCTGCTCCATCTCCTCATCTTTCTCTGCCAGCTTCCTGTCCACCTCACCCTTAATCTGGTTGAGCTCCAGCTGGACACGCAGGATCTTAGACTCTTCATGTTCCAGAGTTCCCTAATGATATCAGAGAAAAAAATGTGAATTTCTGCCTTTAAAACCTTTTAAAATACCGTATTTCATCAAATAAAGCTGGTGGTTAAATAAAGGCCAGGTCTCAAATACTTGCTGTGGGTGGCTGAGTTGCCATGAATAAATAAAGGAAGTTCCTAAATACTCCTGGTGCTGTTATATAATGTGCATGTCAACAAAGCATAATGGACATATCCATCTGGATTACTCATCTAAAGTGTTATTGTTGTATTTCAGTCACTGTGGGTGAATGTGTGTTTATGTCGCAGACAGTTGTATCTTGTTGTAAAATGTAGGTGCCACATGATGGCAATAACTTAATTTTTACTGTAAGGGAGCCGTGCAAGTCACTGAATTTGCCACAACACCCTACCCTGCAATAAAAGCCTTGTTAGGAAATGTAGGGATTCTGTCTGCTGAAATACTAGATTTTGGAAGAAATACAGGAAGCGGTATAACGCAGTAACAGAAATTAAATTTAACAGGGCAGGGGGGAGCAGATCAGAAACCAAGGAAGCGTCATACTAAAATATGTTCAAGGCCCTCTGCAGTTGAAGTAATCAAAGTTACATTTATATTTGTCCATCATTTAGAAATTTCTTTCAGAAGAAAAGAAATAAAAGAAAGTTACCTCAGCCTCTTCAAGAGCTGTCTGGATCTCAGCCTTCTCCGTCTCCACCTGCTTCTTGGATTTCTCCAGCTCATGGATGCTCTTACCGGTCTCACCAATCTGTTCAGTCAGATCTGAGATCTCCTCTGCAGAGAGATGCATGTGTTTAATACTGTTAAGCGTACATACAATACAGCGTAAGAAAGCAAATGTTAGCTGTCGGAACTCACGTTGCAGGTTCTTGTTTTCACGCTTCATGGTCTCCAGCTGATCCAGAGCTTCCTCATAAGAGTTCTTCATCTTGAACAGCTCAGTGCTGAGAGTACGAGCCTCCTTCTGTGCTCCCTCAAGCTCTGCCTGACCCTCCTCATACTTCTGTTTCCACTCTGCCAACACCTGAATAACACAATTAATAGAGTTTACTTACTAAATAATCAATACACATCATGTTAGTTTTCTTTGATTCGATGTTATGGTCGCACAAAGTAAATGTTACCTTGTCAAAGTTCCTCTGCTTCTTGTCCAGGTTGGCGGCCAGCCCATTGGCTCTCTCCACATCAATCATGAGGTCCTCCACCTCACTCTGGAGCCTCTGTTTGGTTTTCTCCAGAGAAGCACACTTGGAGTTCACAGCCTCAATCTGCTCCTCAGCCTCCTGAAGGCGCTGGGCCAGCTTTTTCCTGTTTGAAAGGGGTGCAGGTTGATTCTCAGTTAAAGAAAGTTACACATTCTTAATTTAATATATATAATATTTTTCCAGTAATATATGAAATAAAATAATAATAATTAAATGTTTGGATATTTGCTTAAATGCAAGCATTGATAGAAGCAGTACCATTGTCAGTTGAGCTATGCTAAAATGCTGCACTTCTGGACATTTATTGTTTGAAAGTTACTCACTTGCTTTCCTCAAGCTCCTCAGTGCGCTGGATAGCATCAGTTTCATACTTAGTTCTCCACTGAGCCACCTCACTGTTGGCCTTGGACATTCCACGCTGCAGCTCAGCCTTGGCCTCCTGCTCCTCCTCAAACTGCTCCCTCAGCAGATCACAGTCATGGCGGGCTGATTGCAGTCCATGGGCAAGAGCATTCTTGGCCTGGTGGAAGAAACAATATTCAGTGTGCAAAATGTTGAAATAACACACAGGAAGTATTGTTGGTACACTCAACGTTTTCTTACCTTAACCTCCTCTTCAACCTGTCTCTTCAGCTCCTCAATCTGCTGTGTGAAGGCCTGTTTGCCTCTGGTCAGCTGAGAGACAAGAGCTTCTTTCTCTTCAATTTGACGGCTGAACTCACCTTGTGTGAAAGATGTCATGATTAGTTTGGGTGACGTTTCTTAATAACACTCAACAGATAACTGATAACTTGTAGATACCATTTTCTGTCAGGAGACGTGCTTTCTGTGCACCACTGTCATTGATTTGACGGACATTTTCATCATTCTTGGTCTTCAGTTCACTTAGTTGGTCCTCAAGAGTACGGCACATCTTTTCAAGATTTCCCTAATGAGTAAAAGAGAGATCAGATCAGTGATCATATTTTAACTTATTGACTAACTAATATGTGTATTAAATAATTGAATGTATTGTGTACCTTTGCTTTAGCAACAGCCTCCATGTTGCTGGAGAGGTCATCAATCTCCATCTTGTATTCACTCTTTTCCTTCTCAAGCTTCTGCTTGACACGCTGGAGGTTGTCGATCTGCTCTCCCAGCTCAGCTACGCTGTCAGCCTGCTTCTTGCGAAGAGCGGCAGCCGTGGCTTCATGCTGCAGAGTCGCCTCCTCAAGGTCACGGCGGAGCTTCTGGAACTCAGCTTCACGCTTCTTGTTCATCTCAATCTGAGCAGCAGTGGCACCACCGGCCTCCTCTAGCCTCTCACTGATCTCCTCAAGTTCCCTGGAGAGGTCAGCTCTCTGCTTCTCAACCTTGGCACGAGCAGCACGCTCAGCCTCAATCTCCTCCTCCAGTTCCTCAATACGGGCCTGTTGAATGTAGGTGTGTTGTCTTTCAGTAAACTTTACCTTTTTTTCACACAAAACAGGAAAAGCCTACAGTAATGTTTGATGACACACAATATTTCACCTGAAGCTCCTTGATCTTCTTCTGAAGCTGAGCACCCATTGACTGCTCATCCTCAATCTTGCTAAGGAGCTGACTGATCTCAAAGTCTTTCCTGTGAGAATAATAGATAGCATACATAGTAAGAGTTCCTGCAGCTGATCATCATTTTAAAGGAATGGTTGTACAAATTCAAACAACGTTACTTCTTCAGTTTCTCGTCAGACTGCTGCTTGTCATTCTCAAGATCCATGATGGATTCCTGCGCCAGTTTCAGATCACCCTCCAGCTTCCTCTTGGCTCTCTCAAGGTCCATACGCAGCTTCTTCTCTTGCTCCAGAGAACCCTCAAGCTGAACATTAATATGAGTTTTTAATCATCACGTTCAAGGAGAATCTTGCTTTTCCAATCCAAGAGACTTTGTAAACTTACATCATCCACTTGCTGCTCAAGCTTGGTCTTGGCCTTGGTCAGAGTGTTGACTTTGTCTTCCTCAGCCTGCAGGTCATCAAGAGTCTGCTGATGAGCCTCCTGAAGGGCTTTCTTTTCCTTGGTCAGCTTAGCGATGCTCTCATCCTGAGAGGCCATCTCCTCGGTCAGGTTCTTCACCTAAGTTTGCAAGAAAAATATTGTTATTACATGGTAATGCTTAAATGTTACTTGATCTGCTAGACGTATTAATATTTACACACCTTGTTCTCAGTGGCATGTTTCTCCTTCTCCACTTTGGCCAAGGTAAGCTCCAGGTCATCAATATCCTTCTTGAGCTCCGAACATTCATCCTCCAGCTTTCTCTTCTTGCCAGTGAGCTCAGCATTGATTTCCTCTTCATCTTCCAGTCTCTCAGTTGTCTCTTTGAGTTTGGCCTCCAGCTGAATCTTACTCTTGATGAGTCCTTCACATCTCTCCTCAGCATCTGACAGATTCTCTGATTCCTAGTTTATTTTAGAAAATAGACGTTTGCACATAGCTAACCACTGAAAAACATGAAAAAGCTCAACTCTCTGTTGATGTGTACTTACAGATGCTACTTGCAGCTGCAGATCATTCTTCTCCTGCAGAAGGGACACCATCTTCTCCTCCAGTTCCTTCTTCTTGGCCAGGGCCGCAGCCAAGTCTGATTGCATCTTTCCGTAGTTCTCCTTCATCTGGGCCAGCTCCTTCTCAGTTTCAGCACTCTTCAGCAGAGGCTTGATCTTGTAGTACACCTTCATCCATGGCCAGTGTTTCACATTCATGAATGAGCGGACGTTGTACTGGATGGTATATACAGCATCCCTGAGGACAACAAGTCGTTCTTATGGACAAAGTCATTCTTAATGATTCATACGATGAATGTGCCCTCTAAATGAGCTGTTTTTTGAACGTACCTCCTCGCCATCATTTCAACAAACTCCTTTCTCATAAGGTAACCACGGCAGAGAGCCTGAGTCATGGTGACCAGAGAAGCCAGCTTTTCATCTCTCATCTCCTCAAGGAGACCCAGCAGACCGGCCTTGAAGAACACCTGAATGAACAGAAACTAGTATGTTACTTTATTTCTGTACTATACACTGTAAACTACTATTTAACTGAACATTAAACCAGAAAGGACTCAGAGAGTGCGTACCCCACACAATCATCAAGTAAGAAAACATGGATAGATTTTTTGAATCTGCATCAGGATCAGAATCTGTATCAAAATACTGTATACTGTCATATTTACAATTGTAAATTGTACCAAATTTTAAGTGACCCAAACATTGATTATTGAGTTATGGTTATTTAAATGGCAATTCAAATTTATTACAATTCTTCAGCACCACCTTTGACAGAATGCGATGACGTTTTACAGGGTCAATTGGTGAACATGTGCATTTTAAATTTGGTTGCTTGTAATGTATGCACAAAGTACTGCCGTTTATGTCAGGTAGACCATAGAAGAAGTAGGCAGTCAATTAGAGGACAATCAAATGGAAAAATGGAAAAATGAACTTCTTTGCAGACTCAACTAAGGTCCCAA
This sequence comes from Micropterus salmoides, assembly GCF_014851395.1. NCBI lineage: Eukaryota > Metazoa > Chordata > Actinopteri > Centrarchiformes > Centrarchidae > Micropterus > Micropterus salmoides. The sequence goes on from NW_024044570.1 coordinate 31,815,706, forward strand.
ATTTTGTGAAAATCCAATGAAATCTGTTCGGAGTAAAATTTAACAAGAAATAACTGCAGACTCTATGACAGAAAGAAGCTGGGGTATAATCCTCTTGGTTCAGGTGTAACAAGGCATCTTTATCTTTTCCTATACCTGTTCTTTGGCCAGTGACCTAATTTCCCATCAAAATCAATAAACTCTTCTATCTCTTGTGTACGGTCCCAAAAAATGAACTGAAAAACATATGCTCCTTGGTAATTACACTAAAGTATGGATGCAGTGATGGTTCTTACCTTGGTGTGTCCGAATCTGTACTCATCATGATTGACATCAATTGAGCCAAGCAGCTTCTCTGAAGCCTTCTTGTTATCAATGAACTGGCCCTCAGGAATGACACTGGCATTGAGCACCTTGTACCTTTTGTGAGAGAGTGAATGGTCAGTGTGAGCATTTTCTTTCAATAGTCTCAAAAAACTGTATTAAAATATTCACTGATACCTCTGCTTGAAGTCACCATAGAGGATTCTGCTGGGGAAACCTTTTCTGCAGATTCTGATACCCTCCAGCACACCGTTACACCTGAGCTGGTGGATGACCAGGAAGTTCTCCATCAGACCTGTAAAAAACACATTTTATAGTGAATTCTTCTATTCTTCTTCTTTGAATAAAAAATCTTTTTGTTGAAGCAGCTCTAAATTAAAGAAACCATACCAAGAAATCAAAACCACTCCTCAAAGACTCCATTGAGATTATGTTCTGTATGTACCTGGAGTCTTTGACTCATTGGGAATCAGGCAGCGCACAAAGTGAGGATGGGTGCTCCTCAAGTTAGTCATCAGCTTGCCCAAGTTCTCCTGTAGATCCAAAATGGTAACACTTGTCATGAAATGCAACAATTGTGAGTTTGAGTATGAACTGAGATGTAGTGTATACCCAAGTTTGCAATGTTGAACCTTACCCTGAACTGTGAAGACACGGTCTGCATAGAACCACCCTTCTTCTTGCCTCCCTTCTTGGCGCCACCGGTCTCTGTTGATAATTTTAAGATCACATGTTTTGTTAGGGCGAGACATACATAAAACATGCTACAGTAAGATAAAAAATATACAGAATCTACAACCTTAAAATCTGTTTATGAAGTTACTATCCTACCTTCAACAACAGGAGGATACAGAGTAGACAACAGTTTAACTGAGGACTTCTGGTACAGCTGCACAACAGAATCATTCAGTGGATCCTTGTTCTTGTCCAGCCAGCCGGAGATATTGTAGTCCACGGTACCAGCATAGTGCACCAGGGAGAAGTGGGCCTCAGCCTTGCCTTTGGCGGGCTTTGGTTTCTCAAATGCTTTGTTTTTGCCAAGATGCTGGTCATAAAGCTTATTCTTGAAGGAAGTGTCTGTGGCCTTGGGGAACATGCACTCCTCTTCAAGGATGGAGAAGATGCCCATGGGCTTGGAGGAAATTTGGAGAAGTTTGTCATTAAGTGATACATTAAGTCAAATTAAGAACAATTACAAAGAATCACAAAATTCAGTCATTACCTTTTCAATCAGCTCAATGCAGGCAGCCAAGTCCATGCCGAAGTCAATGAACTCCCAGATAATACCCTCCTTCTTGTACTCCTCTTGCTCCAGGACAAACATGTGGTGGTTGAAGAACTGTTGCAGTTTCTCATTGGTGAAGTTGATGCACAGCTGCTCCATGCTGTTGTACTGTGAGGGGAAAAATAATCAGATTAATCTCTTTTAGGCAATAAGAATGATTCTGTCGTGAAAAGTATCAGTATTGGAAATGAAGCTTACATCAAAGATTTCAAAGCCAGCAATATCCAGGACACCAATGAAGTACTGCCTTGACTGTTTAGTGTCCAACATCTGGTTGATGCGGATGACCATCCACAAGAACATCCTCTCATAGATAGACTTGGCCAGGGCAGGCACTGCGTTCATCACCTGAATAAAATCAAAGGATGTGATTTGATTAAAGTAATCATCTATTTTCAAAAATGCTGGTTTAATGATATTCTGAACTTCCTCTGATGAGGTAAATGAATTGATCAAAAGTAGACTTCTGATATAAATACAGATGCACTACATGAAAATTAAAACTGAAAATTGATACCAGTATATCTTAATTTACCTGAGGTACAGTCTGTCCCTTGGTGACAAACTCATTTCCGACCTTCACTCTGGGATAGCACAGAGCCTTCAGCATGTCAGCGGAGTTCAGACCCAGCAAGTAAGCAACCTTGTCAGCATCTGAAAATAGTGATTTATAGTTAATACGTACAGTATGTGATTAACCATCATGATGTAACAGAAACCAGGCGGTGAAGAACTTTACCACTGCTGTTCCCAAACTATTCACTTTGAGCTGACATTAAATACTCACCCTCTGTGCCATCAGGCTCAGCCTGCTCCTCACGCTGCTTCTGCTTGAACTTCATGTTGCCATGGTGAAGCACAGCACCAGTCATCTTGTAGATGCTCATCTTCTCTTCATTACTGAAGCCCAGGATATCAATAGCGTTCTGTGTTCAGAGGAGGTGTCCACACAAAACACAATGACTTTAGAAAAATACATTTAAAAGAGCAGTTCTAATGTTGCATTTAATGCACAAAGTATATTTAAATGTTTTGAAGGTCACTCACATCAGTGGCTTCCAGCTCAACTTTGTCATCAATGCTGGCCACAGTGATCTGACCCTGGCTGCACATGGGGAAGTCGTAGGGGTTGGTTGTGATGAGTGACAATTCTGGAGATCAAAAAAAGGGTTAGAAACTCAATAGATTTGTTTTATATGAAGAATGTAAGAAAGTTTATCACTGTGCAACAACTTAGTCTGTTTACCAATCAGCTCGGGTTTGTGGTTGGTCATCATCTGGTAGAAGATGTGGTAGCCTCTTTCATCAGGAAGCTGGAATGTCACTCTAGACTTCTCCAGCAGATCTACAAATATTGTTCATTAGTCACAGCCTGGCCCATTCTCAAATGCAGTCATTTGTGTGTACTATGAGGATTGTTACTTACATGTCTCAATATCAGCACTAGCCAGTTTGCCAGTTGCGCCGAAATGGATTCTGATGAATTTACCCTGTTTGGAACAAAGGCATTTTTAACATCCCTCCACACAGGGAATCTGTAACAACACCTCTCATGTGTAGAAATCCCTCCATACTTACAAAACGAGAAGAGTTGTCATTCCTCACAGTTTTGGCGTTACCATAGGCCTCCAGCAGGGGATTGGCAGCAATAATCTGATCCTCCAGTGACCCCTAGAATCAAAGTTTAGAAGTGACATCAGAAAATTACAATATCTTCCCCCTGGTCAAATATTCTGTTCTTACAGAACATTGAATTGTAATCATCCTACAGTAATCTACTCCACCTTTGATGTGTCCTTCTTCTTGTCTCCACCAACTGAGATTGTTGCAAAGTACTGGATGACACGCTTGGTGTTCACAGTCTTTCCAGCTCCAGATTCTCCACTAGTCATACACACAGACTTATGAGAATTTAATCAAGATATTTGACAATGTTAAACAAAGTCAACAAATGAGAAACTTACGTGATCAAGACAGACTGGTTCTCTCTATCTGTTAATGGGAAAACAAAGGAATTAACTGTGGATTTCTGCGACAGTACCCTCACACTGACATACTCTACATTGGTATGGTAAAGACTTACCAGTAAGCATGAACTGAAAAGCGTTGTCAGAGACTGAGAAGATGTGGGGTGGAGCCTCCATACGCTTCTTGCCTCTATAGGCACTTACAACTTCAGCATCGTACACTGGAAGCCACTTGTAGGGGTTCACAGTGGCACAGAACAACCCAGAGTAGGTCTGAAAGTGATCGCAGAGAATCAACCGTTAACTCTATGTCTAAATTTTCACTACTTATCTTTTGTCATTAGGCGGAATGTCTTACGTAGATCATCCATGCTGCATAACGCTCTTTGAGGTTATAAAGCACAGAGGCTTCATTGAGATGGGTCATCATGACCATGTCCTCAATTTTGTCGAACTTGGGAGGGTTCATTGGGAAGACTTCATCTTCTTTAACTGTCCTCTCCTGGAACAGGACATTTGTCACAATCAGAACTGATCATACTTAATTACCAGTTGACTCTGACTATGATGATGATGATGATGATGATGATGATGATGATGATGATGATGATGATGATACCAACCTCATTTCCTTCCAGGAGTTTGACGGTGACTTTGCCACCATCTTTCTTGATGATTGTTCCCTTCAAGTACAGCTCCTTGACATCAGACACGTAGCAGGCAGACTTGGCATCAAAAGGTTTGCTCTGAGCCTCGATTCTCTCCTTCTCTGGCTTACGGAGGTAAACGGCAGCTTTGCCATAAACGGCCATCTCCGCGTCTGTACTCATGGTGGCAGCTTATGTCTGTGTCAAAAACAAAACATCAAAAAGTCAGACAACAGTAATCTCAGATATTTGTGTTGTCTGTTCATCTGATTGAACAGTGCCTAAAGAGCCTGCTGTCAGCCTTCCAGACTAATATACACTAGCCGTTATTTGGTGGAGCTCACTGATTAAACATCCATCCAGTAACTACACCCACATATCCTTTAGAGGGTTGCAATCACATAGAAACAGACAACCAGTCACGGTCACATTCACACCTACGGCCAATTTAGAGCTGTTAATTGACCTCCCTCGTCCTGCTGTGGGAGGAAACCGGAGCTCCGAGATTAAACCCATGCAAGCACAGGGAGGACATGCAAACTCCACACCCCTAGCCATCCTCAGTGGTGGAATGTAACTAAAGGACATTTACTCAAGTACTGCAGTTAAGTACACTTTTGAGGTACTTGTACTTTACTTGAGTATTTTGTTTTGTACTTCTACTCCACTACATCTCAGAGGGAATATTGCACTTGTTAAACTACAAGTACACCTGAAACAATTAAGTCAATTAATCAATTAGTCGGTTTACTGAAAATTTATTGGCAACTATTTTGATTGTTAAAATAAGTTTTCATGTAAAAACATTTCACGGTTCCAGCTTCATACATGTGAAGTTTTGTTGCTTTTTCTTTTAATTATATTAATAATTTAAATTAATTTTTAATTATGTTGAGGTTTGGACAAAACAAACCTTGTGTCACTTTGGGGTCTCTGAATTTTTAAAACCAAACAATCAATAAAATAGTCAACAGATTATTTCATAACAAAAATAATAATTCGTTGCAGTCCAATACAGAATATTTGTAAATGAGCTCCACCTCAACAACTACAGCAGTAAAATCCTGCTTTTACATGCATGTTAAATGATTTATGTTCGAAGCCAAAACCTTCTTACTGTAAGGCCAACCACTGATTAAACATACTAAATGCATCTACATATGTAAATAAAATAATCAGTGGTAAAAGTTTCACATACCTTACCCTTTCCTTTTGTGAAAAGAATCTTATATTTCACAATCCTGTTGAAAACATGCTTTAGTCAGTGGAGGAAACAACACAACTGATTGTAAAAATGTCTGAGCATATTGTTGCAAGGAAAATAATATATATATATATAAATATATATAAATATATATATATATAAATACATGCCACAGAGTGTAATGAATAATAACATTTCTAAAATGAGGAACACATTGAGATGGTACAATGCATTATAGCAGATAACCTCACCACAAGAAGAAATGTCACTGGTCCTCTACCACACACTCTGAAGCTCTTCTGGGACTCCTTATATTCAATCTGGTTTGCTTGCAAAGCAAATCTTAAAGCAGACTAACATGCCAAATATGGTTCGAGTGACAGTTGAGTCTTGATGAATTTGAAATATTTTGCCGGCACAAAATGTGGGATAATCCTTACATGAAGTAGCTTTTTAATTATTTTTTTTATTTGTTCTGTTAATATATACATATAAGCGGTAGATGAAATAATGGTTTAAATTTTGAAAAATGTGATTAAAGATGATATTATCACTTCACATTCTAAGGTATTAACACCTTTAAGATTCATGTGCCTGTTCACATCCTCCTAGTTCACTGCGTTGAAAGTCAATGAAATTCTCTGTGTTTTTCTCAACATCAAAAGAGTGCTAGGAGAAAACTTTGGTATTTGTTTTGCGTTATTTGTTACTGTAATAAAACTTCTTCTAAACATTTTAAGCTTTGAAATGGCTGCACAGAATTGTCTTTCTTTTGAGATTAAGTTTTATACCTTTATTGCGCACATTTAAATCTAACCAGATATGACATCAAGAAATCAAAAATGTAACTGTATTTTTATTTATTTATTACACATTAATTAATTGTAATTAATGAATTAATAATTAAAATATTAATGTCTTCTAAACTAACAGAACATGATTTCACAGGAACGTCACTGTCTCCTGTAAATTTAACTTGCTCCAAGCTCTGTGATGCCTTCTTAAAGATTCAGCATACAGTAAAGAGTGAGTTTAATTTAGTGGTCAGCATGTGCCAGTTGTCAGCAATGAGGAACATATGTTACAGTATGTCCCAGTGAGGCGCATTTTTTCGGGGCCTCTCACATACTCTATCATGTAACCTGATCGTTTGCTGTATGGAGGTGAAAGTAGGCCATTAAAGAGTGGGAGGATGCAAAGCTCGCCCTGGATTGGTTGACTGTATATTGATTAAACGAAAGAGTGTTTTTTACTAAAATTGAATACTGCTTGAAACATTAGGAGACATCCTGTAAGTGTTAACAGCAAAATGTTGACATGATGCTTCTTTTACTCACTTGGATTCTTTTGGTGTATTGATCTGTTGTTATAAAGATTTGATGGAAAATATGTTTGAAGAGAATCTCACTGGATAGGATGTCCCCTAAATGTTTTGTCTGAGAAATTGAGAAAATGAACACATAATCTAATTGTGTTTTCTGGAATTAATAATGCTACAAAGAGCACATTTTAGACTGCAATGATATACCTTTGTAATGAATTGGTGCTTTATGAATAACATTTTACTATTATTTTTTATACTGTTATATGTTATCTTTGAAAAACATATATTGATAATATTTTACTCAATGTGTGAATGTAAATTCATGTTGTGAGTGATCACTACAGCTGCAGACAGACACTGGAGTGCGCACTTGAATACATACATTTTCTTCCCCAGTGGTTCCCCACTCGGAGGAAAGAGAGGGGCATTATCTACTCATTTTGTACAGCAGTCTGTCTGCGTTGAGTGCAAACCCATGAATCATTCAACATTGTAATAAACATGTGTTGACTTATTTTCATTACATGTTTTCTTGAAGGTGCTTGTAACATATGTGTGCTGCATCTATCTAATTACACCAGCTCAATGTAATGAGATAGGTCTTAGAGTACTGAGACGGGCTGCAGGTCAGAGATCGGGTGGTGTAGTGCTTTTGTAAAAAGCCAGTCAGCTCCCAGCTGATTTGTTACCAAAGTGAGATGTCGAGACGTTTTGACCACAAATGGTATAATCTATTTGTGCCTTTTAAAAAAACACGATAAAAGAGACTGCTGCTCACTGAGGGTAGAGAGGGAATGAGCAGACAGATTTGGCGTCTTGTTTGTTTGGTCTCCTGGGTGCAATAATCATCTTTTAGTATTTGACATCAGTTGTGGTGATCCATTTTTATTGTGCACCACAACAAGAGTATGTTTCTCACTCAACATAAATTAAAATACTTGATATTGACTATACATACCACAGGCACCAGTTCATTGTCTGGATCATGGCAAATGAATAGATCCTAGTTATAACTGGTCTTCTCCTCTCAGAATCTCAGACTGCTCGAAATCAGATCATAGACACAATTATGTGCTAATATGGCTGGATTAAGTGAGATTCCATAGCTATAAAATTTAAGCCATGGCTCCTACACTTCCTGCGGTGGATCCTGCAGGGACTGCTCCTCAGCAAAGCAGCATAAGTTACATGGCAGACTGCCAGTCAGTCCTTGAACATGTGCCTTGATCTCTCTGAGAGATATGCCAGTACCGTCGTAAGAACTGGCTTTTTGCACCAAGCTGTAATAAAACAATTTCATATGTAATGATACAGTATTAAAATAGACCCGATTCAAACAGTTAACTGAGCCAAGTTAATTTGTCCTCTGTGAAGCAGGAGCCGCACTGTGGGCACGACAGCTGAGCAGTTTTGTTTTTTGTAATCATATTGTAGCTCTGTCACACCCAGTAAGAGCTGCGCTCATCATTTGCGAACTGAAGAGGTCTTCTGACGAAATGTCGCTCCCCACCAGGACCCCACATTCTTATTAAAACCACATATTTAACTGTGTAGTTAATTAAACAGAGGCGTGCAACCCCTGACATATATAGCAATTGTAAGTCGCTTTGGATAAAAAGCGTCAGCTAAATGTATAAAAGTCATGTAAAATGTAAACAGAAATTAAGTAGGTAAGTCTATCTATCCACTGCATCCGTCTGTCTGCGGCCATAACATACTATATGTTTAGCTGCATTGATCCAGAGAAATCTGAAGGAAGAGGTAGATGACACTAAAGAGGAAGAGGAGGAGGCGGAAGAGGAGGAAGAGCAGTATGGAGAGGAGTAAGAGGTGAAGGAAGAGTAACAGTTCGAGTAGGAGGAGGAGATGGGATGGCATTGCATACAGATGGGGAGAGAGAGTTATGTCCTGTTTAAGGCTTAACCCAAGTGTGGATACAAACACGGCCAGAGGCAGCGGTAAGTTCACAAGTTTTATTTGAACAACAGAAAAAGTACTACTTGGGAGTGGGTACGACCAAGGGTGAGGCAGGCAGCAGCGGTGAGTGTTCCGGGTGGAAAAAAGCCGATCCACTGGCAGTGCGGCAGAAGCAAAAAACTCCTCCGTTGGCTGGTAACCTCTCGGCTGAGATCAAAACTAACAAGAGAAAAAGAGACAACCAGGAAGTCAAAACACACTATAATCTAGAAACGTGTGACTTATGCGTGGACTAGCATTTCTGCATCATTTTGAGACTGGATGTTCCTGATTTTTGCGATGTTACGTAGTTAAAAAAGGCGGTCCTTTAAGATTGTTTAATGTGCGAGTTAAAGTAGATGTCCTGATCAAAGATAAGTCCGAGGTTCCTCATGGTGGTGCTGGAGGCCAGGTCGATGCCATCCAGAGTAACTATATCTTTAGATAATGTGTCAAGGAGCTGTTTGGGCCCCAGTACAAAAACTTCAGTTTTATCTGAGTTTAACATTTGAAACACACAGGAAATTACAGGTTACAGAGCAGACTTGGAACTAGAAGTAAACACTAAGACATGAACTAAGGCACAGGACTAGGAACAAAGACATGGAACCAAAACACAGACTAAATAACAGATACTGAACTGACCAAACAATAAAGTCAGAGAACTAAACTCAACAGAAAAGATGACAAGACTATAATGCAGATACAAAACCAACCTTAGAATCAAAAAACAAAACTCAGAAACAGAGAAACAACAACCTCTCCGGAGGTCGGGCAGGAGGCCGGCGTAGGAGGCTAGGGCCCAGCGACTGGACCGCAAGGCAGAGGACCACGGACTCGACAGCTGGGCTGAGGTCTGGTGACTGGACGGCTGGGCTGAGGACCACGGACTGGATACGGGGAGCAGGAATCGGTCTGGCCACTGACAGGAGACGTGGAGCAGGGGTCAGCTGGACCTCTGACGGAGACCTTGGCGCTGGTGTCAGTTCGACCACTGATGAGGGACCAGCAACAGACGTCGGTCGGACCACCGACAGGAACTGGAGGGCAGAAGTTGGTTGGACCACCGACGGAGACCCTGGAGCTGGTGTCAGTCGGACCACCAACGAGGGACCAGGAACAGGCGTCAGTCGGACCACCAACGGGAGGGGGCTAGCAGGCCGGGGAACAAACGGCTTGAGACTAACATGACAGACAGGCAGAATGTGACAGGTACATTTTCACAGAGGTGGAAAGAGAACAAACATATTCTACTTAAGTACAAGTACGATTACTTTGATGAACTTTTTACTTAAGTACAAGTAAAATTACTGGTATAAAAATCTACTCAAATCTACTCAAGTAAAAGTAAAAAGTAGCTCATTTAAAATTTACTCAGAGTAAAAATTACTTTTTTAACCTCTTAAAATAACTTATTTATATTGATTTAATCTCTTCTTTATACTACTTATTTAATTAAATTGCAGTCTTTTGAGATTTTATAAGGGAACAAAGCCAAATGGTGCTTTCAATTTTAGATTGTTTGACAGATGAAAACAAAGATATTTAATGTTATAATGAGTTTGAGAATGTTTTTGCTTCACTAGGAAACTGTGGTGGAACAGATTAGATTCTGGCGGGCCCCACTGGACTGTATAATATCAATATTTTCATTATTGTAATTTTAATGGGATATCATAAGCATTAGTACAATAAATAACTAGTTACCAGCAAGTTGCTAATGGCAACCATGCATGCACGTATGTCTTTTTGGCTATTTGGAGCAAAGCATCTTACCAAACCATGAAAACTTACTTCACCAATGGAAGTAGGCTATTATTTAACTGACCTCTACATCAGAGGTACTCAACTACATTTGTTCAAAGGCACAAATTATTCTGAGCACACACTGCACACTGTGGGAGCTGGACTTTCAATTGCCATATTACTATTTTCAACGTTTTTATTAGCTTATATCAGTGTGAACAGACTACTAAAAGACATGGCCTAGGCCTAAATCCATAATGATGAATCTACATAGGCTACTAGATAGGCCTGACGAGTTATGGTTAAAATCTGTAATTATAAATGTAACTTTGATTGGCATTAATCACTATGTGCCGTTATTATGCATGAGACACCTGTAATTAGGCCCATTGGTGGTACCAGATGACTTTTAATAGCACAGGGCACAGAAGTCTGGGGCAGCTAAACAAAGTCTTGACGGGCATTATTGGTATTTTTCATAATTCTTTGAGCAGTCATGATCGGACTTTATGCTGCACACAACAAGAGTCTGTGAACAGCGGAAGTGAAAGGAGTCGGTTATCTGGCTGAGATGGATGTTAACGTGTCCGTTAACGTAATACCAGATGACCTCACCCTTTCTCTGCAAAATGCTAAAGTGGGTTGCCAAATATACTTTGGCAGGTGCAACTATACCTGTCCAAGTAAAGTATATGTTGAAAACACTTAAGTTAGTGCAAGCTGTAGGCCTATATTTTGTAAATATTACAAATTATAAACCCCTTACCAAATACCAAAATACCAAGAAAGAAAACACCAGGAGACTGTTGGTCAAGGCCGACCAAGAGCTGGCATTGATTTACACAGAGCCAGGGTGTCATTTGACTCCATTTGTTTGCTATTAGTAAGTAATTACATCATCTTTTTCTGTGTGCGTGTTTTGTCAGCTGTTGGGGGGCTCAGCTTTTCTTAGATAAAAGGGGCGCCAAGGAAAAAAGGTTGGGAACCACTGGTGTAAAGTGTGGGGTCAGGAGTGTGTATGAGTGTGTGTGTGTCTGTGTTTGGGGAGGGGGTCATGAGAGTCATTGACAGTAGGGACCCGGGCCTTGTTGAGGAAGCCAACTGCGATCGGAAAAGAAACTGTTTTGGTCCTGATGGACCACAGCCTCAGGCCAGAGGGGAGTGTCTGAAACTAATTGTGATCAGGATGGGAGGGGTCAGCCAGGGTGCGAATTATACAGTGACAACCAGGGGGGGTCAACTTTTTTTTTCCAGGTCCAAAAGAAAACCCAGTACAGTGCAGGCGCGGGCTTCAGTAAACTAAAATCTTAAAATGCTTACAATATCGTTGCTTATTTAACTAATGTGTGCAGTATGTAAATGATGATAAATCAAATTCATTACACCAGTTGATGGGTGTCCCATACCACATGACAACTTGTAGTCAGAGGTCACTATTCTCCAGCAAAACTTCCAGAAGGTCAGACCCACAACAGCAGACCATCAGGACCGCTCAAAACAGACCCACACAATGTTAAACCAGAACCAAAGACACTATCATAAAATACAGTCTGCATTATCATATCTAATTCCTAATTCTTATCATTTCAAAGTTCAACTTCTTTTTAGCAAATACATCCTTTTCTCTTGCTCATGTTGACTGTGAATGAAATGTAATCTGCGTCCCATAAAGCAGTTGTCATACACTGTTGGGGAATTGGGAATTTTTGGGTTCCTGTAAATAATATTAAACAGGGTACTGTCTAGACCTGCTCCATATAAAAAGTGCAATGAGATCAGAATCAGAATCAGAATCAGTTTTATTGCCAGGTATGTGTGCACATACAAGGAATTTGACTCAGGATTGTACACTGCTCACTATGTGCTTACTTATACAATAACACAATAATAAAATAATAATAAAATATCAGACACAAACTACAGAATAGACAACACTAATATACACACTATGAACAAAACAATATAGATATATTGACAAATAGTACAGTGATCAGAGTGCAAAGGATGCAAGAGTAAACTTTCTCAGTAAAATTCTCTTTATGTACATGTTGAAGGTGGATATGATATACAGGTACACATACACATAAATGCATACATGTAAACATGTACACAGTATGATGGAGCATAGTGCAAAGGATGCTGGAAAAAATAAATAAGACCTATGACCTTATGACCTGAGGTAGGTATATTGGTATACAGTATATATAATATGACATAGTATGAACATAATATGAACAGCACTGAAATAGAGAATGGTGAATAAGATGCCTTTTTTAATAAACTGGTGCTATATAAATAAAACTGAATACATTTTAAATAACACACCTGGATTTTTACAGTTACCTAGCCAGGAAAAACTCTTGAATTCCAGAGTGAAAACAAATATCATGCTGATTGTAGAAAGACCCACAAAGTAGCCTACTTAAAATGAAATAATAATCTAATTACTGATGTCAAAATGTGTATCTACAATTAATCCTCAGTTTCACTGCTCATGCGGAAACACCAGTGTTGGCTAAAAATTACATAAAATATGAAATGATATGGTGGAAATGACAGGGTGGGCTCTCAAGTAGCTAACAACATATAGCTCATTTAAAGTAAAATAAATGCTAATTACGAAACTCTGAAGGTAGGAACGTTAAGTGTATTAAAGAAGCTAGAACTACTGACATTAACTTACAGTGTCTCCACCAGCGTGTGGTGGACTGGACGGGAGCAGCTGCTGCTGAGAGTGATGTGGGCAGACAAGACGTTCAACTAAAGTCAAAGTTAGGAAATGGTATGGTCCATTTTAAGGGTGTAAGAAATCATACTTCAGGAATCTTGAATTTAAGGCATGAGTATGGGAAATATATTGTAATATTTACAATTACAGGTAAGAAAGACCCCCCTGAACTGTTGTTTTTGCCTCCTTTGTGGGGGTCGAAGTCTTAATTAGGTAGGTCAAACCCCCCCAATTCCCCCCCGTAATTCGAACAATGGGGTCAGCCACAATCTTTCCTGCAGGCCTGCCTCAGAGTCAAGCTCCAGCTGGAGTGAAAATGTAGAAACAATAACCAGACTGAAGGCTGCAGCCAATTACACAGTGATTGTCTACAGCAATAGTGGACATCTCCAGGGCCTGCCAGTGAAATGTTGGGCAAGTTCCTCAGGAATTGTAATAAGTTACTTTTTACTTATTATTACTTATTATTATATTACTTTACTTATTACTGAGTATTAAAAGTAACTATGTGTACTCGTCGTGTTACTATATTACTTTCACAGAAAAGTAGTAGTAACGTAACGCCCCGCCCCATACTAAAAAGTGACAGACAACCTTTTCAGCTAGTTTATGTTAGAAATTAATCCGCTTTACTGGAACAATACCTTTAGTATTCATCAGCCAAACTGAAAACACTGCAGCCTGATGATGCTTCATAGTATAGGCTTTCCAAACTTATTTATAGCATATTCAGAAGAGCAGCCAGGTGTATGTGTGTGTTTTTTAAAATTTTTTTTACAAATCTAACGTTTCTTAAAGAAAAATTTAAGAAATTAAAAAAAATAAATAAAGGAAGTCACTCCCTATGGGGTGCCAAATGTAAAAATTCAGTTTCTATTGCTGGCCTCTGTCTGGCGCACGCAATGATGATTCAGTGAATAGTGACGATTCTCTCTGACCAATCAGTAGTCTGCTGTGTTTTCACATCACATTTTAGTATCGCCTCAGCTCGCTTGGAGCCTTGACGGAGGTGATACAAAAAAAAGTACCAGCAAGCAGGTACAGGTACAACTTTTCCACAGTGGAAAACCAAAAAAAGACGAGCAGAGTCGAGGCGAGTTGAGCTGGTACCGTGCAGTGGAAAAGGGGCTTATTCCAACACATTCTCATCTCAATGCGTCATGACTGACGCTTTCAGACAGAGGTACACAAAGGGTACCTTTAGCGTCAAATAACTACGCTTTGTCACTCTTTCTCAAATTGTCAGTATATGACGCCCCGAGATGAGAATGGGCTCCTTATTTTGTGGGAGACGCTCCGGGTGCATCTCTATGAGACGCTCTGGGGCGTCTCGTACAGACCGGAAGTGCTAGCTAGCTAGCGCTACATTTGTGTTAAAGGTGTTGACAGCCCCCCGAAGCCCCCGACCCTTACCATAATCATCAAATGTTAATGTTAGTGCCTAAACGTAAGTCACTTACTTTATGCATGTTGACCGGCTACCCCTACAGCTGCGCACATAGGTTTGTGTTGCTGCGACATATGAACGGTGGTGTTTCGTACGGCTGTCTGAAAGCGTCTGTAATGACACACTGAGATGAGAATGCGTTGGATCTACAATGGGATCCGCATGTGAAAGAAAGTGAAAAGGATACAAACATTTCTGCCCTGCAATTAGGAGAAACTGAACGGGTGGTTTTGGCAGATGTGCGGGCTGCCCTGCAGAGTGCAGTTCCACCAGTACCATCCACACCAGTAACGGTAAGTTTGGGTTTAACTGGTTTTAACTTAATGCATAATCTCAGCTGTCTCTGTCCCCCCTCGCTCAGAGACACTTTGCTCTGTTCGACTGTCTCTCTGCTCCAGGATGCTTAATTCCCTCAGAAGCGGCTGTGAGCTCAACTTTATCAGAGGTGCTGAAGTGAACATTTGTGTGGATGTGTGGTGATATTTCTGTCTGATCAGTGTTTTCAGTTTTGGTTTTCTACCTCTGATGAAGAGCAGTGAGTTCGTCTCATCCAGTACAGTTCCAAATGGGCTCTGTGTCTGTCAGACGGTCTGAACGGGGTAGCAGCCTACTACCATATCAGGAAAGCAATAACGCAGGGTAATGCAGTTGGACAGGTAGATTTTGTTAAAATAAATAGATCTCGTAATATTATATCTCAAATTATTATTGTGCAAATGTCAGAGAACACAGATATATGGGAGAGATTTTTTATGTGCAGAAACTTCTGAACATGAGCAGAAAAGCTGCATACATAGGAGCCATTAAGGTGCAGGGGTTTATAACTGAATTAAAATGAATTTATCATTGAGGTCAAAAGGTGCAATGTGCACATTTAAATACTTTATGTTACTTCAGTCATGCCTGCATGTGTGTTGACTCAGCAGGGATGAAATAAAATGAGAAACAGGAGAAACATTTGACAGCAATACAGAATGCCTGAGAGCCTTACAGCACTATATTACACTTAAAAGAAATAAAATTATTATCAGTAGTAATGATACAATGTAGTTTAATGATTTATAGGGTTCAGTTTGACGAATAGCATAACAAGGTAGCAGTTGTTGATACAAGTATGCCTCCAGAATGCAGGAAGTTAAGTGTTTAATGTTTAAAATCTTCTGTTTCGTCAATAAATTGTTTTTCCCAAATACTAAGCCAATTAAACTATATTGGTGAAGAATGTCCGACCGATTTTGGTGGGCCGACTGGGCCAAAAATGCCAGGGCTGATTTTTTGTCCCAGTCCAGCCCTGACTTCAACAGTTTCTTCCCCATCTGTGTGATTAAAATTATAACAAAGATTTTGTTGATTTGGCGACACGTGGTTACTGGTGGTGACAGCAAGTATGTTTAAATACTACAGCAAATGCTCCTTAAAGGGTCAGTGTGTAAGTTTTAGTGGCATCTAGTAGTGAGGATTGCGAATTGCAACCAGCGGCTCACAGTGCATTCATGTGCCCCTCGGATGGTCCCACCGATCAAAAGAATCAAAAAAATTGATCAAAGTGGTGAATACTGTCATGTGAAGTCCATTACTCTCTGCTGCTCATTTCTGCCACACCTGTCTCACTCTGCACTGTGTTGTGGGTATGTTTGTTTTCATTACCTTGCTGCCTAAAAAATAAAAGTGCATACGCGGTCTGTCGGAGCTAGATCAAATGAATGACATGTAATTGATATTTTTTCATCATTTTTATAGAAATAAATTATTACACACTGAACCTTTAAGCAGCTCCTTTATCACTAATACAACAGGAGACCTCCTGTGTCTGTTTACAGTGCTGCTAAACAAACACATGTTGTCTTAATAATTTGTCTTACTTTGTGTATTGAATTTTGGCTGTAAAAATATATCCAGGGTTTGACATTAACCTTATATATATATATTGTACTGTAAATAAGTTAGGCCGGTTTAGAAAATTGCTGGGAAATAAGAATGCTTTCAAAAATAGACCTGTTTGTAGAATATATTTATCAGTTACCAAATGCAATGTGTTTGAACAGAAGGGGAACCCTTGCACATAGTTTTTGAAGGAACTCAGCAAGTAGGTTGGCCTACAGCTTGGAGAACTACCCACAGTCCTTCTGTGGATTTCGGCAGCCTCAGTTGCTTCTCTCTCTCTTCATGTAACCCCAGAGAGACCGGACAATGTTGAGATCAGGCCTCTGTTTGGGCCACACCATCACCTCCAGGTAGTGCTGTAGTACTCGAGACCGGTCTTAAGAAGACTTTTTGATGGTCTTGGTCTCCTCTTGGACTTGACCACATTTGTACTTGGTCAGTCTCGGATATTGAGGACTCGGGATTTTATAAGACCAGTCAAGACCGTAACATGTGGAATATCAATAAATTGCTTGTGCATTGTCTGATTTATTTTAACATCCTAACTTTGATTGGATGGAAAACTTATTGTTTCAAATGCAACCAATAACCCTAATTAAAAATGTGTTGCTCCTGTTAACAACTGTAACCCCCCCCCCCCGCGACGGTAAGCATGAAAAGGAGTGTTGAATAAAGATCTTATATCTTAGTGTTTGTGTGTGGGTGTTTTAATGAGAATGTGGATCTGGTCTTGTTCTTGACTTGGTCTCAGCCCCTAAAAGTCTTGGTCTTATCTCGGTCTTGATAAACTCTGGTCTTGGTCTTGATTTGGTCTCAGTTTGGGCGGTCTTGACTACAACCCTACCTCCTAGTAGTGGTCTGGCCATCTGGAGTACTGGGACAAATTCCGGTGGGCCGGCCAACCTCAGGGCCAGTGGGCCACCTTCCTTAGCCCATAATTTTTTTTTACTAATAATGAAAAAGTTGAGGGTTGAGCCAACCCCCCTTCTAGCCTGTTGGTCTATTCCTTATGGACATCTACGCACACCTTAGCCCTGCCCCGCTGTCCGTCTCACTCACACACCACGGTGACAGACAGCTGGAAAACAAGCTACAACAGAAAATGGAAAAGTAGAGAAATGTAAAAACGTAACCGACTCGTTCTGTAGTAGTACTAGTTCCAGGACCACAGATGCTAAGACCAGGAAGAGGAAGATGGCACAGCCCTGTTCACGGGTGAAAGATTAGTCAGAGAGGACAGCCACAGATAGTGCAGCTGAACAGTAAAGTGTTCCCATACATTGATTTATTTGTGGCGGCCGACCTCAACATCTACGCTGACCGCCACATATTGATTTTAGTTTTTGTTTTACAAGGCCTATTAAAAGTTAATCTGCAGAGCTGCACGCAGTGCATATATTCGTGCAGCACCTCCTCTCTCTCTCTCTTGGGCACCACTGCACAAATCTCTCCAACACAACGCTCTCAATGTTGGAGACCCACCACTTTTCAACACAAAGTGACGCCCCTTGCTGCTTTCAGTCATTTAAACTTTTCCATGCGCGCAGTAATATCACAGTAAATATTGTGGGACATTTATGCAGCAAAACAAAACAAAATTATTAAAAATTTGACAGGTCAGACAGAGGAAACAGAATTCAACTTCAAGCGTCTGAAATGTTTAGACTCTCTGATGGAGCTCAGAATTGAGGAGGTTAGATTATGCTGCTGTGGCTCAATGCGCACAGCGCCTCTCTTGATGGAGAGAGGATTCACCCTATTTCACCCACCCTGAATTTCGCTAAATGTAGGCTATTTATTGCCAGCGTTCAAGTTACGTATATCTGAGCTTCGGTGGGCCACCAGCCCTGAGGCTACGGTTGTTATCTGAATGTGTTCAAAGAGGAGTTTGGAGGAGGTGTGGGCATGTTGTAGGACTGGAGACCAGAACAATAACTCCTATACTCCTATACTTAAGAAACCTGGTGCAGACCCCAACAATTTCAACAACTTCCGTCCTATTTCTAACCTTCCTTTTTTTTTCTAAAAGTCTTGAAACAGTTGCATATCAGGCCCATGCATACATGTCTGACAATAACCTCTTTGAACAATTCCAATCTGGTTTCCCTCCCTGCCATAGCACAGAAACAGCGCTGGTAACAATCACCAATGATCTTCTCATGGCAGCTGATTCTGGACTACTAACTATTCTCATCCTCGTCGATCTGAGTGCAGCCTTTGACACCGTCTCTCATAACATCCTCCTTGACAGATTAGTCTCTGTTGGTTTCACTGGCACACCCTTGGACTGGTTTAAATCATATCTCTCTGGCCGCACTCAGCTCAGACATTTTAAATCAGAGCTATTCCCTGTCACTACCGGTGTTCCCCAGGGCTCTGTCTTGGGGCCCCTTCTGTTCATCATCTATCTGCTTCCTCTTGGCCATATCTTTTGTAAATTTAACATCCATTTCCACTGCTATGCGATGACACCCAGCACTACCTGTCCACAAACCTACCTCATCTCTCCCACCCACTTCCCTTTCTGATTGCCTAACGGAAATCAAATCCTGGTTCTCTTACAACGTCCTCAAATTTAACAGTGACAAAACCAAGGTTCTCCTCATTGGCACCAAATCCATTTTGACTAAATCTGACAGTTTTTATCTTACCATTGACAACGCCACAGTTTCCCCCTCCCCTCAGGTCAAGAGTCTGGGTGTGATCCTCGATAATACACTTTCATTTCAAGCTCACATTAACAATATCACTTGGTCTGCATACTTCCATTAACGTAACATTAATCGCCTCCGACCATCTCTCTCACCCACTAGTACAGCCATTCTTGTTCACACACATTAATCACATTAGTCACATCCCACATTAATTATTGTAATTCTCTTCTCGTTGGTCTTCCTCTCAAATCCATACATAAACTTCAACTGGTTCAGAACTCTGCTGCCCGTTTCATCACCAGAACCCCTAATATTAATCATATTACTCCTGTCCTTCAGCAGCTTCATTGGTTTCCAGTTAAATACCACATTGATTTCAAAACTCTGCTCCTGACCTTCAAGGCCATTCATAACCTCGCTCCTCGGTACCTCACTGACCTCCTTCATATTACCACACCCACCCGTACTCTTAGGTCATCTTCTTCTATTCACCTCACTGTACCTCCTGCTCGTTTGACCACCATGGGGTCCAGAGCCTTCAGCCGCTCTGCCCCTCGTCTCTGGAACTCTCTTCCACCAGACATCCGCAACATTGACTCACTTTCCATTTTTAAATCCCGCCTGAAAACACATGGCAAACTGGCATATCCCATATGATCACTCTTTCTCAATCTTTGTTTCCTGTTGTTGAACCGTGATTTTATGTACTGTAATTATAGTTGTTAATTTTATCGATTATTGCTGTACTGTTTTATTATGTTTTGTTAGGTGACCTTGAGTATTCAGAAAGGCGCCCATAAATAAAATGTATTATTATTATTATTATTATTATTATAGAACCTTATTATGAGAATTCTGTCATATAGAGGGAATCGTCCAGCTGCTATTTAAAGAATATTTAAAATACAAAATAAAACCATTTGAAGCTGGGCATCCCTCCCAGTACTTTAAAAAATGTTTAACATGATCCCCCACCCCCTCCCCCTTTGTCACTAACAAACAGTCTGCATTAATGAACAGTTGTAAAAAAAAATGTTTAGTTACTGTTTGTTGTTGGGGTTGGGGTTTGTTAACATGATTTTCATGTGAGTGTTGCAGATGATTCAGATCTCACATTGGCTAGCTTTCAGCAATGAACTTAAAGTACCACAGACAGCAATCTAAGAACAACAGCTAAATCTTTATTGTTTCAGAATGAATTATATCATATTATATGATTCAACACAGAGAAACAACGGGGAAACACTCGGTGTGCTTTACTCAGCTGCTTCTTTTCCCTGTAAAAAACAGATGAATGATTTATGTGAGTTTGATTTCAATAAGCTTCAGGCGACAATCCTTTTTATCTGTTCATTTTATAGTATTTACACATAACGCTGTGTCCGGTGAAAATAACACTAACTGATACAGTAGGTATGAATTGAATAATGATGATTGCTGTTTTAATTATTATTCACTAAACAGCTGTATATTTACCTTTCCAGAGTCACGGCTCTTTGCTCTCAGTTTGTTGACCTGGGACTCTGCAATGTCAGCGCGCTCCTCAGCCTCCTCCAGCTCATGCTGGATCTTCCTGCACTTGGACAGATGAACATTGGCCTGCTCCTCCTGGAATACAAGATATAGAAAATGTTTCTTGGTCTGCTGTACATGAAACTATTATGACATAAAATCAATTCCTCATTGTAAAGGTTTTGTCCTTACCGCTTCCTCAGCCTGCCTCTTGTAGGCCTTCACCTTGAGCTGCAACTTGTCAACCAGATCCTGCAGCCTGGTAACATTTTTCTTGTCCTCTTCAGTCTGTGATAGAAAGTAAATTTGCATGTTTAAATGTTAGATGTAATAATAATATGTTAGATTGATTTGTACATGTTAACTTTCAAAGTGACTGTACCTGATAGGTGAGCTCCTTTACTCTCCTCTCATATTTGCGGACACCCTTAACAGCATCTGCTCCACGTCTCTGCTCAGCCTCAACCTCTGTCTCCAGCTCACGCACCTTCAAAAGAACAGACAATTCATCAAACATTAAGGATCCAAATCTTTTCTTACATTTGTTCAACTGCAAATCTTAACACAGTTGTCTTACCCTAGACTCAAGTTTCTGGAGCTGCTTCTTGCCACCCTTCATGGCCAGGTTCTCAGCCTCATCCAGGCGGTGCTGCAGGTCCTTAACAGCGACCTCCAGGTTCTTCTTCATCCTCTCCAGGTGAGAGCTAGTATCCTGCTCCTTCTTCAGCTCCTCAGCCATCATAGCAGCCTGAAGGAGACGGCATGAAATGTTAATGAGAAATATTTTGAAAAAAACACATTACGTTACATTATGTACAATTAAGAACAAAGGAAAGTTAAACCTACATCAGTGATGGCCTTCTTGGCTTTCTCCTCTGCATTCCTTGCTTCCTGAACAGTGTCATCCACTTCACTCTGGATCTGGACCAGGTCAGACTCAAGCTTCTTCTTGGTGTTCAGAAGGCTTGTGTTCTAAAAAGTAAACAGATTTAGTCACTTAAGTCAAACACATGACTGATTTTTCACATGTTATTTAGAAAAAGGAATGATTGTTTTGTTCACCTGAGAGTGCAGAAGTCCAACACGCTCACTGGCGTCCACCAGCTCCTGCTCAGCGATTTTGCGGCTTCTCTCTGTCTGTTCCAGAGCAGCTCTAAGTTCCTCAATTTCAGCCACCATGAGACCGTTCCTGCGGTCCACCATAGCAGCTTGTTCCTTGAATTCCTCCTGGGCTCTGACAGCATCATCAAGGTGCAGTTGAGCATCCTGGTGAAAAAACATCAGGAAAATATTCACATGAGTACAAAATAGGAGCATTGACCTTAGCCTGTGCAACAGCTCTGTGTCTTACAATACCTTCAGCTGTGCCTGCACGTTCCTCAGCTGCTTCTGGGACTCAGAAGCCTGGCGATTGGCATGGCTCAACTGAATCTCCATCTCATTCAGGTCTCCCTCCATCTTCTTCTTGATTCTCAGGGCATCGTTCCTGCTCCTGACCTCAGAATCCAGAGTGCTCTGCATGGAGTCAATCACCCTCTGGCTGTTCCTCTTGATCTGCTCCATCTCCTCATCTTTCTCTGCCAGCTTCCTGTCCACCTCACCCTTAATCTGGTTGAGCTCCAGCTGGACACGCAGGATCTTAGACTCTTCATGTTCCAGAGTTCCCTAATGATATCAGAGAAAAAATGTGAATTTCTGCCTTTAAAACCTTTTAAAATACCGTATTTCATCAAATAAAGCTGGTGGTTAAATAAAGGCCAGGTCTCAAATACTTGCCGTGGGTGGCTGAGTTGCCATGAATAAATAAAGGAAGTTCCTAAATACTCCTGGTGCTGTTATATAATGTGCATGTCAACAAAGCATAATGGACTATTTCATCTGGATTACTCATCTAAAGTGTTATTGTCGTATTTCAGTCATTTGTGGGTGAATGTGTGTTTATGTCACACACAACTGCATCAATAACTTAATTTTAATTACTGTAAGGGAGCCGTGCAAGTCACTGAATTTGCCACAGCACCCTCCCCCTGCAAATGTTTCACAATAAAAGCCTTCTTAGGAAATGTAGGGATTCTGCCTGCTGAAATACTTGAATACTTAAATTTAACAGGGCAGGGGGGAGCAGAAACCAAGGAAGCGTCATACTAAAATATGTTCAAGGCCCTCTGCAGTTGAAGTAATCAAAGTTACATTTATATTTGTCCATCATTTAGAAATTTCTTTCAGAAGAAAAGAAATAAAAGAAAGTTACCTCAGCCTCTTCAAGAGCTGTCTGGATCTCAGCCTTCTCAGTCTCCACCTGCTTCTTGGATTTCTCCAGCTCATGGATGCTCTTACCGGTCTCACCAATCTGTTCAGTCAGATCTGAGATCTCCTCTGCAGAGAGATGCATGTGTTTAATACTGTTAAGCGTACATACAATACAGCGTAAGAAAGCAAATGTTAGCTGGTCAGAACTCACGTTGCAGGTTCTTGTTTTCACGCTTCATGGTCTCCAGCTGATCCAGAGCTTCCTCATAAGAGTTCTTCATTTTGAACAGCTCAGTGCTGAGAGTACGAGCCTCCTTCTGTGCTCCCTCAAGCTCTGCCTGACCCTCCTCATACTTCTGTTTCCACTCTGCCAACACCTGAATAACACAATTAATAGAGTTTACTTACTAAATAATCAATACACATCATGTTAGTTTTCTTTGATTCGATGTTATGGTCGCACAAAGTAAATGTTACCTTGTCAAAGTTCCTCTGCTTCTTGTCCAGGTTGGCGGCCAGCCCATTGGCTCTCTCCACATCAATCATGAGGTCCTCCACCTCACTCTGGAGCCGCTGTTTGGTTTTCTCCAGAGAAGCACACTTGGAGTTCACAGCCTCAATCTGCTCCTCAGCCTCCTGAAGGCGCTGGGCCAGCTTTTTCCTGTTTGAAAGGGGTGCAGGTTGATTCTCAGTTAAAGAAAGTTACACATTCTTAATTTAATATATGTAATATTTTTCCAGTAATATATGAAATAAAATAATAATAATTAAATGTTTGGATATTTGCTTAAATGCAAGCATTGATAGAAGCAGTACCATTGTCAGTTGAGCTATGCTAAAATGCTGCACTTCTGGACATTTATTGTTTGAAAGTTACTCACTTGCTTTCCTCAAGCTCCTCAGTGCGCTGGATAGCATCAGTTTCATACTTAGTTCTCCACTGAGCCACCTCACTGTTGGCCTTGGACATTCCACGCTGCAGCTCAGCCTTGGCCTCCTGCTCCTCCTCAAACTGCTCCCTCAGCAGATCACAGTCATGGCGGGCTGATTGCAGTCCATGGGCAAGAGCATTCTTGGCCTGGTGGAAGAAATAATATTCAGTGTGCAAAATGTTGAAATAACACACAGGAAGTATTGTTGGTACACTCAACGTTTTCTTACCTTAACCTCCTCTTCAACCTGTCTCTTCAGCTCCTCAATCTGCTGTGTGAAGGCCTGTTTGCCTCTGGTCAGCTGAGAGACAAGAGCTTCTTTCTCTTCAATTTGACGGCTGAACTCACCTTGTGTGAAAGATGTCATGATTAGTTTGGGTGACGTTTCTTAATAACACTCAACAGATAACTGATAACTTGTAGATACCATTTTCTGTCAGGAGACGTGCTTTCTGTGCACCACTGTCATT
The DNA here is from genome assembly GCF_014851395.1 of Micropterus salmoides. NCBI lineage: Eukaryota > Metazoa > Chordata > Actinopteri > Centrarchiformes > Centrarchidae > Micropterus > Micropterus salmoides. The sequence continues at coordinate 31,840,015 of NW_024044570.1, forward strand.
GATTTGACGGACATTTTCATCATTCTTGGTCTTCAGTTCACTTAGTTGATCCTCAAGAGTACGGCACATCTTTTCAAGATTTCCCTAATGAGTAAAAGAGAGATCAGATCAGTGATCATATTTTAACTTATTGACTAAACTAATATGTGTATTAAATATAATTGAATGTATTGTGTACCTTTGCTTTAGCAACAGCCTCCATGTTGCTGGAGAGGTCATCAATCTCCATCTTGTATTCACTCTTTTCCTTCTCAAGCTTCTGCTTGACACGCTGGAGGTTGTCGATCTGCTCTCCCAGCTCAGCTACGCTGTCAGCCTGCTTCTTGCGAAGAGCGGCAGCCGTGGCTTCATGCTGCAGAGTCGCCTCCTCAAGGTCACGGCGGAGCTTCTGGAACTCAGCTTCACGCTTCTTGTTCATCTCAATCTGAGCAGCAGTGGCACCACCGGCCTCCTCTAGCCTCTCACTGATCTCCTCAAGTTCCCTGGAGAGGTCAGCTCTCTGCTTCTCAACCTTGGCACGAGCAGCACGCTCAGCCTCAATCTCCTCCTCCAGTTCCTCAATACGGGCCTGTTGAATGTAGGTGTGTTGTCTTTCAGTAAACTTTACCTTTTTTTCACACAAAACAGGAAAAGCCTACAGTAATGTTTGATGACACACAATATTTCACCTGAAGCTCCTTGATCTTCTTCTGAAGCTGAGCACCCATTGACTGCTCATCCTCAATCTTGCTAAGGAGCTGACTGATCTCAAAGTCTTTCCTGTGAGAATAATAGATAGCATACATAGTAAGAGTTCCTGCAGCTGATCATCATTTTAAAGGAATGGTTGTACAAATTCAAAAACAACGTTACTTCTTCAGTTTCTCGTCAGACTGCTGCTTGTCATTCTCAAGATCCATGATGGATTCCTGCGCCAGTTTCAGATCACCCTCCAGCTTCCTCTTGGCTCTCTCAAGGTCCATACGCAGCTTCTTCTCTTGCTCCAGAGAACCCTCAAGCTGAACATTAATATGAGTTTTTAATCATCACGTTCAAGGAGAATCTTGCTTTTCCAATCCAAGAGACTTTGTAAACTTACATCATCCACTTGCTGCTCAAGCTTGGTCTTGGCCTTGGTCAGAGTGTTGACTTTGTCTTCCTCAGCCTGCAGGTCATCAAGAGTCTGCTGATGAGCCTCCTGAAGGGCTTTCTTTTCCTTGGTCAGCTTAGCGATGCTCTCATCCTGAGAGGCCATCTCCTCGGTCAGGTTCTTCACCTAAGTTTGCAAGAAAAATATTGTTATTACATGGTAATGCTTAAATGTTACTTGATCTGCTAGACGTATTAATATTTACACACCTTGTTCTCAGTGGCATGTTTCTCCTTCTCCACTTTGGCCAAGGTAAGCTCCAGGTCATCAATATCCTTCTTGAGCTCCGAACATTCATCCTCCAGCTTTCTCTTCTTGCCAGTGAGCTCAGCATTGATTTCCTCTTCATCTTCCAGTCTCTCAGTTGTCTCTTTGAGTTTGGCCTCCAGCTGAATCTTACTCTTGATGAGTCCTTCACATCTCTCCTCAGCATCTGACAGATTCTCTGATTCCTAGTTTATTTTAAGAAAATAGACGTTTGCACATAGCTAACCACTGAAAAACATGAAAAAGCTCTCTGTTGATGTGTACTTACAGATGCTACTTGCAGCTGCAGATCATTCTTCTCCTGCAGAAGGGACACCATCTTCTCCTCCAGTTCCTTCTTCTTGGCCAGGGCAGTAGCCAAGTCTGATTGCATCTTTCCGTAGTTCTCCTTCATCTGGGCCAGCTCCTTCTCAGTTTCAGCACTCTTCAGTAGAGGCTTGATCTTGTAGTACACCTTCATCCATGGCCAGTGTTTCACATTCATGAATGAGCGGACGTTGTACTGGATGGTATATACAGCATCCCTGAGGACAACAAGTCGTTCTTATGGACAAAGTCATTCTTAATGATTCATACGATGAATGTGCCCTCTAAATGAGCTGTTTTTTGAACGTACCTCCTCGCCATCATTTCAACAAACTCCTTTCTCATAAGGTAACCACGGCAGAGAGCCTGAGTCATGGTGACCAGAGAAGCCAGCTTTTCATCTCTCATCTCCTCAAGGAGACCCAGCAGACCGGCCTTGAAGAACACCTGAATGAACAGAAACTAGTATGTTACTTTATTTCTGTACTATACACTGTAAACTACTATTTAACTGAACATTAAACCAGAAAGGACTCAGAGAGTGCGTACCCCACACAATCATCAAGTAAGAAAACATGGATAGATTTTTTGAATCTGCATCAGGATCAGAATCTGTATCAAAATACTGTATACTGTCATATTTACAATTGTAAATTGTACCAAATTTTAAGTGACCCAAACATTGATTATTGAGTTATGGTTATTTAAATGGCAATTCAAATTTATTACAATTCTTCAGCACCACCTTTGACAGAATGCGATGACGTTTTACAGGGTCAATTGGTGAACATGTGCATTTTAAATTTGGTTGCTTGTAATGTATGCACAAAGTACTGCCGTTTATGTCAGGTAGACCATAGAAGAAGTAGGCAGTCAATTAGAGGACAATCAAATGGAAAAATGGAAAAATGAACTTCTTTGCAGACTCAACTAAGGTCCCAAATTTTGTGAAAATCCAATGAAATCTGTTCGGAGTAAAATTTAACAAGAAATAACTGCAGACTCTATGACAGAAAGAAGCTGGGGTATAATCCTCTTGGTTCAGGTGTAACAAGGCATCTTTATCTTTTCCTATACCTGTTCTTTGGCCAGTGACCTAATTTCCCATCAAAATCAATAAACTCTTCTATCTCTTGTGTACGGTCCCAAAAAATGAACTGAAAAACATATGCTCCTTGGTAATTACACTAAGTTGATGCAGTGATGGTTCTTACCTTGGTGTGTCCGAATCTGTACTCATCATGATTGACATCAATAGAGCCAAGCAGCTTCTCTGAAGCCTTCTTGTTATCAATGAACTGGCCCTCAGGAATGACACTGGCATTGAGCACCTTGTACCTTTTGTGAGAGTGTGAATGGTCAGTGTGAGCATTTTCTTTCAATAGTCTCAAAAAACTGTATTAAAATATTCACTGATACCTCTGCTTGAAGTCACCATAGAGGATTCTGCTGGGGAAACCTTTTCTGCAGATTCTGATACCCTCCAGCACACCGTTACACCTGAGCTGGTGGATGACCAGGAAGTTCTCCATCAGACCTGTAAAAAACACATTTTATAGTGAATTCTTTCTTCTTCTTTGAATAAAAAATCTTTTTGTTGAAGCAGCTCTAAATTAAAGAAACCATACCAAGAAATCAAAACCACTCCTCAAAGACTCCATTGAGATTATGTTCTGTATGTACCTGGAGTCTTTGACTCATTGGGAATCAGGCAGCGCACAAAGTGAGGATGGGTGCTCCTCAAGTTAGTCATCAGCTTGCCCAAGTTCTCCTGTAGATCCAAAATGGTAACACTTGTCATGAAATGCAACATTGTGAGTTTGAGTATGAACTGAGATGTAGTGTATACCCAAGTTTGCAATGTTGAACCTTACCCTGAACTGTGAAGACACGGTCTGCATAGAACCACCCTTCTTCTTGCCTCCCTTCTTGGCGCCACCGGTCTCTGTTGATAAAGATCACATGTTTTGTTAGGGCGAGACATACATAAAACATGCTACAGTAAGATAGAAATATACAGAATCTACAACCTTAAAATCTGTTTATGAAGTTACTATCCTACCTTCAACAACAGGAGGATACAGAGTAGCCACAGTTTAACTGAGGACTTCTGGTACAGCTGCACAACAGAATCATTCAGTGGATCCTTGTTCTTGTCCAGCCAGCCGGAGATATTGTAGTCCACGGTACCAGCATAGTGCACCAGGGAGAAGTGGGCCTCAGCCTTGCCTTTGGCGGGCTTTGGTTTCTCAAATGCTTTGTTTTTGCCAAGATGCTGGTCATAAAGCTTATTCTTGAAGGAAGTGTCTGTGGCCTTGGGGAACATGCACTCCTCTTCAAGGATGGAGAAGATGCCCATGGGCTTGGAGGAAATTTGGAGAAGTTTGTCATTAAGTGATACATTAAGTCAAATTAAGAACAATTACAAAGAATCACAAAATTCAGTCATTACCTTTTCAATCAGCTCAATGCAGGCAGCCAAGTCCATGCCGAAGTCAATGAACTCCCAGATAATACCCTCCTTCTTGTACTCCTCTTGCTCCAGGACAAACATGTGGTGGTTGAAGAACTGTTGCAGTTTCTCATTGGTGAAGTTGATGCACAGCTGCTCCATGCTGTTGTACTGTGAGGGGAAAAATAATCAGATTAATCTCTTTTAGGCAATAAGAATGATTCTGTCGTGAAAAGTATCAGTATTGGAAATGAAGCTTACATCAAAGATTTCAAAGCCAGCAATATCCAGGACACCAATGAAGTACTGCCTTGACTGTTTAGTGTCCAACATCTGGTTGATGCGGATGACCATCCACAAGAACATCCTCTCATAGATAGACTTGGCCAGGGCAGGCACTGCGTTCATCACCTGAATAAAATCAAAGGATGTGATTTGATTAAAGTAATCATCTATTTTCAAAAATGCTGGTTTAATGATATTCTGAACTTCCTCTGATGAGGTAAATGAATTGATCAAAAGTAGACTTCTGATATAAATACAGATGCACTACATGAAAATTAAAACTGAAAATTGATACCAGTATATCTTAATTTACCTGAGGTACAGTCTGTCCCTTGGTGACAAACTCATTTCCGACCTTCACTCTGGGATAGCACAGAGCCTTCAGCATGTCAGCGGAGTTCAGACCCAGCAAGTAAGCAACCTTGTCAGCATCTGAAAATAGTGATTTATAGTTAATACGTACAGTATGTGATTAACCATCATGATGTAACAGAAACCAGGCGGTGAAGAACTTTACCACTGCTGTTCCCAAACTATTCACTTTGAGCTGACATTAAATACTCACCCTCTGTGCCATCAGGCTCAGCCTGCTCCTCACGCTGCTTCTGCTTGAACTTCATGTTGCCATGGTGAAGCACAGCACCAGTCATCTTGTAGATGCTCATCTTCTCTTCATTACTGAAGCCCAGGATATCAATAGCGTTCTGTGTTCAGAGGAGGTGTCCACACAAAACACAATGACTTTAGAAAAATACATTTAAAAGAGCAGTTCTAATGTTGCATTTAATGCACAAAGTATATTTAAATGTTTTGAAGGTCACTCACATCAGTGGCTTCCAGCTCAACTTTGTCATCAATGCTGGCCACAGTGATCTGACCCTGGCTGCACATGGGGAAGTCGTAGGGGTTGGTTGTGATGAGTGACAATTCTGGAGATCAAAAAAAGGGTTAGAAACTCAATAGATTTGTTTTATATGAAGAATGTAAGAAAGTTTATCACTGTGCAACAACTTAGTCTGTTTACCAATCAGCTCGGGTTTGTGGTTGGTCATCATCTGGTAGAAGATGTGGTAGCCTCTTTCATCAGGAAGCTGGAATGTCACTCTAGACTTCTCCAGCAGATCTACAAATATTGTTCATAAGTCACAGCCTGGCCCATTCTCAAATGCAGTCATTTGTGTGTACTATGAGGATTGTTACTTACATGTCTCAATATCAGCACTAGCCAGTTTGCCAGTTGCGCCGAAATGGATTCTGATGAATTTACCCTGTTTGGAACAAAGGCATTTTTAAGATCCCTCCACACAGGGAATCTGTAACAACACCTCTCATGTGTAGAAATCCCTCCATACTTACAAAACGAGAAGAGTTGTCATTCCTCACAGTTTTGGCGTTACCATAGGCCTCCAGCAGGGGATTGGCAGCAATAATCTGATCCTCCAGTGACCCCTAGAATCAAAGTTTAGAAGCGACATCAGAAATTACAATATCTTCCCCCTGGTCAAATATTCTGTGCTTACAGAACATTGAATTGTAATCATCCTACAGTAATCTACTCCACCTTTGATGTGTCCTTCTTCTTGTCTCCACCAACTGAGATTGTTGCAAAGTACTGGATGACACGCTTGGTGTTCACAGTCTTTCCAGCTCCAGATTCTCCACTAGTCATACACACAGACTTATGAGAATTTAATCAAGATATTTGACAATGTTAAACAAAGTCAACAAATGAGAAACTTACGTGATCAAGACAGACTGGTTCTCTCTATCTGTTAATGGGAAAACAAAGGAATTAACTGTGGATTTCTGCGACAGTACCCTCACACTGACATACTCTACATTGGTATGGTAAAGACTTACCAGTAAGCATGAACTGAAAAGCGTTGTCAGAGACTGAGAAGATGTGGGGTGGAGCCTCCATACGCTTCTTGCCTCTATAGGCACTTACAACTTCAGCATCGTACACTGGAAGCCACTTGTAGGGGTTCACAGTGGCACAGAACAACCCAGAGTAGGTCTGAAAGTGATCGCAGAGAATCAACCGTTAACTCTATGTCTAAATTTTCACTACTTATCTTTTGTCATTAGGCGGAATGTCTTACGTAGATCATCCATGCTGCATAACGCTCTTTGAGGTTATAAAGCACAGAGGCTTCATTGAGATGGGTCATCATGACCATGTCCTCAATTTTGTCGAACTTGGGAGGGTTCATTGGGAAGACTTCATCTTCTTTAACTGTCCTCTCCTGGAACAGGACATTTGTCACAATCAGAACTGATCATACTTAATTACCAGTTGACTCTGACTATATGATGATGATGATGATGATGATGATGATGATGATGATGATGATGATGATGATGATACCAACCTCATTTCCTTCCAGGAGTTTGACGGTGACTTTGCCACCATCTTTCTTGATGATTGTTCCCTTCAAGTACAGCTCCTTGACATCAGACACGTAGCAGGCAGACTTGGCATCAAAAGGTTTGCTCTGAGCCTCGATTCTCTCCTTCTCTGGCTTACGGAGGTAAACGGCAGCTTTGCCATAAACGGCCATCTCCGCGTCTGTACTCATGGTGGCAGCTTATGTCTGTGTCAAAAACAAAACATCAAAAAGTCAGACAACAGTAATCTCAGATATTTGTGTTGTCTGTTCATCTGATTGAACAGTGCCTAAAGAGCCTGCTGTCAGCCTTCCAGACTAATATACACTAGCCGTTATTTGGTGGAGCTCACTGATTAAACATCCATCCAGTAACTACACCCACATATCCTTTAGAGGGTTGCAATCACATAGAAACAGACAACCAGTCACGGTCACATTCACACCTACGGCCAATTTAGAGCTGTTAATTGACCTCCCTCGTCCTGCTGTGGGAGGAAACCGGAGCTCCGAGATTAAACCCATGCAAGCACAGGGAGGACATGCAAACTCCACACCCCTAGCCATCCTCAGTGGTGGAATGTAACTAAAGGACATTTACTCAAGTACTGCAGTTAAGTACACTTTTGAGGTACTTGTACTTTACTTGAGTATTTTGTTTTGTACTTCTACTCCACTACATCTCAGAGGGAATATTGCACTTGTTAAACTACAAGTACACCTGAAACAATTAAGTCAATTAATCAATTAGTCGGTTTACTGAAAATTTATTGGCAACTATTTTGATTGTTAAAATAAGTTTTCATGTAAAAACATTTCACGGTTCCAGCTTCATACATGTGAAGTTTTGTTGCTTTTTCTTTTAATTATATTAATAATTTAAATTAATTTTTAATTATGTTGAGGTTTGGACAAAACAAACCTTGTGTCACTTTGGGGTCTCTGAATTTTTAAAACCAAACAATCAATAAAATAGTCAACAGATTATTTCATAACAAAAATAATAATTCGTTGCAGTCCAATACAGAATATTTGTAAATGAGCTCCACCTCAACAACTACAGCAGTAAAATCCTGCTTTTACATGCATGTTAAATGATTTATGTTCGAAGCCAAAACCTTCTTACTGTAAGGCCAACCACTGATTAAACATACTAAATGCATCTACATATGTAAATAAAATAATCAGTGGTAAAAGTTTCACATACCTTACCCTTTCCTTTTGTGAAAAGAATCTTATATTTCACAATCCTGTTGAAAACATGCTTTAGTCAGTGGAGGAAACAACACAACTGATTGTAAAAATGTCTGAGCATATTGTTGCAAGGAAAATAATATATATATATATAAATATATATAAATATATATATATATATAAATACATGCCACAGAGTGTAATGAATAATAACATTTCTAAAATGAGGAACACATTGAGATGGTACAATGCATTATAGCAGATAACCTCACCACAAGAAGAAATGTCACTGGTCCTCTACCACACACTCTGAAGCTCTTCTGGGACTCCTTATATTCAATCTGGTTTGCTTGCAAAGCAAATCTTAAAGCAGACTAACATGCCAAATATGGTTCGAGTGACAGTTGAGTCTTGATGAATTTGAAATATTTTGCCGGCACAAAATGTGGGATAATCCTTACATGAAGTAGCTTTTTAATTATTTTTTTTATTTGTTCTGTTAATATATACATATAAGCGGTAGATGAAATAATGGTTTAAATTTTGAAAAATGTGATTAAAGATGATATTATCACTTCACATTCTAAGGTATTAACACCTTTAAGATTCATGTGCCTGTTCACATCCTCCTAGTTCACTGCGTTGAAAGTCAATGAAATTCTCTGTGTTTTTCTCAACATCAAAAGAGTGCTAGGAGAAAACTTTGGTATTTGTTTTGCGTTATTTGTTACTGTAATAAAACTTCTTCTAAATTTTAAGCTTTGAAATGGCTGCACAGAATTGTCTTTCTTTTGAGATTAAGTTTTATACCTTTATTGCGCACATTTAAATCTAACCAGATATGACTTACTATATAATCTATTTAACATCAAGAAATCAAAAATGTAACTGTATTTTTATTTATTTATTACACATTAATTAATTGTAATTAATGAATTAATAATTAAAAATTAATGTCTCCCAAACTAACAGAACATGATTTCACAGGAACGTCACTGTCTCCTGTAAATTTAACTTGCTCCAAGCTCTGTGATGCCTTCTTAAAGATTCAGCATACAGTAAAGAGTGAGTTTAATTTAGTGGTCAGCATGTGCCAGTTGTCAGCAATGAGGAACATATGTTACAGTATGTCCCAGTGAGGCGCATTTTTTCGGGGCCTCTCACATACTCTATCATGTAACCTGATCGTTTGCTGTATGGAGGTGAAAGTAGGCCATTAAAGAGTGGGAGGATGCAAAGCTCGCCCTGGATTGGTTGACTGTATATTGATTAAACGAAAGAGTGTTTTTTACTAAAATTGAATACTGCTTGAAACATTAGGAGACATCCTGTAAGTGTTAACAGCAAAATGTTGACATGATGCTTCTTTTACTCACTTGGATGTCACAAAATTTATTTTTTTGGTGTATTGATCTGTTGTTATAAAGATTTGATGGAAAATATGTTTGAAGAGAATCTCACTGGATAGGATGTCCCCTAAATGTTTTGTCTAAAATCCTAATGATTTCTGCCATCTGTGCTGCATTGAGAAAATTAACACATCATCTAATTTTGTTTTCTCTGAATAATATTACAAAGAGCACAGTTTAGACTTGCACTACAGGAAAAGTGCAATGATATAACTTTGTAATGAATTGGTGCAATATAAATAACATTTTTGCGAATTGGCTCCTATAATGTGTTCGACAGCAAATTCTGTCCAAGATGATTTGATGTTCAGGTGACGTTTGTCCGTCCATGCAGTTGCTGTGAGCATGCAGCTGAGGTGGTCAAAGCAAAGACCTCCCACTCCAGGGTTTCCCTCATTTGGTCAGATTTTACAGATATACTATTCAGGCTTCGTAAAAAACAAAAAGATCAATGCTACTATATGTATAGCTAAGATGGTTTTCCTATTCATTTATGCTTACCAGAAATTATGATTACTTTGCCTGAATTCGAAAAAGTTAACTTTTGAAACCCAGTCTTTACTGATTAAATCAGTGTCAAGACAGAATTCAATTTGAGTTCCTAAATTAACCCCCCAGTGGTTCCCCACTCGGAGGAAAGAGAGGGGCATTATCTACTCATTTTGTACTGCAGTCTGTCTGCGTTGAGTGCAAACCCATGAATCATTCAATATTGTTATAAACATGTGTTGACGTCTTTTCATTACATGTTTTCTTGAAGGTGCTTGTAACATATGTGTGCTGCATCTATCTAATTACACCAGCTCAATGTAATGAGATAGGTCTAAGAGTACTGAGACGGAATAGAAGAGCTGTAGGTCAGAGATCGGCTGGTCTAATGTGGTGAGGCTGGGAGTTATTGTAAAAAGCCAGTCAGCTGATTTGTTACCAAAGTGACATGTCAAGACGTTTCAACCACACATAGTATAGCATGGTATTAGCATGTTAAATAGTGACCTGGCACTAAACCCCTAGGCTTGCTGAAATGGTTTAAAGCTAGTGCTTAGCCAATGGGAACTTTTGATATTCACCCATTCATAGTGGACAAGTGGCCAAATGACCCAGAATTATGTAAAATTGATGCCTGAGATGTTGTCAATGTGTTGTTAATGTATTCTTAAATTACCTGACTTGCCATACCAGAGCACCTCTGGATATGGTCAGAGCGATAGATCTAAATGCGTCCTCAATGTGTCTTGGGGTGCATTGACACATGTACTTAGAGGTGTGATCAGCTCACACAAGATGCATGTTTGCAGAGGATCTATGAGTAATTTCCCCTTCTCAGACTTTAATATGAATGACAATGAATAACAAAAGAAAAAAACAGATATAGAGTATATGGTACAGTGTAATTTTGTATCGGTCAACAATGCTCTGATCTGGTT